>NC_089848.1:3681251-3981251 GCF_035609145.1 Eleutherodactylus coqui | reverse complement strand
TAGAATTCTTCACCTGGCCCCCTAATAGCTTCAGAGTCACCCCCACGCAATCCCCTGCTCTGCAGGATATTTTTAAAGTCGAAATTTCCAAGCTGCTACAAATGGGGGCGGTAGTCCGGGTTCCCGCGGTAGAGCGGGGCTTGGGATTCTACTCACCTCTCTTCCTGATCAAAAAACCAAATGGCAGGTTCCGGATGGTCCCTGAATCTCAAGGGCCTGAACAAATTCATTACCTATAAAAGGTTTAAAATGGAAACCGTCAGGTCAGCAGTAGCTTTAATCGAAAGAGGGGACTTTATGAATACTGTCGATCTAAAGGACGCGTACTATCACGTCCCAATCCTGCCGGAACATCACAAATACCTGCGTTTTGCCATCAGGATAGGCAGCAGTGTACGCCATTTTCAATTCCAGTGCCTACCTTTCGGCATTTCAACGGCACCCAGAATATTCTCCAAAATAGTGGCAGAGATGGTGGCGCATCTCCATGTAGCGGGCATAAACATCATCCCCCTACCTGGACGATTTCCTAGTAATAGCACCCTCGCCAAAGATCCTCAAAGAGAATACTAGCCGAGTCATCTCCCTATTTCAGAGACTGTGGTGGATAGTTAACTTCCTAAATCTAGTCTTTCCCCTGAGACACGCAAGACCTTCCTGGGGGTGCGGATAGACTCGGTGTCGCAAACCTTATCCTTGCCTCCACCCAGACAGGAAAGCCTTAGACTGGCAGCACAGATGCGGCCAGAGGAAACAAGTAACAATTAGGGACGTAATGAGGCTCCTGGGCCTCATGACCTCTTGTATCGGTATGCTTCCTTGGGCCCAGGCACACTTAAGAATGCTCCAGAGAGCCATTCTGGGCAACTGGGACGGGGCAACAACCTCCCTGGACATTAGGATGCCATGTCATCATCGGTCTCACGGTCCCTCCGCTGGTGGCGGTCAACAAACAATCTAGAAGCAGCGTTCCCATGGGTGGCAGAGCCCTTCATGTCTGTAGTCACCAACGCAAGCCAGTCTGGTTGGGGAGCGCAAGTGGGGCAGCGGCTGCTCCAGGGCGAATGGGGTCCGGCGTTGCGTAGCCAGACCTCAAATTTCAGAGAACTTAGGGCCATCTGGGAGGCACTCCACAGGGCTCAGGATATCCTAAAGAAGAAACATGTTAGGATCTTCTCTGATAATATGACCGCCGTTTCACTTATTCGCCACCAGGGAGGCACCAGAAACTTCCACCTGCTGAAATTAACAGCTCGGATCGTTCGATGGGCCGAGACTACGGTACAGTCCCTGACTGCGGTCCACCTCAAAGGGTCCCAGAACCTGACAGCCGACTTTCTCAGTCGAAGATGTCTAGACCCCAGGGTATGGTCCCTGAATCAGGAGGAATTTCATCTTATTACAGACACCTGGGCAATCCACAGGTCGACCTGTTCGCGAACAGCAAAAATTCAAAATGCCCCGTCTACTTTTCCCTAGACCCGAGGGACAGGGTCAAGGGGCTAGATGCCTTTTCTCAGAGTTGGGACTTCAGTCTGGCGTATGCCTTTCCCCCCTGATCGCGAGAGTTTTACAGAAGGTCCAGCAAAGCAATATCACACTGATTCTAATTGCCCCATATTGGGGGAAAAAAGGGCATGGTTCCTAGTACTCCTAAGACTCGCCATCACGGAGCCAATCCGCCTTCCAACTAGGAAGGACCTTCTAGCGCAGGGCCCAGTGTTGTGCCCCAATTTAGAGAGACTGAACCTGGCAGTGTGGATATTGAAGAACAGACGCTGCTAAGACAAGGTCTGTCCTCCAGGGTTATCGCGACTCTACGCCAGTCTCACAAACCTGTTACTTCAGCTATTTATAACAAAATTTGGAAAACGTTCTCCTCCTGGAGGGGGCAGGAAGTCTCCAATCGTGACACCTCGGTGGTGGAGATTTTGGACTTCCTCCAGGAGGGTCTAGATAAAAACTTAAGACCCGCGACCCTAAAAGTACAGGTATCAGCGCTCTCAGCCATCCTAGACCGACCGCTAGCAGATCATAGACTGATCCGCAGGTTCATGAAGGCGGCAGAGAGAATGAGGCCGGTCTGCCGTAGTATGGTCCCCCCATGGGACCTAAACCTAGTTCTCCAAAATCTCTGTAAAGACCCCTTCGAGCCCATCGACCAGATACCAATTAGATACCTCACCTTAAAAACTGTATTTCTGGTGGCAATTACAACAGCGAGACGCGAAAGTGAGCTCCAGGCCCTATCTTGTAAAACGCCTTACCTACTAGTCCAGGACGATAAGGTTATACTACAAAATGGACCCCTTTTTTCCCCAGTCGTCTCCACGACAGCACCAATTGAGATTGCCTCCTCCTGATAGGACAGGAACATACTGAGAGGTTAAAAGCTCCCCCCCTTCCCCACTTTCCTCAGTGTCTTCCTGTCCTGCCAGGAGGCAGGATCTCTGAGAGGGGCTGGTGGAGAAGCCAGCCAGAAGCTACTCACAGGCGGATCGGAGGGCAGTGGGTCAGCCTGTCCTCCCTTCCAAGCCAGACGACTCCCGGGACGCCACATGGGGTGGTAACCCCCGGGCCAGGTTCCTCCTGCGGCGGCCCATGGGGGGTACAAAGCGGGAGCCTCAGTCCCCCTCCTCCTCCCTGCAGAGTTACAGCGCGGCACTCCAGGAAGCCCTTTGACGGCGGGGAGTGGGGCGTCGCGTCACGTGTCCAGCACAATGACGTCATCGCGCCTGCATCAGGAGATGCACGGAGGGGGCGTGGCTTAGCGCAGGAGCGCGAAAATTCAAAAATAAAGGAACCTGAGAGAAGCCAGAAGAGACCAGCACTACAGGTCGCAAGGTGTCTGCAGCAGCGGTACAGAAATGAATGCTCCAGCCCCAGAGACAGCTGAAACCTCAGCCTCAGCGGCCGTAAGTAGCCAGTGCGGCAAAAATACAAATGCAAATATCCAGTGTGTTTATGGAAAAATTGCATATTTACCTGCAAAAAATGCTTTCTTTTTGTCAGGGGGATAAAGACATTCCCCCCCAGAACAAAACTCAAAACATCCGTGGAGTGTGGGACGAGACTGCCAGCTACGTACCAGAGGCCTCTATGCAAGGCATGCAGCCTTCCGACTCAGAGTTCTATCGGGTCGAAGCGAGAGGAACAGGCGGCCGAGGAGTCCTCAGATGAGGAGGACTACAAAAGATACCTATTCCATCAAGACGACTTAACGGAACTGATTAAGTCGGTCAGGGCTACACTAAAAATGGAAGAGCCCAGAGAACCACGCACCCTGCAGGATGAGATACTCGGGGGACTAGGGGAGAGGCGCAAGCATACCTTCCCTGTCCACAAGAATATCACCAAAATAATCCAAAAAGAGTGGAAGAAACCAGACGCAGGCTCCTTCTCCGCTAGAGGGGTAAAAAGAAGGTACCCATTCGAGGAGGAAGTTTGCGCAAGCTGGGAGGAGGTACCCAAGGTAGACGTCCCAGTGGCCAAAGTAGCCAGGAGGATGACCCTGCCCTTTGAGGACGCCGCACAGTTAAAAGATCCCATGGATCGCAAAGCTGAGGGCCTTCTAAAAAAATCATGGGAGGCAGCGGCAAACATACTTAGGCCAGGGATCGCAGCCACCTGCGTGGCGTGGACTCTGGGGGTATGGCTAGAACAGCTGGAGCTGCATCTAACCAATAAGACGCCAAGGGAACAGATCCTAAATTCTCTTCCTATCCTGCGTATGGCACTAAATTTCCTAGCAGATGCCGCGGCCGAAACTGTCAAACTCTCGGCGAAAGCTACAGCCCGGTCTAACTCAGCCAGAAGAGTGTTATGGCTGAAATCATGGTCAGTCGACCTAGCCTCAAAAAATAAGCTATGCGCCCTTCCATTCTACGGCCAGTTTTAGTTCGGACCAGACTTAGACAAAATCCTAGAAAAGGCGGCCAACAAAAAGAAGGGATTCCCGGAAGAAAAGCCACAGAGGGAAGACCTTCTTCCGGGCCCCAATGCAACAGGCCGAGGCCTACCGAGGCAAGGGCAAGACAGGACGCTGTAGTTACCCCAAGGGGGGCAGAGGAAGGAATATCCTCTTTAACCCCCACCAGGGGGAGCCAAAGCAGAGACCCTGACGCCATCCCCGTAGGGGCAAGGCTGGGGAGCTTTGTCGATCCATGGGCCGCGATTTGCGAGGGCCCATGGATCCCAAAGATCTTACAGCAGGGATACCGGATAGAGCTGGTGTCCCTCCCCAGAAGGAAATTCGTTATCACGGGAGGCTCAGGGCAACAGTTACACCTACTAAGGCAAAGCGTTCGGGACCTGCAACAACTAAACACAATATCCCCCATACCACGAAACGAGGAAACCCAGGGCCATTATTCCAGGCTCTTCCTAGTAAGAAAACCCTGCAGGAAACAGCGGATGATAGTGAATCTGAAACCTCTGAACCCCTGCATCAGATACAGAAAATTCAAAATGGAGTCCATCTCCTCAACGATAAAGTTGATTCCCAAAGGAGCCTACATGGCTTCCATCGATCTAAAGGACTCTTATTTCCACATACCGATCCACGAGAAGTCCCAGAAATACCTGAGGTTCGCAGTGGATATGGGCAAAGGAATAGAGCACCATCAATTCAGATGCCTGCCTTTCGGGATCTCCTCAGCACCCAAAATTTTCACCACAATTATGGCAGAGGTAGCCGCCTACCTGAGGAAGAAGTCGGTCCTAATACCCTACCTGGACGATATTTTAATAATAGCAGAGTCCAGAGAACTCCTAACGAAACACCTGGGGATAGTGCTAGAACTTCTCCAGTCCTTAAGATGGATCATAAACTGGGAAAAATCCAGCTTGGATCCTGACAAGAAAGACGTTTCTGGGCATAACACTCAACTCAGAATCGCAATGCTCCTGCCTACCTGAGGAAAAAATACAAAAAATCCTACGGCTAGTCAAAACCTTCCTACGGAGACGGTCATGCACAATTTGGGAAGCCAGGTCTCTCCTGGGAAGCTTGACGTCATGCATTCCAGGAGTAGCATGGGCCCAGGCTCACACCAGAGCTCTGCAAGCCTCAGTCCTATCCACGTGGGACAAAAGACAGTCCTCTCTAGGGACAAGAATGTACATCCCAAGCACTGTGAAAACATCCCTGCGTTGGTGGACATCCCCAGCGAACCTGAAGAGAGGGGTTCATTGGCTACAAAACCCAGCCACTCACATCACAACGGACGCAAGCGCCTGGGGATGGGGAGCGCATGTGGGGAACCAGTTCTTTCAGGGCCCATGGCCTCAAAGGACAAAAGTACAGTTCTCAAACTACAGGGAACTACAGGCCGTATGGCAGGTCCTACAGCAGTTAGGGAACTCGCTACGGAACCAGCATATAAAGATACTGTCAGACAATATCACCGCGGTCGCCCAAATATGACACCAAGGGGGCGCAAGGTCTCCCGCCCTGCAAAACATCGCGCAGAAAATTTTCCACTGGGCAGAGGGCCGGATCCTCTCGATCACGGCAACCCATTTGAAGGGGACGCTAAACCAAAAAGCGGACTTTCTCAGCAGGAGGCAAACAGACCCAGGAGAATGGACTCTCTCCCTGGAGGCATTCAGAATTCTGAACAACCGGTGGGGGACCCCACAATTGGACCAGTTCGCAACCAGGGAGAACGCCAAAGTAAGCAACTTCTTCTCCCTCCGGCCAAGAGATCGTCCGACAGCAGTAGACGCCTTAGGCCAAGACTGGGGAGAGGGGCTGGCGTACACCTTTCCTCCAATACCGCTGATCCCCAGAGTCTTACAACATTTCAGAACCCAGGTATGCACGCTAATCCTGGTGACCCCCCCCCCCCCCTTCTGGCCCAAGAGAAGTTGGTTCGGTCTGCTAGCAACATTGAGCGTCCAGGACCCAGTCACCTTTCCTACCTGGACAGATCTTCTATCGCAGGGGCCACTGAACCACCCGGGCCTAGACAAGCTTCACTTAACAGCATGGCTCTTGAGGAATCCTCACTAAGAGGTGGAGGGATTCTCAGAGAGCATAGTAGAAACGTTAATGTCCAGCAGAAAAAAGACGACCCACCTTATCCACCAGAAAGTTTGGAGAAGGTTTTCCTCATGGAGACAGGGAAGGGATCCTGGGGATTCTATCCCGGACATCCCTCTAATCTTAGAGTTCTTGCAGGAGGGCCTAGAGATGGGCCTCTCTCCAAGCACCCTGAAGGTCCAGGCCGCAGCCCTTAGCGCCATATGTGACACAAAGTTCGCAGACAATAGATGGGTCAACAGGTTCCTAACAGCAGCAGCTAGATTACGACCTAGGCCCATAAATCTTTTTCCAGACTGGAACCTTAATTGGGCTCTAAGGGCCATGACTTCATAGATGCAACAAGCCACTGGAGACGGGACAACGACTTGTTCGTCCAGTTCGGTGGCCCAAAAAAAGGGAGCAAAGCAGCAAAAAGCTCCATAGCCAGGTGAATACGCCTAGCCATCAGAGTCCTATAAGGCCCTCGGGAAGGAAATCCCTTTAGCTCTTAAAGCCCATTCTATAAGGGCAGTGGCATCTTCATGGGCCGAACATCGCTCAGCCTCGGTCGAGCAGATATGCAAGGCCGCAGTCTGGAAGAAACCCCACACGTTCGTTAAACACTATAGGGTAAAAGTGCAGCAGGACGAGGACATGGCCTTCGGCCGCAAAGTCCTCTCGGCAGCAATCCCACCCTAGGGAAACTTTAGTTGGTACATCTCAAGTGGTGCTGTCGTGGAGACGACTGGGGAAAAAATAGATTATACCTACCCGGTAATCGAGTTTCCAGGAGTCTCCACAACAGCACCCGTACCCCCCCCCCCCCCCCCCCAAGAATGTAGTAAAGAAATACTAATTTAAAAAAAAAAAAAAAAACACTTTGCTCCTACCCCGGCAATTCGTTAGAATCCACTGAGGAAAGTGGGGAAGGGGGAGCTTTTAACCTCTCTGCCTCCTCCTTATAGGACAGGAACATACTATCTCAATTGGTTGAGCCCATACACATTGATGGACCTCCATTTTTGATGGCTGCTAGAAGTCTAGAAAGCTGCAGAGTCACTGATGGGAGAGTCCTGATCCGTCTGATAAATATAGGAAATGTTTCATTACTGTCACCAGAGGATGTGAGGAAAATGGCATACAGCAGGGGGCGCAACAAATTGATTCAGATTCGTTCAGTTCAGTCTTGTGTCACTGACCTTCACATAGGAGATACTCAGACCTCCAAAATTCAAGTTCAGGGCGTACGAGATGTCGCTTTAGAGAAACAGGCTGCCTTTATCAAAGAGCATGGACTTTGGTCGAGTATCTCTTACACTATACCCATTAATGACCATGCCCGATCAAAGAGAGAAAGCTATGATCCAAGAGATGAAGGATAATCATATTCGAGATTTCTAGCCCCTGGGCTTCACCTATTGTGGTAGTGAAAAAGAAAGCTGGTGGAATAACATTCTGCGTGGACGATCACAAATTAAATAATATTTACGCATAAAGACGCTGACCCACTGCCACGAATAGAGTCTTTAACAGCACTAGGTTTCGCTGCATATTTCTCTACTTTAGAGCTAACCGGTGGTTATTGGCAAGTCCCCATGAATTAGTTAGAGAGATCGCTTTCACTACTCCTATGGGTTTATTTGATTTTAATGGCATGCTGCTTGGACTTTGCAACGCCCCAGGGACAATTCCAAAGATTGATGGAGCAATGTTTAGGGTACACAAATTTTGAGTCAGTCTTATGAGGATCATTTGCAGCACTTTCAAGAGGTTTTCCAAATCTTAGTGAATCACAGGCCTAAAATAAAGTCCTCTCTAAATGTCATTTGCTGGAAACACAGGTGCGCTACCTGGGTCGCAACGTTAGTGCTGATGGTGTATAGCCTGATCCAGAAAAGACTGATGCAGTTAAAAATTGGCCCACTCCCAAAACTACAAAGGATGTCCAAAGTTTCCTCGGGTTTGTAGGCTATTACCAGCGTTTTATTCCTAAATTCGCCCATGTACCTGCTCCGCTACAAGAAGTCCTGTGGGGACATTCAAGAGAGTCAAATAGAAGGCCCTTACCTATGAATTGGGAGACTGAACAAGAGCAAGCATTTCAGACTCTCTGAAAGAAAAGCTCATTACACTTCCAATTTTAGCATACCTAGATTACACTCTACCCTTCAACTTGTACACAGACGCCAGTTTTAAAGGGCTAGGTGCAGTACTAAGTCAAGTCCAGGAAGGGGGGGAGAGAGAGCAGTAGGATATGCTAGTTGCTCACTGAAGGGTTCAGAATGCAATGTTCAGGATTACAGCCCCTTCAAAGTAGAATTGCTTGCGTTTGGTTTGGACAGTAACAGAGAAGTTTAAGGATTATTTAGCATCTGCAACATTCACTGCTTATGCCAATAATAATCCAGTGGCTCATCTAAATTCTGCAAAACCAGGAGCACTGGAGCAGAAATGGCTCTCCAGACGTGCCAATTTCAAAGCCGGAAAAACCAACACCAATACTGACTCTCTCTAGGTTACCAAAAGCTATAGGTTACCCCCTCCCCCCCCCCCCCCCCTCTTCCAGAGGAATATCAGTGGGAAGAAATAGAAATGCTGAATTTTGGAGTTCATCAAGCTCAACAACTTTGCTTCTCAACGAATGCATCGAATACCTCAGCTAATTCCGCTGATACTCTTCAGAGATGGCTCCTGCTACAACAGGACAGTAGAACTTTTGGTGAGTTAAGAGTACTTGGCTGGAGCTATCCCCTAAGGGATCCTTCACCAGTCTTCTGATGTGGAACTACAGCGTCTCTGAAGGCAGAGAAAATGACTATTCCTGAAGAATCTCATTCTAATGCGTTCCACTGATCCTATATCTGGTAATCATGTCCACCAGATTCTAATTCCCCACCAGGATGCAAGTCAGGCACGGTTGGCATACCATGATCAGTTTAGGTTATTTCAGTGTGCATAAGACTGAAGCTACAGTGAGACAGCACTTCTATTGAATTGGAATGTGTAATACCATTGAAAAATGGTGGCAGGAGTGTGTCTGTGAGACCTGCAGAAGAGTTAAAAATGACCAAAAGGCTGATCTTCATCCAATTGTTGCCAGCAAACATTTAGAACTTTTGGCTATTGATCACCTTAAGATAGACTAATTCCTCTGTTTAGTTATGTACACTCCAATTGACCACTCTACCAAATTTACAGTAGATGTTCCAGTTAAGGATTTAGCTGCAAAAACCACAGCAGTTGTATGGAAACATTTCATTTTCAATTACGGATGCTCCAACAAGATATTGTCCGACAGAGGTTCTGCATTTGAGTCTCAACTGTTCTAGGAGTTATGTGAAGTATACAAATGTCAAAAGTTGAGAACCACAGCTCATCACCCTCAAGGGAATGGACTTTGTGAAAAAGCCAATCAAATTCTACTAGAGCTGTGGAGAACCATTCCTCAGGATCACAAACTCATTGGCTGGAGTCATTGCCTGAATTGATCTATACCTATAACCCTACACACTGCTCTACTGGATATACCCCGTACTACCTTATGTTTTGGACGGCAAGGAAAACTACCTGCTGATTTTGAAGCTGGGTGTTCAAGTCTCCGACACTAATCATTTGCCTTAAACTGGGATCTAAGACCATCAGCGTCTCCTCAAGGTAGCTCAAAATATTGTGGACACTCGCTTGGAAGGAGTATGGAATAAACAAGTCAAAGACCTTAACAAAGGTGCCCATGCCACCACTCTTTTCAAGTGGGACGTCATATGGTTACGAAAAGAACATCTCACTGGAAAATTGGACTGGGGAATTGCAGCCCTAGACAGTTTCCACTGTATTGTCCCCTGAGAAAGGACTGCATCGTATAATACAGCTTAGTGGACGTATTCAGGTGGCACATGGCAATCATTTAAAAATTTGTTTGGCTATTCCATCCTCATCAGAATCTACAGATTCAGTTTCAACTTCTTTGCTCCCTGATTCAGAAAAGGAGACCCCTAGAACCACAGGACACAGAATGTCCATCACAATTTGAACTCACTGATCATATATTGTGGTATCAAAATCCTTTTTCCCCCAGTCGTCTCCACGACAGCACCAATTGAGATTGCCTCCTCCTGGTAGGACAGGAACATACTGAGAGGTTAAAAGCTCCCCCCCTTCCCCACTTTCCTCAGTGTCTTCCTGTCCTGCCAGGAGGCAGGATCGCTGAGAGGAGCTGGTGGAGAAGCCAGCAAAATTCAACATACAGGCGGATCGGAAGGCAGTGGCTCACCCTGTCCTCCCTTCTCAGCCAGACGACTCCCGGGACGCCACATGGGGTGGTAACCCCCGGGCCAGGTTCCTCCCGCGGCGGCCCATGGGGGGTACAAAGCGGGAGCCTCAGTCCCCCTCGTCCTCCGGCAGAAATTACAGCGCGGCGCTCCAGGAAGCCCTTTGCCGGCAGGGGGCGGGGCGCCGCGTCACGTGTCCAGCGCGATGACGTCATCGCGTCTGCATCAGGAGCGGAGGGGGCGGGGCTTAGCGCAGGAGCGCGAAAATTCAAAAGAAATAGGAACCTGAGAGAAGCCAGAACAGACCAGCACTACAGGTCGCAGGGTGTCTGCAGCACCGGTATAGAAATGAGTGCTCCAGCCCCAGAGACAGCTGAAACCTCAGCCTCAGCGGCCGTAAGTAGCCAGTGCGGCAAAAAATACAATGCAAATATCCAGTATGTTGTATATGGAAAAATTGCATGTTTACCCGCAAAAATGCTTTGTTTGTCAGGGGGATAAAAAAGACATTTCCCCCCCCCCCCCCCCAGAACAAAACTGCGAAAATGCGGGACGAGACTGCCAGCCACGTACCAGAGGCCTCTATGCAAGGCATGCGTGGCTAGGCTAGTCAGAGAGGAATCGGGGGGATTCCTGGATGACGTTAGGAAGCTGGTGAAGGAGGAGGTTCGATCAGCCCTAACGTCACTGCCGGCACCGCCAGCGAAACGCCAGAAAAAGGCGTATGTTCCCGAGGAGCCTTCTGATTCCGAGAATTCCATCGGATCAGAGCAAGAGGAACAGGCGGCCGAGGAGTCCTCAGAGGAGGAGGACTACAGGAAATATTTATTCCATTAAGACGATTTGACGGAATTAATTAAATCAGTCAGGGCTACCCTAAAAATGGAACAGCCCAGAGAGCCACGGACTCTACAGGACGAAATATTCGGTGGACTTGGGGAGAGGCGTAAACATACCTTCCCGGTCCACAAAAATATCACTAAAATAATTCAGAAAGAGTGGAGTAAACCAGACGCAGGTTCCTTCTCCGCTCGAGGCGTAAAAAGGAGATACCCCTTGGAAGAGGAAGTTTGCGCAAGCTGGGATGAAATACCTAAAGTAGACGTCCCGGTGGCCAAGGTAGCCAAGAGGACGACTCTTCCCTTTGAGGATGCCGCACAGCTAAAAGACCCCATGGATCGCAAGGCAGAGGGACTCCTAAAGAAATCATGGGAGGCTGCGGCAAACATCCTTAGGCCAGGGATCGCAGCCACTTGTGTGGCGCGGACCCTGGGGGTATGGTTAGAGCAGCTGGAACTACACCTGACCAACAAAACACCGAGGGATCAGATCCTTAACTCCCTTCCCATCTTGCGCATGGCAACTAACTTCCTAGCGGACGCCGCGGCCGAGACCGTCAAACTTTCAGCAAAGGCCACAGCCCGCTCTAACTCAGCCAGAAGGGTGTTATGGCTGAGATAATGGTCAGGCGACCTGGCCTCAAAAAATAAATTATGTGCCCTTCCATTCTACGGCCAATTTCTGTTCGGTCCGGACCTAGACAAAATTCTAGAAAAAGCGGCCGACAGAAAAAAAGGGTTCCCTGAAGAAAAGCCACAGAGAGGGAAGACCTTTTCCTGGGCTCCAATGCAGCAGCCCGAGGCCTACCGAGGCAAGGGCAAGACAGGCCGCTGGAGTTACCCCAAGGGGGGCAGAGGAAGGAATATCCTCTTCAACCCCCACCAGGGGGAGCCGAAGCAGAGACCCTGACGCCATCCCCGTAGGGGCAAGGCTGGGGAGCTTTGTGGATCAATGGGCCGCAATCTGCGGGGGCCCATGGATCCCAAAGATCCTACAGTACGGATACCAGATAGAGCTAGTGTCCGTCCCCAGAAGGAAATTTATTACCACGGAAGCCTCAAAAAAACAGTTACATCTACTAAGGAAAAGCGTGCGCGACTTGCAACTATTAAACGCAATATCTCCCGTACCGCGAAACGAGGAAACCCAGGGCTATTATTCCAGGCTCTTTCTAGTAAAAAAACCCGGCGGGAAACACCGGACGATAATAAACCTGAAAGACCTGAACACCTGCGTCCGATACAGGAGATTCAAAATGGAAACCATCTCCTCGACAATAAAGTTGATCCCCAGAGGAGCCTACATGGCGTCCATCGACCTAAAGGACGCCTATTTTCACATTCCGATCCACAAAGAGTCTCAGAAATACCTGCGGTTCGCAGTGGACATGGGCAGAATAGAGCACCACCAATTCAGATGCCTGCCCTTCGGGATATCCTCAGCCCCCAGAATCTTTACCAAGATTATGGCGGAGGTAGCCGCCCACCTGAGAGAAAAATCGATCCTAGTAGTACCCTACCTGGACGATGTTCTATTAATAGCAGAGTCCAAAAAACTCCTAACAAAACACCTGGAGACAGTGTTAGAACTTCTCCAATCGTTAGGATGGATCATAAACTGGGAAAAATCCAGCCTAGATCCCGACAAGCAGAAGACGTTTCTGGGAATAACTCTCGACTCAGAATCGCAATGCTCCTACCTACCCGAGGAGAGAATACAAAAAATCCGCAAAATAGTCAAAACTTTCCTACGAAGACGATTCTGCACAATTCGGAAGGCAATGTCTCTCCTGGGGAGCTTGACATCATGCATTCCAGGAGTAGCATGGTCCCAGGCCCACACCAGACCCCTGCAGGCCGTAGTCCTATCCTCATGGGACAAAAGGCAGTCCTCGTTAGGAGCAAGGATGTACATCCCAAACAGGGCAATCCCCAGAGAACCTGCGGAGAGGGGTTCACTGGCTACAAAACCCAGCCATCCACATCACAACAGACGCAAGCGCCTGTGGATGGGGAGCGCATGTGGGGAACCAGTTCTTTCAGGGTCCCTGGCCTCAGAGGATAAAAGAACAGTCCTCAAATTACAGAGAACTACAGGCAGTTTGGCAGGTTCTACAGCAGTTGGGCAACTCGCTACAGAACAAACACATAAAGATACTGTCAGACAATGTCACCGCGGTCGCCCATATACGACACCAAGGGGGCACAAGATCTCCCGCACTGCAAAGCATCACACAGAAAATCTTTCACTGGGCGGAGGGCCGGATCCTCTCGATCACGGCAACCCACTTGAAGGGGACACTAAACGGAAAAGCAGACTTCCTCAGCAGGAAGCAAATAGACCCAGGAGAGTGGTCCCTCTCCCCAGAGGCATTCAGAATCCTAACCATCCGGTAGGGGACCCCACAGTTGGACCTCTTCGCAACCAGGGAGAACACAAAAGTAGGCAACTTTTTCTCCCTCCGGCCAGGAGATCGTCCGATAGCAGTAGACTCCCTAGGCCAGGACTGGGGACAAGGGCTGGCTTACGCCTTTCCTCCCATACCACTAATCCCCAGGGTCTTACAGCACTTCAGAACCCAGGGATGCACGCTAATCCTGGTGACCCCCTTCTGGCCGAAAAGAAGCTGGTTCGGTCTTCTGGCAACACTGAGCGTCCAGGACCCAGTCACCTTCCCTACCTGGACAGATCTTCTATCGCAGGGGCCACTGAACCACCCCGGCCTAGACAAACTCCATTTAACGGCATGGCTCTTGAGGAATCCTCACTAAGAAAGAAAGGATTCTCAGAGAAAGTAGTAGAAACCCTAATGTCCAGTAGGAAAAAGACGACCCACCTGATCTACCAGAAGGTCTGGAGAAGGTTTTCCTCATGGAGACAGGGAAGGGATCGCGGGGATTCTATCCCCGACACTCCGCTAATCTTAGAATTCCTGCAGGAGGGCTTAGAGATGGGCCTCTCCCCGAGCACCCTAAAGGTTCAAGTTTCAGCCCTTAGCGCCATTTGCGACACGAAATTCGCAGACGACAGATGGGTCCACAGGTTCCTAACAGCGGCAGCTAGACTACGCCCTAGGCCCATAAACCTGTTTCCAGACTGGAACCTTAATTGGGTTCTAGGGGCCATGACAGCGGTACCATTCGAACCGATCGAGGCGCTACCTATAAGAATGCTTACAATCAAGACCATCTTCTTAGTAGCCATCACCTCCGCAAGACGGGTTAGCGAACTACAGGCCTTGTCCATCCGCCACCCGTTCATGAAAATCGCAGACACCAAACTAATATTTAAAACAGACCCGGCCTTTATGCCAAAAGTAGTGTCAGATTTTCATAGGTCCCAGGATATAATAATCCCCTCATTTTTCAGTAACCCAAAAAACGAGGAGGAAAGGACCCTAAGCTGTCTGGACGTTAGGAGAGCAGTCCTAGCCTACATAGATACAACGAGCCACTGGAGACGGGACGACAACTTGTTCGTCCAGTTCAGTGGCCCAAATAAGGGTAACAAAGCAGCAAAAAGGTCCATAGCCAGGTGGATCCGCCTGGCCATCATAGAATCCTATAAGGCCCTCGGGAAGGAGATCCCGTTAGCTCTTAAAGCCCATTCCACAAGGGCAGTAGCGTCCTCATGGGCCGAACACAGCTCAGCCTCGGTCGAGCAAATTTGCAAGGCCGCAGTCTGGAAAAAACCCCACACGTTCACTAAACACTATAGGGTAAAAGTGCAGCAGGACGAGGACATGGCCTTCGGCCGCAAAGTCCTCTCGGCAGCAATCCCACCCTAATAAACTTTAGTTGGTACATCTCAATTGGTGCTGTCGTGGAGACGACTGGGGGAAAAAATGGATTATACCTACCTGATAATCAGGTTTCCAGTAGTCTCCACGACAGCACCCGTACCTCCCCCCCCCCTAAGAAAGTAATATAATATATAAATTCAAAAATAAAAAAAGAAAACCCCGGTTAGGGGAAGAAATTTAAGTTTAGCTCCTGCCCCGGCAATTCGTTAGAATCCACTGAGGAAAGTGGGGAAGGGGGGGAGCTTTTAACCTCTCAGTATGTTCCTGTCCTACCAGGAGGAGGCAATCTCAATTGGTGCTATCGTGGAGACTACTGGAAACCTGATTATCAGGTAGGTATAATCCATTTTTTCCAGACTGTTGTCCATACCAACACCACGAATACCCACTTCAGTACCAACAACTGTTCTGCCACCACTAATACCCACACCAGTGTTGCCATGTAGGAGGCTTTCAGGAATTCCTGTTCTAAGACGTTTTAATAGAAGCACGCGTGGACAACTTCCTCTACATTTGCAAGACTAATTTGTTTACTGTCCCTCTTTAGATCCTATGGATTATTAATACCCCAATTTATTAAAAATGTTTGTTACTAATATTCGTACCCTGAAAGACTTTTCAGTGATGTTTGAGTAATGTTCTAGCTTGAACCTCAAGAGGCTTGGTGAAGCATTTTTTGTAGCACTCATCATTATTGATTCTTTTGCTCACCCATAACTTCTTGTTTATAGAGACATTGGACTCGCTTGTGTACTGCATGGTGCACCCTGCACTCATTGTTTGTTCATCTTCATCCATGGACGTTTTTCTACCTTTTTGTGACAGGATATTTATCTGCAGGGCTTGCCAAGCCTAAATCACTGTCATATTGCATGATGTTTCACATGTTTCCTGCATGAGGAAACATTTAGAAAAAAAAACAAAAAAACTCCAAAGTATTGGTGCGTCTATCGCCTAACCTGCAAATTCTTTCCCTTACAGGTTCCCTATTGTACAGTACATGCTTTAGAAATGTTATTTACTGCAGTGAAATGTTATATACGAAGGTTGTTTGAATGTGGGGAAAAGAATAATAAAAGAACCCCATAGCTAGCTGGGACCTGGGACTCCATCCTAACCCAACGTGTTCCCTGAAAAATACTTGCAAGCTCTCAAAATTCCTAAAAACATAGTGTGCTGTTAAAGTTTAGTAGGTACATTTCCATCCCTCGGACCTCCTTTCACGCCAACAATGGCTCTGTTTTAAATAAGGGGGGACTAGAGTGGCCTGAGGGAATAGAATACAGGATAGTCAGTCACACAACCGCAGGTCCTAAAACACTTGTTATGTGCTCCTCCGGAGACATGATAGGTATCGTACGTGAGAGAGTCTTTCCCCTTTCTTCACGGATGATGGCCTATTCTGTCCAGTAACAGAGGCGTTTGAAGAGTAGTTTGTTTGGAGGTTGACTGGGAAGGAGGTGTGCATTGGTGCTGCAGGATCTACTGTTACCTGGAGTGGAGAGTGAGAGATTACAAGCTACAGAGCAAAGTGCAGAATGAAGGAGAGAAGCTGGGATCTTTCTACACAACAGTGAGTGATACAAGCCCCTGCTAAATCTAAAGTCAGGGAAAGTACAAGTAAGCCAATCCTCCAGAACTACAAATGCCTGCATAGTAATTCTTTGGAAACCACTCTCAGATAACTTAGTGATGGGATTCTGTCTTGAGTAACCTTAAAACAAAAAGTAAGAGCGAACGTTGAAGATAAATTAGCTTGTAATATCGATGTACTGAAGGAACGTTATTTTAATGCTGAATTTAACCCTGCATCACAGTGGACTGTATAATTTCTTTGTGCTCAACAAGTTACTGAGTAAACTCTGTACCTTCAGTTTACAACTAAGCTAAAGTGGACTTGTCTCAATTCTTTCATTACCATCTACTGAAGTTCACCCCCCAAGGGCGCTGGCATCACCGTGACACGACTGTTAACTTAATTGCTAAAGTTGTTGTTGCTGTTCTATTGTGCAACCAAGCTGGGCTATTTTGCTGCCATTGTAGGAAGAGAACACAGAGCCACCTGTGATCTCTATCTTCATTACCCGCATTGGTCTGCCTTCTGCCCGGACGCCGCACAATCAGCCATTTTCTCTATACTCTGTCAACTAATACAATGATCAAAATTAACAATGGAATATGAAAAAATTCTCTTCTGTGCTCTTGTTGGCTCCTTAATAATGAAAAAAGTCCCTCGGGATCAAATTTCCAAATGATGATTTATTAAAAAAGACAATGACAGTTACCAAAAAGACTAAAATGCAACGTGTTTCGGCGTTCTAAATGATGCCCTTCTCAAGCATATATCAACATAATACCATCTCTATATATAGTATATCATACGTTGTGGGGCAGGTGACAGAACTCCATGGTGCTGGACGCCTGTTGGCAATTTGACGTCATCAAAATGCGCCTCGCCTTCAGCTTTGCTGTAATCTAGGGTGTACTGCGCATGTGTCAGGGCAAATGGAACGCATTGCGGGCCGCCTCCTCGGCGCCTGTGATGTCTATCAATCGTCCCCACAATAAGAACAATGGGGTTGACTTTAACTCCCACCATAATCAATTATAACCTAATGATATTTTATATAAATACAAATACATTTGGTTTTGACCAAAAACAATCTCCTAAATTATAATAAATACTGATCAATGATATATTATAGAAACAAATAACTAAATATAACTCTTATAGAAATAAGTGTATGTTAAACTCATTACCTAAAAAATCTTACAATGTTATTATACTGGATGATGAAAAATTCATATATTATAATATATATGACTAGCTTACCCGTCGCGCGTTGCTGCGAAGACAGACAGACATACATACATTCGTTTTTATATATCTAGATAACAACCAATCACAGTGCAGCTTTCAAGTTACCTCAGCAGTATAATATATAGCAACCAATCACAGCACAGCTTTCATTTTACCTCAGCATTCTCAATATCCAGCAATTGTCTTGCGAAACGTTCGGTGGATGCATCATTTTGTGGTTGAACACGCATCCCGTTGCTCGTAATGCCTTTTGCTTTTGTGCTTGAGATGGAAATCAAACGATCTTTGTCTGGGGGGCATAACTGTCGACGATGCTCGTACGCACCCCACCTATCGTAGGATAGATGTACTATGCCAGTAACCTTCAGAGGAGTGTACTCAACAACTTCCCAAAGTCTCATGGCAATTGGATGAATGGTGTAGTAATGCATAAAGGACAGACAGACAGACAGTCATATATAATATAATTATAAATATATATATATATATATATATATATTTATTTATTTATTTATTATTGGGAAGCGAGAAAATTAGATTCCGTACATAAAAATTTGGACGCTAATTCTTTTGCGCATAGAATTGAATAATCGAGTTGGGACCCATTAACTTTTCCTATTTATGACATAATCAATGCTCGTGCCAAACTTCAAGTTTTTATGACATCGGGAAATGAGAAAATTAGATTCCGTACGTAAAATTTGGACGCTAATTCTTTGGCGCTTAGAATTGAATAATCGGGTTGGGACCTGTTAATTTTTCCTATTTATGTCATAATCAATGCTCGTGCCAAATTTCAAGTTTCTATGATATTGGGAAGCGAGAAAATTAGATTCCGTACGTAAAATTTGGACGCTAGTTCTTTTGCGCTATAATTGAATAATTGAGTTGGGACCCATTAGCTTTTCCTATTTATGACATAATCAATGCTCGTGCCAAATTTCAAGTTTCTATGATATTGGGAAGCGAGAAAATTAGATTCCGTACGTAAAATTTGGACGCTAGTTCTTTTGCGCTATAATTGAATAATCGAGTTGGGACCCATTAGCTTTTCCTATTTATGACATAATCAATGCCCGTGCCAAATTTCATGCTTCTACGCTATAGGGAAGTGAGAGAATTAGTGGCAATGATGGAAATCTAACGATCTACGTGGGGGGGGGGGGCATAACTGTCGACGACGCTTGCACGCGCGCCATTTATCATAGGATAGTTGTACTATGCCTATAATCTTCCCAGGAGTGTACTCAACAACTTCCCAAAGTTTCATGGCGATCTGATGAATGGTGTAGTAGCGCATAAAGGACAAACAGACAGACACGCACGCAGACAGACACACAGACAGACAGACACGCATACAT
The DNA here is from genome assembly GCF_035609145.1 of Eleutherodactylus coqui. Classification (NCBI taxonomy): domain Eukaryota; kingdom Metazoa; phylum Chordata; class Amphibia; order Anura; family Eleutherodactylidae; genus Eleutherodactylus; species Eleutherodactylus coqui. The sequence continues at coordinate 3,962,134 of NC_089848.1, read as the reverse complement.
TCAATTTTATATATATAGATAATGCATACCTACATATAAACCAAAATGTAATAAACATAAGTCCATGCAGAATATAATCTGATAAGACTAATATGATCATAGCTAATATACCGTATTTCTTGGCGTATAAGGCGACCTTTTAACCCCAAAAAATCTGCTCTGCAGTCGGGGGTTGTCTTATACGCCGGGTATACAGTGTCCGGAAAAAAAATGAATACTCCCCTCCCGCAGCACTGCTGCAGGCTGTCTTTCCCCCGTGCATGCCAGCAGAGCATCGCTTTCTGCAAGCAGGGCTTGAATGCCCCACCTCCAGACAGCTAATGTTCTGATTGGCTAACTTAGTCTGGTGTTAGCCAATTACAGCCATTTATGACATCATTGAATGGGGAGCGAGAGCCTGCTGCAGCGCTGCTGGAGGTGTGTGTTCCTTTTTTTTTTCCCCCCCTTGTCTATTCCCGGCATATAAGACGAAAAGTCGGGGGTCGTCTTATACGCCCCATTGTCTTATATGCTGGAAAATATGGTACATAAAATTCAATGTAATGGGATACAGTCTAAAATATAAAATAAACTAAAAAAACGTATTTCTTATAATATGCATGTATATTAAAATGCATGTTCCAGAAAGATCACATTTAAGATATATAATATAGGTAAGTCTTATATTTATAATGAGAATAGACCTCAATGTACTTTTTCTAAAACCTCATTAAGACCGCTGGGTACCAGAATACTCATCCTATAGATCCAAAACAGTTCCCTGGTGCGTAACTTGGAAAAGGAACGCAAAACAATGTATTCTAGAGGACTAATTTTTAATTTTTTCGGATCTCTATAGTGTTGTTCTGCAAAATGTCATGAGACACTATGTTTCATGTACCCAGAAGAGATGTTAAACCTATATTGATTTAACCCAGAACTCAAAGTATTGGTTGTACGCCCAATATATTGCAGCCCACAGGGGCATTATTACATTTTGGTATATATGTAGGTATGCATTATCATATACATAATATTATACGCTGCCTACAGTATCTATCTGCTGGGGGTTGTAGTCCTAATTAATACACAGCTAAGCGTTACAGCAGGCTTGCGCAAAATTGTTTCCTGGATCTCCTGTCTGTTACATGATCGCCATCATCCCGCCAGAGGGAAACAGTATACATACTGTAGGCAGCGTATAATATTATGTATACTGTTTCCCTCTGGCGGGATGACGGCGATCATGTAACAGACAGCAGATCCAGGAAACAATTTTGCGCAAGCCTGCTGTAACGCTTAGCTGCGTATTAATTAGGATTACTACCCCCAGCAGACACGCAGTAAACTGAAGACGGTCACAGGCAGCCCAAATATAGTATTTTTCCCCAATTTTTTGGAAAAAGCCCACTGCCTATATAGCCTGAATATCTCTTTCGCTGCCTCACCAATACTGGCCCTATACTATGTACAATGACTGCAGACTGCGGACGCAATGCTCTGCACGGCCGATATACAAAAAAAAAAAAATTGTGCAACACTGCTAAAAGCAGCCTCAACAGTACTGCACACGGTCAGATGTGGCCCTAAGAAGGACCGTTGGGGTTCTTGAAGCCTAAAATAACTCCTAACACTCTCCCTATAGCAGCTCCAGTATCAGCAGCACCTTCCCTGATCTCTGTCAGAATGCATCTGTGGCGAGCCGCGAGAGGGGCTGATTTATATACTCCGGTGACACCTGATCTCGCCAGCCACTCACTGCAGGGGGGTGGTATAGGGCTTGAACGTCGCAGGGGGAAGTTGTAATGCCTTCCCTGTCTTTCTATTGGCCAGAAAAGCGTGCTAACGTCTCAGAGATGAAAGTGAAAGTAACTCGAACATCGCTTGGTGCTCGTCTCGAGTAACGAGCATCTCGAACACGCTAATACTCAAACGAGTATCAAGCTCGGACGAGTACGTTCGCTCATCTCTAGTTATAATTGAATATGGTGGGAGTTAAAGTCAACCCCATTGTTCTTATTGTGGGGACGAGTGATAGACAGTGCAGGCGCCGAGGAGGTGGCACGCAATGCGTTCCATTTTCCCTGACACATGCGCAGTACGCCTTAGATTACTGCAAAGCTGAAGGCGAGGCGCATTTTGATTACGTCAACAATTTGCCAACAGGGGTCCAGCACCATGGAGTTCTCTACTGCCCCACAAGGTATGATATACTAGATGGTATTATGTTGAGATATATGCTTGAGAAGGGCTTCATTTAGAACACTGAAACGTGTTGCATTTTAGTCTTTTTGGTAACTATCATTGGTAACGGTTAGAGATGAGCGAACGTACTCGTCCGAGCTTGATACTCGTTCGAGTATTAGCGTGTTCGAGATGCTCGTTTTTCGAAACGAGTACCACGCGATGTTCGAGTTATTTTCACTTTCATCTCTGAGACGTTAGTGCGCTTTTCTGGCCAATAGAAAGACAGGGAAGGCATTACAACTTCCCCCTGCGACGTTCAAGCCCTATACCACCCCCCTGCAGTGAGTGGCTGGCGAGATCAGGTGTCACCCGAGTATAAAAATTGGCCCCTCCCGCGGCTAGCCACAGATGCATTCTGACAGAGATCAGGGAAAGTGCTGTCTTGCTGGAGTTGCTATAGGGAGAGTGTTAGGAGTATTTTAGGCTTCAAGAACCCCCAACGGTCCTTCTTAGGGCCACATCTAACCGTGTGCAGTACGGTGGAGGCTGCTTTTTGCAGTGTTGCACATTTTTTTTTTGTACATCGGCCGTGCAGAGCGATGCGCCCTGCAGTAATTATACATAGTCCAGGGCCAGTAGTGGTGGTGAGGCAGGGACAGAAGACATATTTATTGAATATAGGCAGTGGGCCTTTCCAAAAACATTTGGGAAAAAAAATCTATTTGGGCTGCCTGTGACTGTCCTCAGTGTACTGGGTCTTTGCTGGGGGTAGTTGTCCTAATTCATACGCAGCCAGCTAAGTGTTACAGCAGGCTTGCGCAAAATTATTTCCTGGCTCTGCTGTGCGTTCCGTAAGCGAAGTCAGCCTCCAACCACAGGCCAATAAGTGGCACATTTAATTACAGCGTTCTGTTTCTGCACTACTAGTAATACACCATGCTGAGGGGTAGGGGTAGGCCTAGAGGACGTGGACGCGGGCGAGGACGCGGAGGCCCAAGTCAGGGTGTGGGCACAGGCCGAGCCAGTGCGGTGGCCAGGGGTAGAGGCAGGGCCAGACCGAATAATCCACCAACTGTTTCCCAAAGCGCCCCCTCGCGCCATGCCACCCTGCAGAGGTCAAGGTGCTCTACGGTGTGGCAGTTTTTCACAGAGACGCCTGACGACCGACGAACAGTGGTGTGCAACCTTTGTCGCGCCAAGATAAGCTGGGGAGCCACCACCACCAGCATGCGCAGGCATATGATGGCCAAGCACCCCACAAGGTGGGACGAAGGCCGTTCACCGCCTCCGGTTTGCACCACTGCCTCTCCCCCTGTGCCCCAACCTGCCACTGAGATCCAACCCCCCTCTGAGGACACAGGCACTACAGTCTCCTGGCCTGCACCCACACCCTCACCTCCACTGTCCTCGGCCCCATCCAGCAATGTCTCTCAGCGCAGCGTCCAGACGTCGCTAGCGCCACTGTTTGAGCGCAAGCGCAAGTACGCCGCCACGCACCCGCACGCTCAAGCGTTAAACGTGCACATTGCCAAATTGATCAGCCTGGAGATGCTGCCGTATAGGCTTGTGGAAACGGAGGCTTTCAAAAGCATGATGGCAGCAGCGGCCCCACGCTACTCGGTTCCCAGTTGCCACTACTTTTCCCGATGTGCCGTCCCAGCCCTGCACGACCACGTCTCCTGCAACATTGTACGCGCCCTCACCAATGCGGTTACTGGCAAGGTCCACTTAACAACGGACACGTGGACAAGCACAGGTGGGCAGGGCCACTATATCTCCCTGACGGCACATTGGGTGAATTTAGTGGAGGCTGGGACCGAGTCAGAGCCTGGGATCGCTCACGTCCTACCCACCCCCAGAATTGCGGGCCCCAGCTCGGTGCTGGTATCTGCGGCGGTGTATGCTTCCTCCACTAAACCACCACCCTCCCCCTCCTCCTCCTCCTCCAACGCAACCTCTGTCTCGCAATCAAGATGTGTCAGCAGCAGCACGTCGCCAGCAGTCGCTGTCGCGCGGCGTGGCAGCACAGCGGTGGGCAAGCGTCAGGGTCTGACAGAGCAGACCGACCGCTGGCTTTCGCCGCTGAGCCTCCAACTGGGCATGGTCGTGTGTGACAACGGCCGTAACCTGGTGGCGGCTCTGCAGCTCGGCAGCCTCACGCACGTGCCATGCCTGGCCCACGTCTTTAATTTGGTGGTTCAGCGCTTTCTGAAAAGCTACCCACACTTGTCACACTTGCTCGTAAAGGTGCGCCGGGTCAGCGCACATTTCCGCAACTCCAAGACGGACGCTGCCACCCTGCGGACCCTGCAACATCGGTTTAATCTGCCAGTGCACCGACTGCTGTGCGACGTGCCCACACGGTGGAACTCTACGCTCCACATGTTGGCCAGACTCTATGAGCAGCGTTGAGCTATAGTGGAATACCAACTCCAACATGGGCGGCGTAGTGGGAGTCAGCCTCCTCAATTCTTTACAGAAGAGTGGGCCTGGTTGGCAGCCATCTGCCAGGTCCTTGGAAACTTTGAGGAGTCTACCCAGATGGTGAGCGGGGATGCTGCAATCATTAGTGTCACCATTCCTCTGCTATGCCTCTTGAGAAGTTCCCTGCAAAGCATAAAGGCAGACGCTTTGCACTCGGAAACGGAGGCGGGGGATGACAGTATGTCGCTGGATAGTCAGAGCACCCTCATGTCTATATCTCAGCGCGTTGAGGAGGAGGAGGGGGAGGAGGGGGAGGAGCATGAGGAGGAGGGGGAAGAGACAGCTTGGCCCACTGCTGAGGGTACCCATGCTGCTTGCCTGTCATCCTTTCAGCGTGTATGGCCGGAGGAGGAGGAGGAGGAGAAGGATCCTGAAAGTGATCTTCCTAGTGAGGGCAGCCATGTGTTGCGTACAGGTACCCTGGCACACATGGCTGACTTCATGTTAGGATGCCTTTCTCGTGACCCTCGTGTTACACGCATTCTGGCCACTACGGATTACTGGGTGTACACACTGCTCGACCCACAGTATAAGGAGAACCTTTTCACTCTCATTCCCGAAGAGGAAAGGGGTTCGAGAATGATGCTATAAAACAGGGCCCTGGTGGACAAACTGATGGTAAACTTCCCATCCGACAGCGCTAGTGGCAGAAGGCACAGTTCCGAGGGCCAGGTAGCAGGGGAGGCGCAGAGATCAGGCAGCATGTACAGCACAGGCAGGGGAACATTCTCCAAGGCCTTTGCCAGCTTTATGGCTCCCCAGCAAGACTGTGTCACCGCTCCCCAGTCACGGCTGAGTCGGCGGGAGCACTGTAAAAGGATGGTGAGGGAGTACGTAGCCAATCGCACGACCGTCCTCCGTGACGCCTCTGCCCCCTACAACTACGGGTGTCGAAGCTGGACACGTGGCCTGAACCCGCGCTGTATGCCCTGGAGGTGCTTGCTTGTCCTGCGGCTAGCGTCTTGTCAGAGAGTGTGTTTAGTGTGGCTGGGGGAATCATCACGGATAAGCGTACCCGCCTGTCAACCGACAGTGCCGACAGGCTTACACTCATCAAGATGAACAAAGCCTGGATTTCCCCAGACTTCTCTTCTCCACCAGCAGACAGCAGCGGTACCTAAACAATACGTAGGCTGCACCCGCGGATGGAAGCATCGTTCTCTATCACCATCAAAAACGGGGACATTTTAGCTTCATCAATCTGTGTGTATAATATTCCTCCTCCTCCTCCTGCTCCTCCTCCTGAAACCTCACGTAATCACACCGAACGGGCAATTTTTCTTAGGCCCACAAGGCTCAGTCATATAATTTTTCTAAACATCTTTTATACGTTTCAATGCTCATTAAAGCGTTGAAACTTTCACCTCAACCAATTTTTATTTTAACTGGGCTGCCTCCAGGCCTAGTTACCAATTAAGCCACATTAACCAAAGCGATTAATGGGTTTCACCTGCCCTCTTGGTTGGGCATGGGCAATTTTTCTGAGGTACATTAGTACTGTTGGTACACCAATATTTTCAGGCCATCGCCTACAGTGTAATCCAATTAATTTTTTGCCCACCTGCATTAAAGCTGACGTTTCATCAGCTGTGCGGGGCACTGCAATGGGATATATTTATGTACCGCCGGTGGGTTCCAGGGAGCCACCCATGCTGTCGGTCCACAAGGAGTTGTAACTACATGTGTCCACTTCTAAAGAACCCCAGTCTGACTGGGGCATGCAGTGTGGGCCGAAGCCCACCTGCATTAAACTTGACATTACCTCAGCGGTGATGGGCAATGCTATGGGATATATTTATGTGCCACCGGTGGCTTCCTGGCACCCACCCATGCTGTCGGTCCACAGGGACTTCACAATAGGGAGTTGTACCTGCCTGTGTCTATGAATTAAAAAGCCCGGTCAGGTTGGGGCATGCAGTGTGTGCCAAAGCCCACCTGCATTTAATCTGACGTTAGCTCTGCTGTCCAGGGCACTGCAATGGGATACATTTATGTACAGCCGGTGGGTTCCAGGGAGCCACCCATGCTGTGGGTGCACACGGAATTCCCATTGCGGAGTTGTACCTGCCTGTGACTATTTATAAAAAACCGCGGTCTGACTGGGGCATGCAGACACCTTGACAGAATGAATAGTGTGTGGCACATAGGTTCCCCATTGCTATGCCCACGTGTGCAGCTCCTGATGGCGGTGGCACAGGATTATATTTCTCATTGCTTCTGTACAGCATTGTGGGCTATCGCCCCGCTCCTTTTAAAGAGGGTCGCTGCCTAGCCGTGCCAACCCTCTGCAGTGTGTGCCTGCGGTTCCTGCTCATGGCAGACGCACTTATAAATAGACATGAGTGTGGCGTGGCATGAGGGCAGCTGAAGGCTGCGCAGGGACAATTTGGTGTGCGCTGTGGACACTGGGTCGTGCGCGGGGGGGGGGGGGGGTTGGGCAGCATGTAACCCAGGAGAAGTGGCAGCGGAGTGTCATGCAGGCAGTGATTGTGCTTTGTTGGAGGTAGTGTGGTGCTTAGCTAAGGTATCCATTGCTAATGAGGGCTTTTCAGAAGTAAAAGTTGTTGGGGGGGGGGGGCACTCTTGCCGCTATTGTGGCTTAATAGTGGGACCTGGGAACTTGAGATGCAGCCCAACATGTAGCCCCTCGCCTGCCCTATCCGTTGCTGTGTCGTTTCCATCACTTTCTTGAATTGCCCCGATTTTCACAAATGGAAACCTTAGCGAGCATCGGCGATATACAAAAATGCTCGAGTCGCCCATTGACTTCAATGGGGTTCGTTACTCGAAACGAACCCTCGAGCATCGCGAAAATTTCGTCCCGAGTAACGAGCACCCGAGCATTTCGGTGCTCGCTCATCTCTAGTAACGGTCATTGTTTTTTTAAATAAATCATCATTTTGAAATTGGATCCCGAGGGACTTTTTCCATTATTAGGGAGCGAACAAGAGCGCAGAAGAGAATATTTTCATATTCCATTGCTATACATTCCCCAGTTGGTCATCGAATTGTGGGGTACCCCCTTTTTTCTGCTGCTCTCCTAATTGCCTAGGATAGTTAGAGGACCCAAAGCACCTACTAGAAGCTGACCAGGATCTCCGGTGCAGGCGCGATGCCTGCTCATTGAGGGGCCCTGCTTTGCACCAGGTGAGTCCACTTCATTTGTGCTGTATGTCAGGTCCATGTGTGGGGGCATTGATCGCTCCATTATGATCAAAATTAAGGGAGACAGATCCCCAGAAATCCCTGAGACACCGCGGTCTGAAAGACTCATGCTGATATTGGTCGGAGTGCTTTTTAAGAAAGGTTTAATAGCCAGCAGCAGTCTGACAGCACTGGTGCAACATTCTGAACCGCTACATGAGGCCTCTTGCTCTTATAGCGACTCGGATACAGCTGAGGAGGGGGAGGTATGGCGTTGCTTCTGTCGGCAGGACGTTAAAACAAAAAATGCTCTCTCCAAGCCTTACAACATTGGTGCAAAGCCTCAATGATATTAAGATGACCAAAAGCCCATGAGCCACCGGCTTGAGTAACTGGAACAGACAAAATAATCTAATTGCACACAGTAAAATGGTAAAGACAAGTAGAACCGGGGCAAATTAACACCACCTAACATTTAAAACCCAAGAAAAGCATCATAGACACAAATATTAGTGGCATCATGGAAACGGCAACACAAGAAGCTCTCAGAGTTAACTTTTTTTTTCTCTCTAGTGTAGAAGAGGAGTCTGTTAGAAACCTGATCGTCAAATACATTGATCTTTTACGGCTAATCCCCCACAAAGTGACCCCTGAGAGCTGGTTTTCTCAATTGAGGACACTGCCTCCATTCTAGCTATAGCTACAGTCAGGCTGGATTCACAAGAGCCTTAGTCTATAATGCTCCAGCCATTGAAATTGCCAAATTCTTTTAGTGCCAGATGTGTTCTTTTTCTGTGCAAATGTGCAAGAAAATTGGAGCATGTTGCATTTTTTTAGTGCAATACAATCGCATGCACAAAAGTTGAATGTGCAAATATGCCTGTGTGAATGGGGCCTGCTCAAATACTGTGTGGAAGTAGTAAAATCTCCTTCCAAGGTATTGTACCATCAACTTTATGCAAAAGATGCATACTCGCACCATTTATTCATGAGCCGAAAGCCAATACCCTGGCCTTATATGGGCTTTATCTAGCCTGGCTTCCACAAATGAAAAGCCAGTGTTTATCGGAACCCCAGAAGATATGTCCATATTGCTCCCACCAAAATTCTCACTTCTAGCTAGACAAGTCTTTCCCTTATTACTAAAGTTTATTGCCAAGTTAGAAGCAGGAACACACTGGGTGACATGGGTCTCTGGAACAAATGCCAATAAGCAAATCTGCTTTACTCTGTATCTTTGCAAAGAAGTGCTTCTGAGCAACGTGAAGGAGGTTTTGTTTGCACTACTCAGAAGCCCTTCTATACTGCAGCGTCCGAGGAGCAGGCCCTCAGCCGAGGAGACAGCGGGGTAGAGATGTTAACCTCGTCACGGCGCTCTACCATCCTCTCCCTAAGTGTACTCCCAAAGTTCAAACCGCATCCGGGGTATCAAAAGAGTACAATACTCACAATTCCATAAAAAGCGCCTTGTCCTTTTATTAGTTGCACATAAGTAGAGACAACGTTTCAACTCTTATACAGTCTTTTTCAAGTCACTGAAGGGTAGCTCGGGACCAGACCTCATTACTGCTGGGGGAGATCACAGGGATAGTAACCATCATCACCAGAAGTCCTAATTGTCACTTGTGACGCCAACGTTCCCTCTGTGGTGGATCTTTGGAGATGTAAATTCCAGAGAAATAAAGTAGTCCACACACGAAGTAGACTTTTATGAACAGGAACCGGGAACATTTTGGTTCTGCTCATTTACTGAACAAGTATTGATAAGTCCAAACAGTTCTTACAGTGGTGACGCAGGGAGGATTTATGCGGTATTTTGATCTCTACAGTCATTTATCTGTTGGCATTAACTGTCCTCTCTCTCCTGGTAGTCACACTTCTCGCTTGTAAGCTGTTCGTTTCGCTCTCTCCAGACTCATGCGGTTTCTACGCATTTCTCTCAGTCTGGATACATTCATTTCTTTGGAGATGGCAGCTAAGGCTAGCCCCAGGCGGGTACAACAGACCGCCTCTCTGACTCTTCCATGCTCCTTCTCTCAACTCTCCTGACGGCTCACTCTGCACACTCTCTCGACTGGTTTGAGCTTTTCTCTCCTTTCTCTCTGTGATTCTGCTTCTGTACTTCTCATTCAGCCACGTAAATCCAACGTACATCACATGGTCAATGACCAATCCACAAATAGACAAAACAATACAATTTTCAGACACCAGACATTACCAGACATTAACCCTTTCATGCCCACAGACATCTAATACACACAAATCTGAGGCATTCCACAAGCATGACATTGCACGAGATAAACATAGAACGTTCTGGAGGGAACTCCATTAACTCTGGGCCACTACAATACAAAGTTTCGGCTCAACCACAAGCTACCGCTGCACTCTGCTGTATCTATCGCGCATGTGTTCTAGAGGCTGCGGCCACATAGATCGTTGCACTCGTAGGTAGAAGTGCACAAGTGTCAACCATCTTGGATCCATGGCAGAAATCGTTGGTTCCCCTAGCAATGAGGGGGTAAACGTCATTAAAGAAGATAGAGGTTTTCAAGAAAACGGGGTATTTTTGGAAAGGACATGTCACTGGTGAGTGCTTCAGTTTTCTATTTGCAGTACATTAGACTAGGATTGAGAGAATACTTCCTTTTAATACCCCCAGTAATCTCACTAGAAATGAAGATGTTGACTCTTGACTTTTCCATGATGTATTCTTTGTGGTTTGAAACCAATTATGGTCTACAAACTGATCACCCTGGGATACTGTGAGTGACCTACCTTCCAAAGATTCTCCTTCTTATCCTGGAGTTGTTCGCTTGTCAAGAACTTGTTTTACCACCACCCTTAGGTGTCGATTGGTTCCCAGTGCACTTCCTTTACCCTTTCTTCATTCAAGGTTTACGTATGTATCTATGTCTTTAGATTTAACATGGGTTTTGGGTTATGACATCTCTTATTTTTTATCAGGATTTGTCTTCCCCAGTCCTCTCAATATTTCTATACTGGTAAACAAGCTTGATGCCAGCACACTTTTACTTAGCCCCCCCAGGATTTGGCCTGTTGGCCCACAAATTTGGGATTTTAGGATCCTACTATCCTACTGAACCCTGATTATGGCTTCCTTTGTTGCATTTTTTCCTAGATTTTGGTGGTTCTCTCTCTCTTCCCCAGTGAAAATGTCTACTTTACATCTACAAGTGAGATTTACAAAAAGGGATAGTGCGCCCAAAGTGAAAACCAATTGAGAACGCAGGAACAGACTCACCTAGTGTGGTGAGGTTGCCACACGGAAACGTGGTGCACCATAACACCTAGTAGCTTGGCAGGCCTTGTATATGCACCTCAGTGAGTGAAGGAGACAACAAGGACATTCACAATGAGGAGGACCAGTTGCAGCCATCCGATTCAGCAGTTTGGGGTCAGCAGGTTTAAAGAATAGAAGACAAAGGACAGATGGCACTTAAGGGCTGTCCTCCCTAAACAAACAATACTGTGGGTAAGTTGACTTAAGGCACATTTACATTGGAGGAGTGTCGGGCAAACTATGCCCGACACTCCTCCATGTATCACCGCGCTCCTGCACAGGAGCTAGCACAGCTGGCTCATACACGAAGCGGCCAGCAAGGGGGGGGGGGGGGTCAGTGCAGGAGATTTCTCTCTTCTCGCTCCCCCGCCCCTCCCCATTCACATAACACAGGCGCTGTTCGCTATTGAACGGCAGCTGTTTAAACGACACGATGAGCGATACTAACTTCTTTCTCTGAGTGATTATGAATGCAGGGATACCACTAGAGATGAACGAGCACCAAAATGCTCGGGTGCTCGTTACTCGGGACGAAATCATCGCGATGCTCGAGGGTTCGTTTCGAGTAACGAACCCCATTGAAGTCAATGGGCGACTCGAGCATTTTTGTATATCGCCGATGCTCGCTAAGGTTTCCATTTGTGAAAATCGGGGCAATTCAAGAAAGTGATGGAAACGACACAGCAACGGATAGGGCAGGCGAGGGGCTACATGTTGGGCTGCCTCTCAAGTTCCCAGGTCCCACTATTAAGCCACAATAGTGGCAAGAGTGGGCCACCCCCCCCAACAACTTTTACTTCTGAAAAGCCCTCATTAGCAATGCATACCTTAGCTAAGCACCACACTACCTCCAACAAAGCACAATCACTGCCTGCATGACACTCCGCTGCCACTTCTCCTGGGTTACATGCTGACCAACCCTCCCCCCCCCTCACCCCGCACGACGCAGTGTCCACAGCACACACCAAAGTGTCCCTGCGCAGCCTTCAGCTGCACTCATGCCACACCACCCTCATGTCTATTTATAAGTGCGTCTGCCATGAGGAGGAACCGCAGGCACACACTACAGAGGGTTGGCACGGCTAGGTAGTGACCCTCTTTAAAAGGGGCGGGGCGATAGCCCAAAATGCTGTACAGAAGCAATGAGAAATATAATCCTGTGCCACCGCCATCAGGAGCTGCACACGTGGGCATAGCAATGGGGAACCTATGTGCCACACACTATTCATTCTGTCAAGGTGTCTGCATGCCCCAATCAGACCGCGGTTTTTTATAAATAGTCACAGGCAGGTACAACTCCGCAATGGGAATTCCGTGTGCACCCACAGCATGGGTGGCTCCCTGGAACCCACCGGCTGTACATTAATGTATCCCATTGCAGTGCCCATCACAGCTGAGGTAACGTCCGATTAAATGCAGGTGGGCTTCGGCTGACACTGCATGCCCCAGTGAGACTGGGGTTCTTTAGAAGTGGACACATGTAGTTACAACTCCGTGTGGACCGACAGCATGGGTGGGAGCCAGGAAGCCACCGGCGGTACATAAATGTATCCCATTGCATTGCCCATCACAGCTGAGGTAATGTCATGTTTAATGCAAGTGGGCTTCGGCCCACACTGCATTCCCCAGTCAGACTGGGGTTCTTTAGAAGTGGACACATGCAGTTACAACTCCGTGTGGACCCACAGCATGGGTGGGTGCCAGGAAGCCACCGGCGGTACATAAATATATCCCATTGCAGTGCCCAACACAGCTGATGTAACGTCAGCTGTAATGCAGGTGGGCAAAAAATTAATTGGATTACACTGTAGGCGAGGGCCCCAAAAAATTGGTGTACCAACAGTACTAATGTACCTCAGAAAATTTGCCCATGCCCAACCAAGAGGGCAGGTGAAACCCTTTAATCGCTTTGGTTAATGTGGCTTAATTGGTAACTAGGCCTGGAGGCAGCCCAGTTAAAATAAAAATTGGTTCAGGTGCAAGTTTCAACGCTTTAATGAGCATTGAAACGTATAAAAATTGTTTAGAAAAATTATATAACTGAACCTTGTGGGCCTAAGAAAAATTGCCCGTTCGGCGTGATTATGTGAGGTTTCAGGAGGAGGAGCAGGAGGAGGAGGAGGAATATTATACACAGATTGATGAAGCAAAAATGTCCCCGTTTTTGATGGTGATAGAGAACGATGCTTCCATCCGCAGGTGCAGCCTACGTATTGTTTAGGTATCGCTGCTGTCCGCTGGTGAAGAAGAGAAGTCTGGGGAAATCCAGGCTTTGTTCATCTTGATGAGTGTAAGCCTGTCGGCACTGTCGGTTGACAGGCGGGTACGCTTATCCGTGATGATTCCCCCAGCCGCACTAAACACCCTCTCTGACAAGACGCTAGCCGCAGGACAAGCAAGCACCTCCAGGGCATACAGCACGAGTTCAGGCCACGTGTCCAGCTTCGACACCCAGTAGTTGTAGGGGGCAGAGGCGTCACGGAGGACGGTCGTGCGATCGGCTATGTACTCCCTCACCATCCTTTTACAGTGCACCCGCCAACTCAGCCTTGACTGGGGAGCGGTGACACAGTCTTGCTGGGGAGCCATAAAGCTGGCAAAGGCCTTGGAGAATGTTCCCCTGCCTGCGCTGTACATGCTGCCTGATCTCTGCGCCTCCCCTACTACCTGGCCCTCGGAACTGCGCCTTCTGCCACTAGCGCTGTCGGATGGGAAGTTTACCATCAGTTTGTCCACCAGCGCCCTGTGGTATAGCATCATTCTCGAACCCCTTTCCTCTTCAGGAATGAGAGTGGAAAGATTCTCCTTATACCATGGGTCGAGCAGTGTGTACACCCAGTAATCCGTAGTGGCCAGAATGCGTGTAACGCGAGGGTCACGAGAAAGGCATCCTAACATGAAGTCAGCCATGTGTGCCAGGGTACCTGTACGCAACACATGGCTATCCTCACTAGGAAGATCACTTTCAGGATCCTCCTCCTCCTCAGGCCATACACGCTGAAAGGATGACAGGCAAGCAGCATGTGTACCCTCACCAGTGGGCCAAGCTGTCTCTTCCCCCCTCCTCCTCATGCTCCTCCCCCTCCTCCTCCTCCTCCTCAACGCGCTGAGATATAGACATGAGGGTGCTCTGACTATCCAGCAACATACTGTCTTCCCACGCCTCCGTTTCCGAGTGCAAAGCGTCTGCCTTTATGCTTTGCAGGGAACGTCTCAAGAGGCATAGCAGAGGAATGGTGACGCTAATGATTTCAGCATCCCCGCTCACCATCTGGGTAGGCTCCTCAAAATTTCCAAGGACCTGGCAGATGGCTGCCAACCAGGCCCACTCTTCTGTAAAGAATTGAGGAGGCTGACTCCCACTACGCCGCCCATGTTGGAGTTGGTATTCCACTATAGCTCTACGCTGCTCATAGAGCCTGGCCAACCTGTGGAGCATAGAGTTCCACCGTGTGGGCACGTCGCACAGCAGTCGGTGCACTGGCAGATTAAACCGATGTTGCAGGGTCTGCAGGGTGGCAGCGTCCGTCTTGGAGTTGCAGAAATGTGCGCTGACCCGGCGCACCTTTCCGAGCAGGTATGACAAGTGTGGGTAGCATTTCAGAAAGCTCTGAACCACCAAATTAAAGACATGGGCCAGGCATGGCACGTGCGTGAGGTTGCCGAGCTGCAGAGCCGCCACCAGGTTACGGCCGTTGTCACACACGACCATGCCCAGTTGGTGGCTCAGCGGCGCAAGCCAGTGGTCGGTCTGCTCTGTCAGACCCTGCAGCAGTTCGTGGGCCGTGTGCCTCTTCTCTCCTAAGCTGAGTAGTTTCAGGACGGCCTGCTGACGCTTGCCCACCGCTGTGCTGCCATGCCGCGCGACACCGACTGCTGGCGACGTGCTGCTGCTGACACATCTTGATTGCGAGACAGAGGTTGCGTTGGAGGAGGAGGAGGGTGGTTTAGTGGAGGAAGCATACACTGCCGCAGATACCAGCCTCGAGCTGGGGCCCGCAATTCTGGGGGTGGGTAGGACGTGAGCGGTCCCAGGCTCTGACTCGGTCCCAGCCTCCACTAAATTCACCCAATGTGCCGTCAGGGAGATATAGTGGCCCTGCCCGCCTGTGCCTGTCCACGTGTCCGTTGTTCAGTGGACCTTGGCAGTAACAGCGTTGGTGGATTATTCGGTCTGGCCCTGCCTCTACCCCTGGCCACCGCACTGGCTCGGCCTGTGCCCACACCCTGACTTGGGCCTCCGCGTCCTCACCCGCGTCCACGGTCTCTAGGCCTACCCCTACCGCTCAGCATGGTGTATTACCAGTAGTGCAGAAACAGAACGCTGTAATTAAATGTGCCACTTATTGGCCTGTGGTTGGAGGCTGACTTCGCTTACCAAACACACAGCAGAGCCAGGAGATAATTTTGCGCAAGCCTGCTGTAACACTTAGCTGGCTGCGTATGAATTAGGAGGACAACTACACCCAGCACAGACCCAGTACACTGAGGACAGTCACAGGCAGCCCAAATAGATTTTTTTTCCCAAATGTTTTTGGAAAGGCCCACTGCCTATATTCAATAAATATGTCTTCTGTCCCTGCCTCACCACTACTGGCCCTGGACTATGTATAATTACTGCAGGGTGCAGTGCTCTGCACGGCTGATATACAAAAAAAAAAATGTGTAACACTGCAAAAAGCAGCCTCCACAGTACTGCACACGGTTAGATGTGGCCCTAAGAAGGACCGTTGGGGTTCTTGAAGCCTAAAATACTCCTAACACTCTCCCTATAGCAGCTCCGGCACCAACAGCACTTTCCCTCCTCTATGTCAGAATAAATCTGTGGCGAGCCGCGGGAGGGGCCGATTTTTATACTCGGGTGACACCTGATCTCGCCAGACACTCACTGCAGGGGGGTGGTATAGGGCTTGAACGTCGCAGGGGGAAGTTGTAATGCCTTCCCTGTCTTTCTATTGGCCAGAAAAGCGTGCTAACATCTCAGAGATGAAAGTGAAAGTAACTCGAACATCGTGTGGTACTCGTCACGAGTAACGAGCATCTCGAACACGCTAATACTCGAACGAGTATCAAGCTCGGACGAGTACGTTCGCTCATCTCTAGATACCACATGCAATTTTGTTTTTATTTTTTAGTTTTTACACAAAAAGGAAGAAAGGTGGTGTTTTGGCTTTTTTTATTTTATTTTTTTACTTTTTAAAATTTTTTGTCCCTTTAGGGGACTTCCACAGAGACCGATCAGGATCCCCTGATTACATTGCGGTGGTCTGATGCTGACAGCCCTTTACAAGCTGCGGTCGCATAGACCGTTGCATGTAAAGGGTTAAACAGCAGAGATTGGAGGTTTTCTCCTTTCTCTGCTGTAAGAGCTGGTGCCCGGCTATCCTCTGACAGAGGCAGCCCCTTCCCTCTGTCAGCCCTTTACATGCTGCGGTCGCATAGAGCTCGGCATGTAAAGGGTTAACACAGCAGAGATCGGAGGTTTTCTCCGCTGTATGAGTTGATGCCTGGCTATCCCCTGACAACCGAGCATTAGCTCTCCCTGCCAAGAAGACTATCGGCACGGCTTCCGACAAGCCGATGGCCTCCATGGCGACCTGTAAACAAGGCAGTGCAGGAGTTTAAAAAAAGAAGCAGGAAGATAAAACCCATCTGCCAGCAACTTCTGGCTTCTTTTTTTTTTAAACTCCTGCACTGTTCTCTGTGGGTCTGTGCAGGCAGAGCACACTGCCACTGCTTACGGCATTGTGCTCTGCAGGTCTCATAGTGAGACATAGCTCAGAAATCTTTCGGACTATATCACTATGGGCAGTGGAGCTTGTCCTGGAATATTTCCAGGCGTACCACTCAAGGGGTTAAACCTCTTGAGATTACGCAATATCTTAGTTCATTTGGGGATTACAACTAGAGATGAGCGAACGTACTCGGTAAGGCCGATTTCGCAATCGAGCACCGCGATTTTCGAGTACTTCACTACTCGGGTGAAAAGTACTCGGGGGCACTGTGGGTGAGCGGGGGGTTGCAGAGAAGAGTGGGGGGGAGAGAGAGAGAGAGAGCTCCCCCCTGTTCCGCGCTGCTACCCCCCGCTCCACCACGCCTCCCCCCGCCCCACAGCGCCCCCGAGTACTTTTCACCCGAGTAGTGAAGTACTCGAAAATCGCGGTGCTTGATTGCGAAATTGGCCTTACCGAGTACGTTCGCTCATCTCTAATTACAACCCCTTCACATTCCATGTTATGACATGCACTTTAGCAGTTATTCAGTGATTATGCTAAAGCTGACCAAATGGGAATAGAGGATCGGTCCACCTCCGCCACCTCTGTTAAAGTGTGGAGTTTTTCAGAAGCAAAAGTGAGCCGAGTCCCTCCTGAGCGCTAAGGAAAAGAGAAGAGGAAGCAAAACAGGAAAGAAAGAAAAGAAAAAAAGGCAAGATCAAGGAAAAGGGGGAAAGGTCCAGAAAACGCCTAGTTTATAGCTCCATCTGGTTACCAGCTATCAACTTATTCATAGTCCTATTTACCATTTTACCTCGCGATTCTTAGTCACACCTGAGTTATACCTAATGTATTGTTTAGAGAAGGATTGTACTACAACTAGAGATGAGCGAGCACCAAAATGCTCGGGTGCTTGTTACTCGAGCCGAGCTTTCCACGATGCACGAGCTCGTTTCGAGTAACAACCCTCAATGAAGTCAATGGGACACTCAAGCAATTTTCAGGGTGACCGCCTGACTTGATTTCAATGGAGCCGCGGCTGCTGCCAGCGGCTCTATTGAAAATAATAGTCTGCTGGCACCCCTGAAATGTTTTTCAGGGAAGGGCCTTACATATAAGCTCTTCCCTGAAAAACAAAAATGTTCGTGTAAAAAAAATAAATAAATAAAAAGAATAAAAAAAACTTACCTCTCCGTCGCTGCCATGTCCTGCGGGGATGCAGAAGACATCTGCGGCATGCGGCAGATGTTTCCTGCATCCCCGCAAGGAAAAAGAATTCCCTGCTGCACTTGCCACATCTGTGACAGATGCAGCAGAGGAATTCTAAATCCCTGCAGGGAATAAAGGATTCCCTACCGCAGCTGTCACACATGACAGCTGCGGTGGAGGATCCTGCTTCCGGTGCCCCTGAAATATTTTTTAAGGGAAGGGCTTCAAATATAAGCCCTTCCCTGAAAAACAAAGAAAAGTGTGAAAGAAAAAAAAAATAAAAATACATACTCACCTCCCTTCGGCTGCCGGGCTCAGACGCGTCTTCTCTTGGCTGTCCCTGACTGTGTAGATCTCAGCTATCAGCAGGTGGGGATTTAAAATCTCCGCCTGCTGATAGCTCTGATTGTGATTGGCTGAGCGCTTCAGCCAATCACAATCAGAGCTACCAGCAGGCGGGAATTTTAAATCCCCGCATGCTGATAGCCCAGCAGCGCTACAGAGCCGGGGACAGCGGCAGAAGTCGCCGCTGAGCCCTGGCAGCCGCCAATGGCTTTTTAGGGAAGGGCGTCATAAGCCCCTCCCTGAAAAGCCATTTAAAATAGTGTAAAAAACAATACTCACCTGCCGGGGCTCAGTCGCAACTTCTGCCGCTGTCCCCGACTCTGTAGTTCTAAGCTATCAGCAGCCGGATTATTGCCGCAGGGAACGCAATTCAAACCCACCCATGGACAGGCAGCCTAAGTGATACCAAATCTATATATTTTTTAATGTTTTGTACAAAAAATGTTTTAATAAAAACTTATTTTGCTGCCATATTCTGACACCTATGGTGCGGTGTGAGGGCTTGTTTGTGGTATTTTTTGTACCATTTTAGGGTATGCATGACTTTTTGATCACTTTTCCTTCCATTTTTATTAAACAGATGGGGTGTCCATAAAAACTAATTCTGGTGGGTTTTTTTCCCTTACACTGAGCAACGGTGTGATATTTTTATATTTCAGACTTTTTCGGATGTAACTACCAGCTTAGTTTTTTTTGTTTTATATTTATTTTTAATTGTAACGGTTTTGTTGAACTGCTAATATAAGTTTTCATTTTATTTAACCCCTCAGTGACACAGCCTGTTTGCGCCTTAATGACTGATTTTTTTTTTTAGGGTTTTTTTAATTGTTTCATTACAGGAGCCACAACTTTTTAATTTTTCCGTCGACATAACCATATGTCGGGTTAGTTTTTTTGGGTTTTTTTGTGGGACAAGCTGTGTTTCTGTTTTTTGGGTTTTTTTTTGTTAATGACTTCATTTTTGGTACATATAATGTACTGTAACTTTTATTTTTTTCCGGAGGAATGCGGGAAAATTATGTCATTAGTTTTTGGGTTTTTTTGTTTTTTTTTTTGAATTTCACTTTTATGCCGGTCAGTGTGCAAAGTAAATGTGAAAACATTCTCTGGGTCAGGAGAAATGTGGTAACTACAATTTATACAGTTTTTATTTTTGCTTTGCTCTTTTTGTACATGAAGCCCATATTTTTTTTAAAGATTTCCTTTTGTCACATTCCAAAAGCCATATTTTTTAATTCTTTAGTTTTTCCATCAACACTCTATAAGGGCTTGTTTCTGGAGGGATGACCTCTAGTCTTCATTTATCCAATATTCGGGAACATATAACATTTTGATTGCTTTTTCTTCCTTTTTTTCTAGAGGCAAAATTAACAAAATCTGCAATTCTGTCATTTTTTAATTTTTAACAGTGTTCACTGTGCAGTATGAATGTTGCCTTAATTTGGCAAGCCAGTACTATTACGCCAACACCAAATTCATATAGTCTTTTGGGTATTTTTGCAACTTTTTCACACTGTTACGTTCCTCCTGGACGGCTGACAAAACCATGTGGAGATTTGGCACTGGAGCAGTCCGGATGGGCGTATTAGTTTGCTACACAGGTGGCTAGATGCAGGAGCCAACAGAAACAAGAGGTAGCGATCAGAGCGGGACACTCTGAACCCCTCCGATAGAACCCACCTCACAGCGGAGTACCTGTCCTGAAACAGACGACCCCATTACTTCCTTGAGGATCAGTCCAAGGTCAGAGGGGAACCAGAGTACAGATAATCAGGGACACACAGAGACTGGCAAAAGACGAGAACACAAAAGGCAAGACAAACACACAGGACA
This sequence comes from Eleutherodactylus coqui, assembly GCF_035609145.1. Classification (NCBI taxonomy): domain Eukaryota; kingdom Metazoa; phylum Chordata; class Amphibia; order Anura; family Eleutherodactylidae; genus Eleutherodactylus; species Eleutherodactylus coqui. The sequence continues at coordinate 3,941,938 of NC_089848.1, read as the reverse complement.
AACGGAACACAGGAGCCAGACAGATGGGAACTGACCAAGCTGAGCTGATCAGGTTAGCATTGACAGCGACTTCTAAGATGTTAACCGCTACAAAAAAAATGTCCTTACTTGTTTCCTAAAATGCTATTTGAAATGATCGTTCTTGATTTGATACCTTCATTATGCTACCTAAGGAATCTGATAAGACCTTCTCAAGGATTTATCACCATGTACAACTTTACAGAACTACTAACAAACCAAGCTGGTTGGTTCAGTGCTACGTGATTAATACTACGTTCAGCAGAGCTGATAATTCATCCTTTATCACCCATTGTTGGGGTAAGGAGGCCCCTCGTGTATATACTGTGGCCATTTGTATACTCAGTCAGTGTGACAGCCATGATTATTTGCAAAGTACATGATTCTCAGTGCAAACTACTAAGATGTTGACCTTTGCAGTACGTACAAAGATGTGTGGGTGAAGATTCCTTATCGTAGTACCCTTTAGGTTAGCCATAACGATGTCGCCATCTTACTAGGTCTAGCCATTAACAAATACCAGATGACATGGGAGCCTTGAGCTGAAATGTGTGCTAACAGACAAACAGCATGTGCAAGGGTTAATGTTAACAGCTGCTACGATTGGTTATATGCTGACTGGTTAATATTACATGCTAATACGTTGATACAAATACAAGTTCTGATTGGTTGTTCTTTATCCCGAAGCTTGCTATTCTTGTGATCTCCAGGGCGTTTGTATCCATTCAAAACAATATATCAACTGCTGAAACAATCAGAAGCAGAATCCACATTATGAACTCATGTGTTGTTGATTCTCCGAGCTCGTACCAACCACACCCACGTTATATCCAACAGCGCTGTTGTGCTAACGCCATCACCCATCATCATCCATCATCATTATACTGATATATTCCGCAGGGTCTTACAAATCAGAGAGAACATACACGAAATAAGATACAGTATTAACCCCTTCTTCCCCTGTAGTCCGTTTTTGTCTTCCTGACCCGGCCCTATTTTTTTCAAATTTGGCACTTTAAGTGGAAATAAATTTGGAATGCTTTGACTTCTGCAAGAGATTCTGACCTTGTACTTTGTACTTTTTTTTTGTGGTGATTAAGACCACTAAAAATGGCTAATAAATGACATTTGGCATATGTGTGCTGTATGTTGCTACCATTTTGAAGGTGTCATTTTATTTATTTTGGATGTCGGGGCAGTTTTTCTCATTTAGATAAAAATATCCAAACAATTTTTTTTAAGGAACCAATTCAGCTCTGAAGTAGCTTTGAGAGGCCTCCATAGTAGAACCCACCCCCCCCATCAATCACCTCATTTAACCCTTACAATCCTATGTCGGACGTCTTCCAACATTGATTTTAGCCTGTACAGCTCCAATGTCTGAAAACGTCTCTCGGGGTTTTCTTACTATATTCTGTTGGAGCCTATTCAACATGTCCCTTCATGCAGTACTGGCTTCAGCTACCAGGTGGCCCTGTTGTGTAATGGCAGAAAATATTATACCCCCAGGAAATCCAGGAACAAGAATTGGATGGAAAGGGTTACAAAGTTTTCAAATTGGCATTTACAGATTCTGTTAACTCTTTAGGTGATTCACAGGAACTAAAGCGAAACAGAGAATATATTTGAACATTTCATTTTTCTTGCAGATTTTTAATTTTCATTTATTTTTCTGTAAAACAGAAGTTATCAGAAAAGCAAGAGTCAATATTTAATATCTGCCCTCTATAAATACCCCACACGTGGCCTCGATGTGTCACAGACATGACTCAAACACCGGCCTCAGAAAGGAAGGAGCACCTTGTGGGTTGTGGGGTTTCCCTCTTATTGGGCTACTCTTTCAGAGCAGTTTCTTTATTTTTCCACCTATAACGCAGCATGGGTTTTTTATTTGTTTTGCACAATAAAAGCATTTTTCTTATTTTTTCTTGCATTACCATATTCAGGTACGCAGAACTCTGTTATTCCATCGGTTGAGCTGCTCAGGGGCTCCTTTTTGTGGGATAAGTTGACATGTTCATTGGTACCATTTTGGGTTGCATGGGACTTTTTGCTCATTTTTTTTCTATTGCGTGTTCTGGAATCTTACAGGTTACAGAATAGGCACCTGACATGTTTTTTCCCTTTCGCATGCAGTGTGGTATGACTGATGTGTTATCCTTATTCTGCGGGTCGATATCATTCAGACGATACCAATTTTTATATACAGATTTGGTAATTTTATTACTTTGGGACATTAAAGCATTTTTTATGGAAAGTGTTTGCATCGCCGCATTTAGTCATTGCTTTATTTCTCCATCTGCTCTATGAGGCCTCGGTTCTTGTAGGATGATTTGACATTTTCATTTGTACCATTTTGGGTGGCTTATTACTTTTTGATTGCTTTTTTATTCTGTTATGGGGCAGGAGGATTAAAATGAACAGTTTTGGCTTTTTTTTCTTTAATGGCATTCATCATATGGGATAAATAGCATAATAATTTATCGTATCTATTGTTATGAACGTGTTGATACCAATTTTTAGAAATATGTTGATTTTCAGATTTATTTTTTGAGGGAAGAGGTTTACATCTGAAAATAATTTTTTCCTTTTTCTTTATTTTTTAACCACATTTGTTCATCCCACAAGGGGGCTTAAAGATCTGATCCTTTGATCGTTTAGATAATACACTGCACTACTAATATAGTGCAGGGCATTATCTGACATCGTGGCTTGTCGCTGTGTCATGTAAGCGGCATTAGCTTCACGGCGGCGTTGAACCCTCTGTGGTGACATGTTTGCAGAACAGCAACAGTTTATTTCACCACTGGACAACGGTTGCCGACTTAGATGAAGGCTGGACTGGTGTTGGCGGCATTAGCACTTGAGATGACATGATGATATGTTCAGAAGATGTGAAGATAACGGTGAAGGACTATGCTTCAATGTTGTTGGTGAGTATGCACCGCCAGCTATTTGTGAGGTGTCATTTATTGGAGTCTCCACACAGGTGTCCAGCAGTCTCGTAACATACAAACTGCCAGACTGAGGCCTGCTGTATACAAAGCAACTGAGGCAGTGGGGGTTTGTGGGGGATGTAGTCCGCCCATAATCCCTCATTCAGCTCAGAAACCATGTGACCGATCACGACAGTGACATCACAGGTCCTGTCAGCAGACGAGCTATGTATGTGTACATTTGTGAGGTATCATTTATTGGAGTCTCCACACAACATACAAACTGCCAGACTGAGGCCTGCTGTATCCATAGCAACTAAGATCGCATGGGATTGTGGGGGATGCAGTCTGCCCATAATCCCTCATTCAGTACACAAGGAGAATAGAGGACCTATGATTTCACTGTCATGTGATCAGGGGGTGGAGCTAAGAGCCGTAACTGAAATCACAGATGCTGCCAGGCTCTGCATGTAAGTTGCATAGCACATACGAACGGACAGACAAGTGGTCAATAGCACTTTGATACCCAGTGATGCAGCTGTAAATCCTTACATGTAGCCAAGATGGACGGTGGCCATGTCATTGGTGGGCGGAGGCTTGGCGCCATTCATTATTCCCTATTGTGAGGACTGAACTAGGCAGTGATGTCATAGGTGCCTCACCAATGACCTCACAGAGGGGATGGAGCCCCTTTTCTGTAGTGCTCTGAGTGCTAGGAACCTGGTGCCCCAAGACCTCCCAGCCATGGCTCTCTGGCTGGAAGAAGGGAGCCTGTCATGGTGCCTCACAGCTTCCTGCTGCTACATTGTGTCTGGGGAGGGGGGCTCACAGCGCTAGTCTGCTCTGTGAATCTGCAGTACTGGCTGCCGGACTCTTCTCCTCAGCAGGAGTCCTTGCAGTGGGGGGGGGGGGGGGTCAGAACTTGCAGCGGCCACAGTAGTCGCTATGGGCAGAGCGGCTCATCTCTATGGGCGGGAAGCAACCCCCTTACACTTTCAGTCTTCTAAAGAGGATCTATGTATGCCCATATTAATTACCAAACTGTTAGTCCCGCTATCTGCTGGCGTTCTGCGGAGCCGCTTACTTGTCAGTCAGATATTTAGAATGGAGGAACTTTCTAGCTTGGAAAAGAGGTCACCGAAAAATATCTAGAACTTCTGGGTGGCTCACAGACTATAATGGCATCTGTGCCTCAGTAGCTGATGAGGTTTTGTTACCACTTGTAGGTGATAATATATTGGGCACTTTAATATATTCGTGAATATCTGATTATAATATTACCTTTCAGCTTGGATCTCCCTTCTGCAGCCCCTCCGGCTGTACTTGGTTCATGATGATTCCTTACACCGTACAATGGCTTCTTATGATGTCTGTATTGTGCTTGCTGGAATGGATCGCGTCATCTTTACATAATTGGACTTACTTTCCTTCAACAAAAGGAGATTACACAAAAGAAACATTTATTCCCCGGAATCTGCAGGTATTATTCCTTCCACATTGTCATTTTTTACCACAACCCCCCCCCCCTTCCCATTTCAGTGGCCCTTGTAGTTATACAGTTAATTACCATCCTTTGTTTTCCAGTGTTTCACTGTTTTTGGCCACACGAGGCGCTACCAGCTTGGGATCAACAGGCGGGGTTTTCTAGTTCACAGGTCTCCCAGCACACAGAATGTCTGATGACACTGCAATGATTTTGCATAAGGTTCTAAGAGGACTCCATCAGGGACCGTCTTCCCACAGACCAAAAGCCTGATCTGTAATATGCAGCATATCTGATTAGCATCTACAGAACTGCCAACCGCAAGTGTTAATCTGTGATGCAACCTGGAATCCCCACTTTACAGACCCCGTCCCCACGAGGGGTGTTGTAAGGTGAAGACTGCAAGGTCCCTGAGCTTGCACCCCTGCTCTAGCACAATTCGAGCAGTGGCCCAGGTCCCACACCTGCCCAAAGGTCCGACTAACACATTGCTTGCAGTTACACATGATAACATTGATGTTTGACACTCCTGATAGTATTTTATGAATGTGTTTGACCATTATTATAGCACCTCTGAACATCGATGGTAAAGAATGACCCGTCCGCCCGACGGGCACAACTCTTAGAGCTGCAGGGTGAGAGGTCATTACCTGTAATACTCGCTATAGTCATCGCCTGAACTACAAACTATGTAGAAGTTGTGGAGGTAAAATAAGTGGATTAAAAAAATTACCCAAAATACACAAATATAAACTAGAAATGGTTTAATCTTCTGTATAAATAAATCGACTGACCAGCTGTTGGGCCAAGTTATGGTTTTAGATGTAAAATCCTTCAGATCTAAGCTTCAAAGTGAGAGAAGCATTTTTTTAATAGAAAAGCTGATTCTATTTCTGGCTTGTTTAAGCTCTTTAACCTTCTGTTGCTCTAATTCCAGTAATGAAATGCGGATTGACAGCCCACTCTCAATTTTGCAAACCACAACAAAATTTCCATTTAAATGTGAAAATCAGATCTTATTCAAATTAACTTTATTAGTTATTTATGCAGGAAAGCTGATTGTTGGCTGCGCTCTTCATGTTGCGGCTTTTATCCTGGGTGTGATGCTAGAGGTATATGTCTGACCCCGCGCACGGCACACGAGCAGAGCTACAACAAGGCGATATATATGTGCCTGTATGTATGGGCTCTCAGGTCTTACAGCACTAGTAGTCCGGCTTCAGCCTGTATAACTGGTCCACATGTTTGTATCTGAGTTACTCATCAGTGTCCCGTCAAGGTCCTTGGGGCTTGGATGACCTAGAATGGTCTGTGGCTGCGGGTCGGTTCGGTGGCCCCAATGTGGATACATGATGCCACATTGTGGCTGTATTACAGCTGTGTTTGACTCGTATGAAGCTCTTTGTTTCCCATCTGGGTGGTTTTACACTCAGTTTTTTTTTAGGACAAATGCTTCATTTTTAGTGACCTCTTTCCTGCAAGGAAATATTTAATGTAATGTTTTGGGTTTTTTTTTAGTTTTTCATTTTTTATTTTTTTTCTACTTGTATATTTTATTTTTTGCAACTGAAACGGGCTGCAGGTTTGGTGTTTTTTTGCATATGTTTTTCTACAGACTCTGTATGAAAAAAGGGCTAAAAAAAGCGCATGTTTAGAATTTGTGAACATGAAACGGCCACACAAAGAAATGCTTTAAAAATACATGGATTGCTTGGTGATTTTTTTACAATCCCAACACAACTTGTCACGGCGCACTGCTGCTCACAGCGATTACCTGCTCTTGGGGTTGCAGTCAAACAGCACCCCGCCACCTGCCGCACTGTACGACGCACCTTGGCCTCCACTAATTCCCTGTCCTCTGCTCGTAGGCCACGCTCCAGCTCCACTTCTTAAATGTGCAGTCCCTAATCCAGTCCCCCACCAATCACCAACCACCACCTGCTATATTAGTTATTCTCCCATCATGGAGTATCCCTAAGCAATCAGTCTTCATTACCATTGCGACAAAGCCCTGGTTTGTTGGGTATTCCAGTTCTGACTTCTGTGCTCTCTGACCTCGGCTCTGTAAATTGGTCTTCATTTTATTGTCTGCTAGCTGCCCTGACCTTCAGCTTGGACCTCATTATTGCACCTGTATCACCAGCCCTAATAGCTAGTGTTCTGGATACATTCCTTTTCACACCATCGGGTACCTCACTCGGCCCTGTGCAGCATCAGCAGCAATATTACTGGATCTGGATGAGCAATGACTTGTAGGGGTCAAGAGCGGAAAGCCGGGTACCCAAGGTTCTGCCTTCTCTGACAGCCCAAAGTCAAACCGGTGTGTGGCAAGGTTGAGCGACGGCTGCCTGCCTGACACAACTGCTACAAAAATGGAAGTATGAGGGAAATCTTAACTTGAAGTTACAAAATGCACACAACTATTGTAATTGCAGAGTCCCAGTGCAAATAAAACATGGGGGGTGTACTTTAAAGTAAAGGTTTGCTTTTAACAGAATATAAACCTAAAAAACACTCAAACAGTAATTCCTGACTATAATGTCTCTTTTTTTTTTCTTTTCTATATAGAAAATAGTAATTATCCAGCAGAGCTGGTGGTGGTGGGGGGGGGGGGGGGTCACTGACGTGCCCCACAGGAGTTAGCAGAATACAAGCTCCGAAGGTTGAGCTTCACTACAAGCACAACTAAGCTTTCATTTCCAAAATAATTCATTATTCAGGGACTAAATTCCATAAAACGCCAAACGGTTGTGGTCTCAGCGAATTATTCAGGGAGATTGGGGGTAGGATAACTTCACCTGTGACGATAGGCCTTCCAAAGGATGGCTCCCCATCCTGGGGGATGTATGCTTGAAATAAGGCGTAGGATGCAGATAAGTAGACAGAAAGAGGTGCCCACAGTTACAGGTTCTGTTAGATTGGGGATTCCTTGAAAGACTAAAGCCAATCTTTTCTTTGAGACTTTTTTGTGACACTTATGGGAATGGGGTTGGATCTGAGAATCCGGGTTATGATAAAACATCCCTGAGATCCAGGTGAGAAGATTCATTTAAATGCTTCTAATTGTGTAAGCGGATTGTGAAACTTGGGTTTAAAGGCGTTGTCCCATGAAAAATATTGTTTACAGTCACATCAACTCCTAACCAGAAGCATTTTCTGTATTCATACTTGAAATAAAAACATGTTTCTATCCCCAGATATTATAGAAATGTTAGAATAACGCCACTTATTGTTTCTATTGAGGAGACTTCCTGTGTCCACCTCATGTTCCAAGATGGTCATACCTTCTTGGTCTTGCTCCACTCTCTGCTCCACTGGGTTGTCTTCCTCTCCTGGAACTTGCACAGCATCTCTTCTGACATCAGAGATAACTCAGCATCTTCAGGAGCCGCCGCTCACCGACCAGGGAACCCTCCACATACCCAGTGGAGTAGAGGAGCATGACAGAGCAGGTGAGCAATTACTGAGGTGGAAACAGGTGGTTCTACTCCAACATTAGTCCTGGAATACCTGGGGATAGAACCCTGGAAGTGTAGATACAAACATGCTTATATTGGATGTAACTATAAACAATGTCTTTGTAGGACAACACATTTAATACAGTGTTTCACTCTTATTTTTGGAAGGGGGAGGGGGGGATGGGGGCTTGAAATATAAGCCCTAGATACACTACATAAAAAAAGCAATACTCGCCTAGCAGGTGCTGTCCGGGTCCCTCCCGCCAGTCTTTGGTGCTCCAGCAGGCTTCCATGCAGTCCTCAGCGCCGACAGAGCTTCACTTGCTGGTAACTGGTTTGAGAGCCCCGTCTCCAGAAAGCGAATGCTCTGGTTCATTGAGTGGCAGCTCTGATTGGTTCTCGAGCGCCGCAGCTCTGCCTATCACAGCATCGCATTAGTAACATAATATGCAAGGCTGAAAAAAGCCACATGTCCATCTAGTTCAGCCCGTGGTGTTGTGCTCTGGAGTATCTGAGGATAGAAACATTTTTGTAATAAGTGCCAATACTAAAAATGTCTAGAATTATGAGCTGGATGTAACTATAAACATTATTCTTGTGGGACAATCCCTTTAAATGGGAAGACGTCCCTTCTGTTCATCTCTTTGATTATATAATATTTTGACGTTGATCTTTGTGGTATCTGTTGGCTGCCTGTATGTGATGGGTGGGGTCGGTCGGCTGCCTGTATGTGATGGGTGGGGTCGGTCGGCTGCCTGCATGGGATGGGTGGGGTCGGTCGGCTGCCTGCATGGGATGGGTGGGGTCGGTCGGCTGCCTGCATGGGATGGGTGGGGTCGGTCGGCTGCCTGCATGGGATGGGTGGGGTCGGTCGGCTGCCTGCATGGGATGGGCGGGGTCGGTCGGCTGCCTGCATGGGATGGGCGGGGTCGGTCGGCTGCCTGCATGGGATGGGCGGGGTCGGTCGGCTGCCTGCATGGGATGGGCGGGGTCTGTCGGCTGCCTGCATGGGATGGGCGGGGTCTGTCGGCTGCCTGCATGGGATGGGCGGGGTCTGTCGGCTGCCTGCATGGGATGGGCGGGGTCTGTCGGCTGCCTGCATGGGATGGGCGGGGTCTGTCGGCTGCCTGCATGGGATGGGCGGGGTCTGTCGGCTGCCTGCATGGGATGGGCGGGGTCTGTCGGCTGCCTGCATGGGATGGGCGGGGTCTGTCGGCTGCCTGCATGGGATGGGCGGGGTCGGTCGGCTGCCTGCATGGGATGGGCGGGGTCGGTCGGCTGCCTGCATGGGATGGGCGGGGTCTGTCGCCTGCCTGCAAGTGATGGGTGGGGTCTGTTGGCAGAGGGCTATCATCTTTGTCTCGGAAGTAAAACCTGTTGTATCTCTTTACTATCTTTGCCTCTTTGCATTGATGGCTATAGATAATCTAGGATTCTTCTGGCTGATGTTCATTACATGAACCTGCAGATCTTCTGGAGGAGGCAATGATTTGTGTGACTTGAATGCAATATAAATGTTCTCAGTAGTTCTTGTACATAATGCAGTTTGGCTTTTTTGCTTTCCCGCTCCCTTCGCTCCCCGTCTCCCACTAGACACCCGCTGGTGCTCGGAGATGGCACACGGCTCTGGAATACCCACGTCTAACGGTTTTCTGTAGTGGAATTTATAAAATGTTGGTAATTGCGATCTATCCCTTATCAGCTGTTGCCTGGAAGTTCACTGGACTTTATGGATTTACATTTTTTGTTTCTGTGGAACATTGTGGAATTACAGATTTTTACTCTTGCTGGGAAGCACTTTAGCATAATTGCTTAAATGTTAGTTTAGTTAAGGGATTGAACTAGCTCTTAGTGCAGTGAAATTGTCTCTAGGGCAAGTCTGACCTACAAAACAACCAAAGTGGAATAAAAGAATGCTGATGAATTTTAAATTGCTTGGCTACATCTGCTGTTCTTTGGTGAAAATTAGTTTATCAGGCATATTTGAATGCAAGTAGCAAACTGGATTAACCCCACCAGCGCACTGAAACCAATCCGCACATCGTGGGCTCTATAAATCATACTGCAGGTGCGTTTCCATTTTTGTATTCCAAGAGAAAACTAAGCCAACTTGGGGTCAGATGGTTTAATTAATAGCCAGATCTGCAGGGCTGGAAATCAGTAGGAATAGAAGACGTCCGAATGAAAGAAAACAACTTGTGAGAACTACCAAGGTAAAAGTAAGAACCTGACACTGGGCCAGACACCCAGTAGTTTAAACCAGTAAGCATAGCGAGTGCGGATCAATCTAGAACCTAAGACTGGAGATGAGGGGGTAATGATTAGTTTCCAATCGTTTTTTTTTTTAGCTTTTTTTTACTAATGTTTAGGGGGCTTTCAGAGTTTAGGATTGTATTTGGGAATCTTGCTTTAATGCAATAGAGTGAAGTATGCTGGGGTGTGACCGCTCTGTCTTTTCCGGAGTTGGGCCTCCTCGCTGGTGTCTGGGCAGGTAGAAACCTGCCCTATGGGGGTATATGGAATAAGAAACGGCAAATGCAGTAACGGAAACCCAGAGCAGTCATTCCTCCTGAAGGACGTCAGTCTTGCTGTAATTGGGCCAAGATACGGCCTTGTTGGAGGATTTACTATCACCTGTGAGTACCCAGATTTCAGGAGAGCGTGAGCTCAAATCATCAACAGTACTTAATAATCATGGGTCCTGATTGATTTTTGTTTAACTCTTTTGACCGGGGACAGCTATTCCATACCAAAGACTCGTAGAATATTTACAGATTCCTTAAAGATCTAGATAACGGTGGTATTCTGTTGTCTGTAGAAGTTCTAGATCACTTTGTTGAATCAAAGCTCTTCAGCATGGAGTCCATGGCTGGGTAAACCTCATTTCCACAAAATGTCATGGTGGGTACCGCTCCTTACGAGCACATACAGGTAGCTAGCACAGGTGTGGCCTGGGCATGCTAAAGGCCCACTACGGCTGGTACAGGCACTATGACTTCATCATTAGCTCAGTTACACATACAGACAGAAGTGGATCTGATAGCCGCTTCATCAGGCTCAGCTGGTTCGGCTGTTGACAAAGCAGAGGGTCAGGGGAGCCCCCTATCTCGGTCAGGGGCCACCTCTACACTACTTTGCTCATATGTTTTTAGATGATTTTCCATGACATTAATAATGATGATGTATCCTTATGATGGGTGATCAGTGTGGATCCGACTGCCAGCACCCAGAGTAATCTGCTGCTTGAAGGGGTCATGGCGTGATCCTGCATTCATTGCCTCTTCATTAGTGTGACATCACAGTCATCAGCTATATGAGCATTTTGTAGTTCAGTCCCACTCAGGTGAATTGGACTGAGCTGAATACCCCAGACACTGCAGCTACACGGTGTACCGACTACACCTGGAAAACGATGAAGAGGCTGCAGAACTCGCTATGGCCCCTTCAGACAGCTAATAGATGGGGTGCCAGGAGTCAATCCTAGCCGACCTGAGATTGATGACCTATCAGAAGAACAATTCATCGATATTAAAGTACTGGGAAACTCCTTTAGGGAATCCCATACACTGTTCTGTACATTCTCTATTGAAATGCCTTGTCAAACTTGTTTTTTATAGTAATCTAAACCTTTTGCCTTTAGGCCTCCCCCACTTAACACAGCTAAACACTATAAAACATTCGCATTGAGTTCACAGGGGCACACTAGCATTCTAACGTGGTGTTTCTAACGCCATGATTTTTGAATGCTGTCTGCTTTACTTTCGAGTGTTTTAGTGCTTTTTAACGCACCTCATCACCCATCACATTGTTGGGGTGCGTCTAAAAAAAACCTAGAACACTGTAGAATATGCAGCTCACAATCACTGTAAAACGCTGCGATTTCAAACGTGCATTTTGCTAATGTGTATGCGGGAGCGGCCTTACTTATATGGTTCTGCTCTGAGCTCTGGTAACGATGGTGAGGAATGCTGCTTATGCATTAACCCTCACGATTATGTAATCCCGGCATGCTAACCGAGCCTCAGCTTTGTGCACCTCGGTATGATGTTGGCTATAAACTCCATAGTGAACGTTGTAGGTAAACTGCTATGAACATTATTTTCCTTTTATTTTGCTTGGATTTGGGTAATACCCTGACACATTTATCAGTAGTGGATAGAAGTCATGGCTGTTGGTGTTACCAAACGTTCAATGTCTGCTGTGATGAGAACTATCTTCACTGTTGGGCGCAGCAGAAAATCAAATGCCGGATGCACAACAGTCTTCTCAAAGGGAAGGCAGTCTGTAAAAGTGAAATAAATAGTTCCATTTACAATGGCCAGTATGTCTAACATTGCAATGGAGGTGGTTTCAATAGTATTAATAGTGCTTTCCGGCTGCCGGGGTATTGGTGGTCAAACAAACCCAGCAGAGCTTCCCTGAGACCTGTAAAATGGTGCTGGGTCTCCGCTGCAGCTAAAGAATCAGATGCTCTAGTCTGCCAGTGGCGGGGCACCATTTCTTGTAGAGGGCACACACCCAATCACCCCCTATTGAGGAGACGGGCCATTGTTTGAATAGTTTTGCCGACAAGTTACATAAGGACCACAGCCTGTGTACAATAGTGTAGGAAAAGGGCGCTCCTCATCGATGACCGGTCTACATTTCAGCTCCTGCCTGTCTCTTTGTTAGAAAGGAAGACTTGTTGGTTGCACAAATGGAAGTCCAGCATTGTCTGGCAATGTAAAGAGATCTTTGTATTGGATCGTATTAAAAGCATAACAGCCACACATGACCTCCTCGCTACTCTTACACGCTTCAAACCGTAAATCCAGTCTTGATCATGGCATAATGTGCCTAGTACACACACGGAGGATCAATGAGAGTACAGAGAGATTTAAATCAGACTGATAATTGAAAGAAACAGCTGAAATAAAAATTGGTTAAAAGGTACAAATAGCTTCAATGCATCAGTAAACTGTAATCCCGGCCGGAGTTAACCGCTGCGTCTGAATTTAGTCTGATTCAAGAGAAAATCAATACTAAAATGGCTAAAATGGAGGAGGACATTCTGCTTACAGAAATATCAAAATACCACGGATATAAGTGATAACTAATGACTTGGGGTATAACTGGAGGACGACGCAACGGCAGCCAAACCAGCTGAGTCTATTAACAAAATCCGAAGCCAAGCCAGGGAATCTAAAGCTTCTTTCTCCGTGTCTGAATTTGAACCCGACTGTTCACCTCCAGAAATAGCTGAGAAAAGAGGATATCGACAACAATCGGCAGGAGATATCCACAACGCTAGAGGAAAAATCAAACAGAAAGTAGTGATAAACTCATAATTCTGTCCCATTCTTAGGAGCAAGTTGTAAATGATGATGTGATTATCTGTTACCTTCGGTCACTCCATGGGTCAATGTTTTCCCCATATTCCTGTCTTTCACAGCATCTTTCAGTTCTGCCATTGACATGTTGGTGGTGGCCTTGGTTGTATCTCGCCATCTTGTTCTTTGTGGTCCTGATCTTCTCTTTCCACTGACCTTGACAAGCATCAGTTCTGTTTCCAGTGAGTTCGCGCACATCACGTGTCCAAAAAAGGGAGTCACTGTGTGATGATTTTGCCCTCTAGGGATATTTTCGGTTTGGCGCGATCTAACACTACCTTGTTCATTGTCATGGCAATCCAAGGTATCCGCAGCATTCTCCTCCAGCACCAGAGTTCAAACACATCAATTTTCCTTCTGTCTGTTTTCCTTTTGCAACCATATGTCGTTATAGGAAAGATGATGCATCGACCAGTCTGGTTTTTGTTGCAATCCTTGCTTTTCCAGATCTTTTCCATTCCTTGTATTGTATTCCTACCAACTGTAATCCGTCTCTTGATCTCAGGTCCAGATTGTCTGCTGCGGTACCCTAAGTATAGTTATTGAGGTTTCTGCAGCTATACACAGCTGAAGCCTGGTGTGACCTCACCATAAGATCTTGTATTAGTGGCGGCCCATACCCCCCTTTTCACTGATCCACTTTGATGATGCCATGTGGCCCCAGTGATACAATTCTCCATCTGTACACACAGACCAGGTAATACGGTATGAATATCTATAGATCTATCAAGAATAAAGGATAACGTGATCACAACACTCCATCTCTCCTTTTCATAGATCTTCTATTCCCTATGCTGGTCAACATCTCATGAGATAGTAGGAGTGATTTAAAGGGGTTGTCCCGCGAAAGCAAGTGGGGTTCAGCACTTCTGTATGGCCATATTAATGCACTTTGTAATGTACATCGTGCATTAATTATGAGCCATACAAAAGTTATTCACTTACCTGTTCCGTTGCTAGCGTCCCCGTCGCCATGGTGCCGTCTAATTTCAGCGTCTAATCGCCCGATTAGACGCGCTTGCGCAGTCCGGTCTTCTCCCTTCTGAATGGGGCCGCTTGTGCCGGAGAGCTGCTCCTCGTAGCTCCGCCCCGTTACGTGTGCCGATTGCAGCCAATCAGGAGGCTGGAATCGGCAATGGAACGCACAGAGCCCACGGTGCACCATGGGAGAAGACCTGCGGTCCACCGTGGGTGAAGATACCGGCGGCCATCTTCGCAAGGTAAGTAAGAAGTCACCGGAGCGCGGGGATTCGGGTAAGTACTATCCGTTTTTTTTTTTTAAACTCCTGCATCGGGTTTGTCTCGTGCCGAACGGGGGGGCTATTGAAAAAAAAAAAAAAAAAACGTTTTGGCGCGGGACAACCCCTTTAATAACGATAAGACAGAACCGTCATGTCTTTGCTGTAGTCCAACTCTACATTAGGCCACGGACGTGGGGTTCATACCTCAGTATTTGGACACATTGAGTGTGCAGTGTCATCATTACTGCCCGTTTATTACAGAGAGGGGGTCCTCAGTGTGCCCCTAGGGGGTCCTCAGTGTGCCCCTACGGTAATTTGGCTCCTGTGAATCCACGCTGATCTCTATAGAGCTTGGTCTAGAGGACAGTAAATCATTGAGGGGCACAGGAGATTCTAGACTGTTCTCTCTATATAGTATTAATACGTATTCCTATTTCTTTATTGATTTTTAGTTTGATACTGATACGCCGGGATAATTTTATCTATTGATATTAATAAGTTATATTTTAATTTAGTTCTTTCTGGTGATAATTTTCCCCCAATAAAACAAAAAAAAAAAAGAAAAAACTGAAAAAAAAAGATCAGTGAAAAAGATATTTAAAAAAGTCATTTAGGTCATGGAAAAAACACAGCAAAAATAATTGTGGTAGCTAAAGGAAAAAACAGGGCAGTAAAAATCCCTAAAAAGTGTCCGGTCCTTAAGGGGTTAAATGAAGCTGTCTGAACGCTCCCTAAAACTTGAAGGGAATCTGTCACCTCTGATGCTTCTAATAAACTAAACCTCTGGGCTCTTCCGGGGCTGACATGCTGACTCGGTGTATTATACTCGCTGCCCCGCTGTCTGTCCTCTGCGCTGCCCCTGCATGCAGACGGTTTGCATTCTCTTTACCAGACTCATTTAGTGTTTCTTTGACGATGCAGAGCAGGGAAACCGTGCGGAAGGTAATATAATACATGCGCAGATTCAGCGTTTCATCTCCTATGAGCCCACAAGTGTAGTTTGCCGCTGACAGAGGTCCTCATACGCACCACGGTCTCTAATGGATTCCTCTTCTCTTACGTTGTATACTGCCAAGAAGGACCACAACTGTTTGCCAACTATGTGCACTTTTACTGATGTGTATACAGTTGTATACAGTCTCCTCTACTTCTTCTGCAAGTGGAATCTTTACTCTTTTGATATTTGTGCCATTGATTTGTATTCTGCAACAATGTATACAGCGGTTGGTTTTGTTACCGGATCGGTCATGTAAACCAGTTCTGTTATTGGATCTGCCAACTTGTATGTATGTCATAATATCTCGAACCAGAATCTGCAGAACAGACTATAAAAAAGAAGAGAAGCTCATAGATTCATTTAGTCCTCTAGCAAAAACCGTGTCTAACATAAAGAGCCACTTGCATTTTTTTTGTGCAAAGTTTTCTTCCATTCTCCACCTCTCTGGCCTATTGTCAGGGTAAAATTCTAAGTACAGCACCAATCGGGCCCACCCCACTTGCCCCGCTGCCGGCGGTAAAGAAGAAAACACCACACGGAGGTCTGGTATCGTTCCTCACACGGGGACATGACTGCGCTGCTCCTTTATTACAGATTATATGAGATCTTATACCCTTTGGTCTCATCACTAGCAATGGGTGATGGGCTCATTGGCTAAAATTCACAGCATAACCATATATGGGAAGTCCGGATTTCCGGCCTGAGACAGTGAAAGTTCAGATGCATAGTTGAACGGTCTTCATCTAGATATGGCGCTTCTGGGAAAACGGCCAAGTACACGCGGCCTTGTCCGATTCTTCTTTGCTGTACATTTTGTCTTCGCCTGGCAAGGCCTTTGGAATATCTGGTATAAGGCGAAGTATTAAGTTTTTTCATAGAGTTAGTACATATGAGAATAAAGTTAGTTATACATATAAAAAGAAAGGCACATAACTATATCTATATAAATGTATATATTCCAGTGTTTTCTTTTCTACCTACAAGGATATATATATTTCCGTCTCACTATGAACACCCGATCAATGCTGCCGACACGGAATTCTTTACATGTTCTTTAAAATTTCTAGGAATTGTTTTTAATATGTCCAGATCATCCTCCGATCTAGACGCTCCAATTTCCAAGACATCTTCACAAATCCTTATCTTGAGTTGTCTTAATGTCAGGCCGATATAAAAAAGGTTACATAGATATGTCCCATAATAAACAACTCCAAGGGTTCTGCAGGCAATCAAGTGCGTGATGATATACGTATGTGTGCCTGTGGAATGGCGAAAAAAATTGTCGGCATCAACATTACGACAGGCAACACATCTACCACATGGCTTACATCCCCGCGGAGGGCCTTTACTTCCAAATGCCCTGTCTGTTTGTATTCAAGCTCTCTCTTTACTAGTTTATCCCAGAGATTGGGTGATCTTCGAAATGTAATCGATGGGTGGCTTGTAAGATTCCTTGATAGGATTGGGTCGATCAAAAGAAGACACCAATGCCCTCTGCAGTATCTTCTTATCTCTCCATTAAGAATTGAAATATTGAAGGTGAGATTGATATATCTCACCTTCCCATCTTTAATGCTATTCTTTCTTTTTCTGTATTAACAATTTTCGGTTTTTTCAAAAACCTCCTCATTAGAACAGATTTGTTTTGATCTTAGAAACTATCCAACAGGAATGTACTTAATCAAATGTACAGAATGAGAGCAGTTGGCATACAGAACTGAGTTGGCTGCATGTTCTTCACCCTCTAGTTGAGACACTTCCCTCATACACTAAAGATACAACCGACTTTTTGAACAAATTGGATAGCATACAGCTTGAGCCTAATATGATTCTAGTTCCCATTACTTGTCCTGCCTTTGACACCCACTCACTGTCGCCTATATTTGTAGTAGTGTCGTAAACATCAAAACTGAATGGAATTGAGTCGCCTTCAGTGATGTATCTATATTCAATTCAAACTCGCTACCTTCATCCACAAAGCCCTCCACAGCGCAGCGCCCCCTACATTGTATCCCTCCTCCACAGCGCAGCGCCACCCTATATCGCCTCCCTCATCTCAATCCATCAACCAGCCCGGGCTCTCTGCTCTGCTAACGAAACCAGACTGAGCGCCCCTTTCATTCGAACTTCTCATTCCCGCCTCCAAGACTTCTCCAGAGCAGCACCAGTCCTCTGGAATGCACTACCAAAGGCTACTCGAGCAATCCAGGACTCGCAGAACTTCAGGCGTGCTCTAAAAACGCACCTCTTCAGGGAGGCATACCGCATTCCCTAAACAAACCCCTCTGTACTCCGCCTGATAACATGCTCCCTGACCTACTGACTGCAATCCCTGCTAGCCATCATAAACCGCTCCTGCAGTCATACCGATTCTGCCGTCACACGGCTAAATGTCTGACCATTGTCTATGTGTATAACATTGCTCACTCTTCCACTTCGCCATACCGTGCACATCTCCAGCCCCTTTACCTTCTGTATCACCCCACCATTCGTAGTATGTAAGCTCGTTGGAGCAGGACCCTCACCCCTATTGTTTCCATCAATTGATTACTATGTAACCGTGGTTCTGTAATTTTTTGTACTTTTGTCTTTCTGTATCCCCCTGTCTATGTAAGCGCTGCGGAATATGTTGGCGCTATACAAATAAATATTATTATTATTATTATTATTATTATTATGTATCTGGGTTTTAGTTTGGGAACTGAGGATGGTCATGTTCAGGTCTGAAGTCCTAGAGGTGAGTGCCTAAATCTTGCCTTTTCTGTGGAGTGGCACACTGCCCCTATTGTTGGTGTGATGGTCTGGGGGCCATCGCATATGACAGTCGGTCAACCCAAGTAGTGGTACGAGGAGACAATGACAGCTCAGTGATATGCTCAGGACATGGCAGGCCTTCCAAGAGGCATTTTCCAGTAGGATAATGCTTGGTCACACATACAAGGGTGTCACAGGAAACCCTTCACAACATTGTCCCACTTCTATCGCCCGCCCAGTCACCAGATTTAATTAAAATATGTATCTGACCATCTGGGATGCCAACTTCGACATTCTTTGAATTTGCACAATCTAGAGGCTCAGTTACAGCAAACGTGGAGTAATATGCCACAGGATACCATACAGAAGCTGTATGCCTCCATGCCCGCCCATATTACATATTGTGTTCAAGCTATATAGGTGGCCCAACAGGGTACTAGATTCTCCATGCCTGTCGTATCGCACCTCGTATCCAAGCTACAGGTGGTACAACAGGAGGGTATTAGAGCCTTCATGCCCGCCTGTTTCACATCTTGTATCCAAGCTAGAGATTGCCCAACAGGGTACTAAAGCCTCCATGCCTGCCTGTATTAGACTATCTGGCACTGATTTAATTTATTCTGCATCTTTCCATTTACTTAGAAATTTAAGGAGTATTCCAGGATTTAAATGAAACAAAGGTCCGGTCCGGTGTCGCCAGTAGAGCAAAATGTGATTGTTCCCAGCAAGAAAAACCACGTAATCCTGTAGATATGAGACCTTTTTAATGGCTAACAAAAATGCATGATGTCATAGCGAGCTTGCGAACCAACGCAGGGTTCTTCTTCAGGCTAAATGGTTTTAAAAATACTTCTGCATGCTAAATGTAGTGACTCTTCTTCTAGTCCTGTTTACAGACTTGAATAACTATATGTCATTCAAACTGATGTCATGTGACTATAGTGGCCAATCACAGTGACCAGCTTATGGACAGCATGTGACACTATGGTCTCATACATTTTACCAGCATGGTCAATACATCCTGGGCCATGGCAGTACCCATAAAACCAGTGAAGAATCCGAACATGGGCAATATTGGGATGTACAAGAATCACACAAAATATATTTATAGGGAACCGGTCAGGTCCTATGAGCACCATAACGTTCATGGACTCGTAGGACGGGGCCGCTGACTCAAGGGATGTGCTTGTTATATTTACCTACCTCCCTGTAGAAAACCCCTTTGTTTTTCCATATTAGGAGTTTTAGGAAAATGTCTTGTTTAAATCAAATATATTAAATAGTGAATTAAATAATGAAACTACATCAGGAACTCCGACCCAAACATACAATTTGTTCTCAATTGAGGGCATCAAGACGACAGCCAATTACAAATTGTTGAGTGAAGAAACAAGTTGAGACAACCGGAGAATTGACTATTAAAGTTTAAAAACTTTGGGCCAACATATTGCAGCTCCTCTGTCCTGTGCCGAGCTGTAAAAGGGCTCTAGATAACATATTGCCTATGTTATATCTGGCTGGCGCGTGTGATGCAGGCTTGCAATTAAAGTGCTGCACATATGTAAGATGGAGGGCACATTTGGTGGCATCATCAAGGTGTCCTGGCTGCTGATTGGCTGCGCACTAACCTCTGTAACAGGTATTATGGGAAATTTGATTTTCCTCAGATTTTTGCCTTTTTTTTTTTTTTTTTTTTTTTTGTGCACGCCCAATTTGATTTAACAAGAATCAGGTTGATGTTATCGCTCAGCCAATCAAGACGAGCAACACAGAAAAAAAAAACATCAGACCTTTTGTGGCGCTTCTCCTCTTCGTGTTTATCGTTTCAAGTTTAAAAAAAAAATGCTTCAGCGTAAATAACATGAATGAGAAGATATAGAGAGATGAGACCATCTGCACTCTATGGGTATACAATGGGATCCCCGCTTGTTCCTTCTATGTAATATAAATACTTTTCACTTAAAACAATTTGGCCCAAACTTCTGCCATTTTTGTTATTATGGGGTTGTGCGTGTCGGTAAGTGGCTGATGTCTTCTTCAGGCTGGGCTTTCCTATAGAGAAAGGATTGGGACGGGGTTGTAGCACCGCAGCCCATTCTTCTCCCAAACAAGAGTAAGTGCTGACGAAGCATATTCACACGCTCCTTCAGAAGGTGAGGCAACTAGTGAGGCAGGAAAGATACCGTCGGTGCAGACAGACCGCAGCTGATGGCTTCTAACTGACTAAGCAGAAAAGTAAAACTTTGTGTTTTGTGTAGAATATTCCATTATGATGATCGCATGAAACACTATTATGTAGCTTCAGTGATGAGCAGTTAGGAAAGGGTTGGGCCAGATTTTCAGTCTATCGCCTATCCAGAGGATAAGGGATAACTTGCTGATTGGTTGGGGGTTGCACCGCTGAGACCCCACCAATCTCGAATGGGACTCCCATGTCCCGCTCTCCAATCACTGCAGGGGTCGCTTCTCCTCCCACAGTGATGTCACTGTGACTTAAACACTGGCTGCACCAGTATGGTCAGCGCTCCATTCAATTCAATGAGGCTGATGGAAATATCCAAGCGGGTGCAGCTTGGATATCTCAGCAGTCCCATTGTAAGTGAATGGGACGCTCAGTCATCTCCCCCTCGTTACGGGGGGCGCAGTAATCTTACAGTGAAGAGGACCGGTGGACAAGGGGCCACTGTTTTTGACATCGGCTGGGGTTTCAGCAATTCAAAATTCTGGTACAACCTCTTTAATATTGAAAATGTGAACATATTCTTAAGTGCACAGAAATATAACATTTTGTTCAGTAGCAAGCAGCCAAAAATGAATGTTTTTGTGAGATGATCAGTCGATCTCACTGTAAAACAAAAATGTTGTGTACAAGTAAACGGATTAATGTTTTGGCATGTAACTCTTTGTACGCTCCTTCTGTAGGCTAAGAATAGTTTTCTTAATAAGCTGCTTTCATCTCATTGGGTTTCATAAAAATTCCCAAGACAGAAACGTACTCCTTGTTTTGGGCCGGTAGCTGGGTGCTGGCGGCGGCTCCTTTCTTCCTTTGCAGTTAGCAGCGGGTTTAAACTAATCAAAAGTAGCAAACAGTTCCAGAGTCTTGTATCCGGCTTCTAGAGGGCTGCGGTAACCCAACCGCCTGAGAAGGGGTAAGTGTAGCTCGTGGATTAAAAGGATAGTCCCAATTTACAGCCTATCTTCAAGATGAAGCCACCGTGTCGATCACTGAATCCCAAGGGATCGGGTGTGATCAGCTGATGTGACCCGCACATGGTGGCCGCACATTTGTGACAATGTAGCATTTCTGCAGTGCTCTTCTAAATCAGTAGGTGATGTAAGACAAGGCCAGCAGAATGGGAACTATGCCGTACCTCACCCTGCGTGATGTACATCTAGATGGCCTAATAGGGCCGCCTGCATACAAACAGATTTGCATTGCGGAATCCGCAATCATTGTCCACATCACAGATCTGCAGCAAATGCCGTTCATAGCATGCTATGGAAAAGAACTTCTTCCTGCACACTCACTGAATCGAATTGTGGATTTCCGCAAACAGGCGAAAAATCACAGCATGTCGCATTTTAGTGCGGATTCTACTTGGACGGCTTCCAATAAAGTCAATGGAAGCTGTCCGACCTGCGGCCCTTCCGCAACTAACATTGTGGAAAGGTTACGGATTCCGTGTCATCGCCTAGCGAGGGCATGGGAAAAGTGAACATTAAAAAAAAAAAAATCTGTTCTCTGCATATCCAATGGCGGCTCGCCACAGCCATCCGCAGTGCAGATAAAGAGAAGAAAAGACAGATAGGCGCGGACGCCGGCTGCTGTCAGGGTCAGATTCCGCTGCGGGCTCCGACCCATTCGTGTGTAGGAGGCCTAAGACATACAGACAATTACACTTTCTTCTTATTATTACCTTATATATCGCTATTAATTTCCTTAGCAAGTTTCCTAACGCCCAATGTAATATGATGCGACAATGTAACAGTTACAAAGGACAGTGCAGTCCAGACAACCACGATCACAATAGGAAAAAGCCTAACAGAATAGATGCAAGCAGATAAGGAATACCAATTGGGGGAGACCTTAAGTAGGTTCTCAGCCTGTCGATGGAGGTGAGTGGTCATTGTAGAGCATTTGATAGATTGTAGGAAGGACTTGCTGATCAGTGTGGTGGCACGAGAGATGTGAGAGATGATCATAGACTTCCAAGTAGTTACTTATAGGATGGCACCTGAAACTTGAAGGGGTTGTCTGGAACTTCACTGTTGATGGCTTATCCTCAGGATCGGTCATCAATGGGTGATCAGCAGGGCTCCACAAGTTGCGATCCCCATCAATTAGGTGAGATAGGGGAAGCTGTCATAAGAGCCAGAAGCAGACAGGCCGCTCTGTCCGAGGTGCAGCGGCCCGGTTGGTATTGCTGCTGCAGCTCCCATTGAATTCAATAGGGTCCTCAGTAGGGGTTCTCAATCGTATTGGCAGCTTGATGGCTCTACAAGTGGGCATTGGACCCTGAAACATTTTCAAGCAAAATCTGTGTTCCGGAAGCCACTGGCTGCTCCCTTCCTTATGGGCCCGCTGTGTATGGAGAAGATAAATTATATTACGCATGACAGTGAAATGAAACAAACTGGCAGCTTCAGATTTAGATTGCTGAATATTTATAACGTTATTTTCAATCCCTTCTGGGCTCCACATTATATAACGAGGGATGAATCTTAGCCACCTACTCACAACGGGCATATGGTATCACTGCTAAACAAAACAAGAAAAAGGAATATGACATTTGCATTCAGAAGTCATTGATATTTAATGCGGTTTGAAAGTAAAATACTGTACATTAATTAAAGCTGCATGTTTGATTCTGCCTCCCATCGCTACATGAAAGCAGAAAGTATCGCGTGTGAAGTGGAAATTCTGCGTGCTGCATAATATCTGGCGTATGAATGCAGTTTAGAGAGATATTAACAAATATTAGCAGGGTATTATATGCTTCAAAGTGCAGGGAGGGGATCATCAGCGAGGCATCTGCAATTACATATTTAGTGATATCAAGGAAGATCAAAGAAAAGTTCTCCATGAATCTTCCTTTCTTCTAACCTTGTTTGACTTTATTATCAAACCAGTTTTTGTTTCACGCATTAATGAAATGACCTGACTTTAGTAAAATAGGTGCAAAAAGAGGAATTAGGATTAGCATTTACTGTAAACATGACATGAACACGGTTACGTCTGTCAAAAAGGGAAATTAAAGGGTTCTTTTCTTTGCTTTGGCCAATCCCTACTTGTTAGAATGTCCCCTGACAAAGTCCCCCTCCAGGAACCCCAGTTAATCAACTCGGAAACCTGGTGGTAGGCATTCTGTTTTCCTGTAGCGCCCCACGGGGGGAATTAACAGTTACAAACACCGAAAATCGATTTTTATTCATTTTGATTAAAATAATGGGCTGACAAGGACAGACTACAAAAATACTAAATTCATGCGACTGAACACTGTGTATGCTAATACCGAAGAAGGTGATGTGGTTAGATGAGAACCAACATGATTGGGTCGGGGTTAGCATTAGTCAAGGGTATCAGGTTACTGTATTAATCCATCATGTCAAATGACGCATACAGGATGAATGAAGAATGCCTGATGGATGTAATAGCCTATTCAGTGTAGAGTGGCAGAACAGATTAGCAAGAAGTTCCCTATTCTTGCCAATGTAGTGTGTATGTATGTATATATATATATATATATATATATGTATATGTATGTATGTGTGTGTGTGTGTATATATATATATATATATATAACACTTGTTAATTAAGGGTGTGATCATCAAAGTGAAAGTTATGATGATTTATATATTTTTTTGCGGTTCCAATATCAGATAATCCTGATTTATATATCAAAAACTGGTTTGACGCGTTTCTGTGTTATATGAAGACACTTCATCAGGAACCAATGTGCAGTCACACCAACTGTATAGTATACTGGTAATGAGGTGCTTTAATGTGTGATATTAGCTGAACTACATAATAGGACCAAAGAGGCTAATTTAGCCTGACTACAGCTCTGCATATCGTACAAGTGAGCAATAGCTAGGGAGAAAAAAATATATATATCCCAATCATACAGGGTATAGGCACATACAGAGAGCCAGTTAGTGATAGAAACTGATAGACTGCAGTAGAGCCTAAAACCCTGCAAAGTATATAGGGACCTCATGCTCAGAGATCGTCCCCATAATAATACAGGATAGATTAAAGCAGAGCTGGTTGAGCCATCAGCTTGGTCTAGATAGCCAGAATAGTCTAGTAGTCAGCTCTACACAAAAAGCACTAGGATAGGAAAATGAATGGAGTAAGAGATAGAGCCTCTGTGGTAGACTGGAGGGTTGGAGCCAACAGCTTGGTGACAATGGGGCAATGAGGGGTGTATAAAACAAAACCATATGGGTTGTTTACCCATGTGACCGCTGCAGCCAATGGGAGGCCAGCAGGGACATCATCAGCGAAGTCCTGTAGACCAGCCTCATAATTCCTACATTAGAAGCCCATATGACAGATTGACAGGATGTCACCAGGCCTTCTGGATGTCACCAGACTTAGTTTTGGCCATTGGGAGCCAGCCGAAAACTATATAAAAGAAATAACTTAGAAAAAAGGTGCATTTAACCACTGAAACACCAGACTAATTATCTAAGAACTAGTTGGTCTTTTTGTAAGTACACGCGGGTTTAGCGATATATTTCATAATGTAAAAATTGTAAAGACCAACAGAATAAAATTAAAGTCACTTTTGTTGCAGTGCATACACCATAGAAACAAGAGCCACCCACAAAGAATGGTAGAAATTTGGTTTTTTTTTTTATTTTACTCAACTTGGAATTTTTAAAAACTTTTTTAGTACATAATTTGATACACTGAAACGTACCTCTAAAAATACAACATGTCCTTCCAAAAAAAGCCTTCAGGCATCTACAGTGACGGATAAATAAAAGAGTGGGAAAGAAAAACTGAAAATGGAAAAAAAGGGCCACGTCCCTAAGTGGTGGAATTAGTGACATTCAGGGATTATTGACATGGCAGATTTTCATGTGTGCTCTCTATGGTGGTAACTGACGGCATCCTGATTCCTTACAGTCAATAGAGCTAGGCAGAGATGCCAGTTGGTTAAGTCCTTGTAGGGAGGTTTGCAGCATGTCCTGTTCTGCTCTGATTTCTTGGGCACCAGTCACCTATTTAAGGCAATGGGTAGGCAAAAGAACAGAGAACGCACATATGACATCTATGTGTACTCCATTTTTGATTGAGCATTGGACGAATAATTGCTAAGCAATGCTAGAAAACATAATTGGATCTTTTTTTGTGGGAAGGGGAACGAGAATAAAGGAATTACACCTGCAACACATATAGATGCAACATGGACATACACACAGGTTAAAATGGTCATTTCTTTACATCTCAATGAGCCTGAAGAGAAAATATGAAAAAATGTACCCTTTTATCACTAAAACATTTGACTTCTTAGCATATTGGATATTTAGCTTATTTTTAAGATCCTGCACCCACAAATGGTGATTTGAGAACTTTTGGATACATTTTAACTTTACATCTATTTTTTAAAAGACTGTTTTCCATTGTAGCTGATATGAGACCCATTCATAGATGGACCCCATTCTCGAGATCGGTGGGAGTTTTAGTGGTAAGACTTCCAGTGGTCTAAACATCGGTGAGAAGTCTATCTTGCGATAACCCCTTTAAGCCTGTCCATCACTCAGATGGCTTTACCAAAATTAAGGTTACGTAAAAGAAAAAAATGGCAAATAATTGCCAGGTCGACACTTGTATCACTCCGTAAAGTTAGGGGTTTGTTTCACCGAGATGATCTCACATATAAAACCTGTATCTTGTACTGTGAGAGA
This sequence comes from Eleutherodactylus coqui, assembly GCF_035609145.1. Classification (NCBI taxonomy): domain Eukaryota; kingdom Metazoa; phylum Chordata; class Amphibia; order Anura; family Eleutherodactylidae; genus Eleutherodactylus; species Eleutherodactylus coqui. The sequence goes on along the minus strand of NC_089848.1, from coordinate 3,915,765 downwards.
AGTGGTGGGCAAGAAGTGCTCATCATTATTGCCCCTTTTCTAAGTTAAGGGGTTGTCTAGACTTAGAATAAAAGTAGCTTTTCATTACCAGAAACAGCCCTCTGTCCTTGGGCCGTGTCTGATAGAGCTGCTCATCACTAGAAAGGTGAACTAACAGACAACACAAGGACTTTCTGGGAAGAAAAGAGACCTCTCTTTAGTCCTAGACAACCGATGGGATAGAAAGAGCCCGAGGATAGCCATGAGACAAGAGTGTATGTGAATGGGGAGTTAGAGGAAATAGCTGCTGGATGGGCGCTCCGCCAAGAGCTATATGATTTGTATGATCAGCTTAGGACTAACATTAAAGGCTTGTCCCATAAAAGGGTTACAGCAGGTTATCCTGTAAGACCTATTGCTGATTGCTGGTGATCTGACTGCTGGGACCAACACCAATTTCAAGAAGCGAGGTCGGGTGCCTCCAGGAATAAATGGAGCTACAGTTTCACATGCAGGGAGCAGCTCCATTCATTTCAATGGGATTACTGGAGATAGCCAAATTCAAGTGCTTGATTATCTCCGACAGTCAGATTGAAATGAATGGAGCAGTAGTGCGCATGTGTGACCACCACCCAGTTCATCCCTAGACACGCTGGACCCATATCTGTGCCAATCAGAATGTAATCCCCTATCCTGTGGTCAGGGGATAAACTCTGTAGGACTTGGTTCAAGAAATGGTATATTAATATTATCTCATACTTTCTATTGAGTAATTTAAAATAAAATGAGAATGTAAAGAGGACCGATCAGTATTGTACAAAGCTGAGGGAAACCTTTCGATTTGCATGACAGTCAATTTACCACTAGAATGGAAGGAAGGTATTTTATATTGTTTTTGCAGTCAGAATCTTCCCAGCAATAATACTCGGTAAAAGTGAATTCTTCTGACATTTTCTCATTAATGTACTACACAATGTTGCTTTGTTGTCAGCTTTAATTCAAAGGCATCCATACTCTAAATTTTTATTGAAAGTATCATGTGTAAAATAAATCTGACAGTTATATTAATACATTACAGAAACTAAAGCAAGTCACACCAGATATAACGTTAAATCTAGGTCACCGTAAATGTAGATGTGGTGCGGGCCGAGGAATATCGGCAAAACCAGGACGAATAGGAAAAGATTGCTGATAGTGATATCAGATAGCGTAATAACATTACAGCAAGAACATACAGCAGATATGCATCAGACAAGCAAAACATGCAGACGTGTCTGGCCGTGATGACATCAGAAGGTACATTGGGCTTATAACGTACAGAGATACATACTAAAGGAGACATAAAGCGAAAGTAAGAAAGAATCTACTGAATGTATCACTGACACAAGACAGAACTCCGAGGTTCACAAATCACAATGTCAACCGGCAGACGTCCTAGACAAGAAGTGTAGCTGGAGGTCGAGGCACTTTGTGGACCAATGAATCTTGGGACTAATTTAGTTACTTGGATGCAAATTAGTATAAAAGACCAGAAGAGAATATTGGGACCATTTATATTAAGTTTCCAAAGCAATTTCTGTATTTCCTAAGGCCGCCTGCACACGAGCGGAAATTCCGCTGCAGGATTTCCGCCGCTGCAAGCCTGCATAGGATTGCGTTAACAAATGCAATCCTATGCTGACAGGCGCAGTTTGGCCGCGCAAAATCTCGCAAGGCAAACAAACCGCAGCATGTCCTATTTCTGTGTGGGGCTCGCCCGGCAGCCGGCACATCAAACAGCCGAAGACGCAGGCGCAGGTAAGTACGCGCTCCTCCCTGCAGGCGCTCTGGTCAGGTCCCGTGGCGAGACTCCTCGCTGCCAGATCCGACCCGCCCGTCTGCAGGCGGCCTAACTCTTATCAAACAAAAACAAAGCAAACGGTATATTTGTGTTTTCTGTATTTTACTACATTATACAAAACAACGTGAAAGAAATCAGAAAAACCCAAATGTTCTGCAGATCCTGTAAGCAGAAGTCAAACACTGATGGGAAAGATAAGTCACACGTTGTAAAACTCTAAGAATGTTTCACTGGACATAATACTGTACAATTATACCCCAAACAGCAACGAACTAAAGCTTTTTTGTTTTGAAGATAAGATCTCTTAAAAGGGAAAACATCATCAGAAATGGCCTCCTGTACAAATCGTAATTTAAAGTTAAACATATTTTTAGAGACTTTTTGGTGATTTATTCTTATTTTTCGATGTCACGTTCTATACATGGGCATACATGGGGTTCCTCCACTACAGCGGATCTCCTAGAAGCTAGCTTTGGAAACATTGTTTTTTTGTGCCTGGATTAAGATTAAGGAATGAAGATGACTCTAGGTCACCATTGAGTCATTTCACCAATCGGACTAAAGGTTTTGGTGTAGGACTGCGTACAGCCAGTTGATCTTTACGTCATAATACAGAAAAACTCAGGATGCCACAACTGCGCTTTGCATTTGGAGACCGTGTCAGATGGTGACATTGTGAGAGTGTACAGACGATCCTGATGCTCCACTATCAGTAAGGACAGTTTCACATAGATTGGCTGAGGCAGGTTTGTGGCCAAGCCGTCTCTTGTGAAGACTGCCCCCCACACCACATCATTGTCATTAACACTTGCTGTGCTGTGGAGTTAACTGGACTTAAAATGGCACAATGTGGTGTTCAGTGATGAATCAAGGTTCTGTCTCTGCAATGATGATCAGCAAGTGAGAGTCTGGAGACAACGTGGCCATCGAGCCGATCTCTCTGCTGCTCTGGAGCATCTCGCAGCTCTTCAACTTGGAGTCATGGTTTGGGGTGCCATCAGCATCTGCAGCCAATCACTTCTAGTATGTATTAGTTGCACATTGATGAAGTGCTGCTGCCGTTGCACTACCTTATCTTCAGGGTTTACCCAATGTCATTGTCCAGCAGGATAACATGCGGCCTCGCACATAAAACATCAGTAGGCATGCTTTGCAGGGTGTCCAGCTGATTTCTTATCACCATTGAGTGAATGCTCTCCCACAGCCTCATAATGAAGATTACCTGTGGACTATACTATGTAGTTAAAGGGGTTGTCCCGCGCCGAAACGGGTTGTTTTTTTTTCAATAGCCCCCCCGTTCGGCGCGAGACAAACCAGATGCATGTGTTGAAAAAAAAAAACGGATAGTACTTACCTGAATCCCCGCGCTCCGGTGACTTCTTACTTACCTTGTGAAGATGGCCGCCGGGATCTTCACCCTCGGTGGACCGGAGGTCTTCTGTGCGGTCCATTGCCGATTCCAGCCTCCTGATTGGCTGGAATCGGCACACGTGACGGGGCGGAGCTACGAGGAGCAGCTCTCCAGCACGAGCAGCCCCATTCAACACGGAGAAGACCGGACTGTGCAAGCACGTCTAATCGGGCGATTAGACGCAGAAAATTAGACGGCACCATGGAGACGAGGACGCCAGCAACGGAACAGGTAAGTGAATAACTTCTGTATGGCTCATAATTAATGCACGATGTACATTACAAAGTGCATTAATATGGCCATACAGAAGTGTATACCCCCACTTGTTTCGCGGGACAACCCCTTTAACACTGCCCCAGGACGATAATCGAGGACTCACTGAATCAATGCTGTGTTGCGTTAACGACTGCATCACCCGACATGGTGACCCCAATACTTACGTATCATTCTGTTTATTGGCCCACAGGAGACATGGAGTTGGTTGAAATGAAAGCTAATCATCTTAACTTAATCTGTTCGGTTTTGTCTCATTTCAAGCATTTCTTCATGGTCTGCCATTTTCTCTGTAATTTTCAAATCATTTGCAATGCAGTGGCAACGACCCACATCAATACAGTTTCCATTACCAACAAAGCTGCTACAGAATCCGGTTTGCCTTAGTATATTTCTAAGCAACTATGCAATTCTGGCAAGAATGACAGAATCAACCAGCAAGCTGCTACAATGGAGCCCAAAGCTGCAAGAACCATCCTAGGGGTCCGTCTAGATGCGGTTTTCTGCCACTCTGACAGCATCCTGCAAAGGAAACCCTAAAAGGGGGTTGAAAAGACCGTCTAAATGCAGCCTTCGGTATTTTCACCCTGGTACATATCTTTTTGGCTATGTGTTAGTGTTTTGTGCAGGCATTACATTTCGATTACTGGTCCTTGATATCAGTTACTGCTTTATGTTTGGGGTCATATTGCTTTACTAGTTGGGTACATATTTTCACATGTGGCAGATTTTGGTTCCGGTCTGTAGCAGATTTTACTCCTTTAATTGAAGGGGTGAATCAGCTGTGGATCCACACAAACTCCAAACTTAATGATACAGATTTTTTGCCCTGCTGAAAATCCACAGCAGATCCGCCATGTGTGAACATAACCTTACTGGTGACAGCAATTACAGAAAGTGTCAGCTCGCATCATCACAACCTGATCCCAGTGTTCTCTGCTCTAAGAAACATTACAATCCATGGACGGTTGTGCCGACATACTGATAATACCAATACAACAAGGCCACCTGCATACATTGTGTACTTTGCAGTGGAAAACCCGCAGCAAATACGCTGGAAATCCATAGTGGCCACATATACACGTAAGTGATATAGATTTGTCTGCAATTTTTGCTAACTTCATGAAACCTGTTGACTGCTCCTTGTACAATAAGGATCTTCCAGTAGATGCATGAAAGTTGGCTTTCTTATCATTCGTAAAGGGGTTGTCCCGTGAAAGCAAGTGGTGTTAAGCACTTCTGTATGGCCATATTAATGCACTTTGTAATATACATCGTGCATTAAATATTGGCCATACAGAAGTTATACACTTACCCCCTCCGGTGCTGGCGTCCCCGTCTCCATGGCGACGATCAAACCTCTTCTCTGGTCGCACGAACAGCCGGGCTTGCGCAGTGAGGAATCCTCTGCTGGATGTGTCCGGGCTCACGAGCTGTGTCCTGGCTCCTCCCTCTTCTCCGCGTCATCGTAGCTCCACCTCCGTCACGTGGTGCCGATCCGCCAATGAGGTGGCTGTAATCGGCAGTGGAACGCAGACTGGAGAAGAACATCCACGGTGCACCATGGGAGAAGACCCGCGGTGCACCGTGGGAGAAGACCAGCGGCGCCATCTTTGAAAGAAGAATCTTCAAAGCTGCAGATAGGGGATCCAGGTAAGCGAATTTTTTTTTTATAAATAACAAATGGATGTAATTTAACTGTCTGCTAAGGTGGGGTCTGTGGGGAAAAAAATGTTAGGTTTCGGCGCGGGACAACCCCTTTAAGGCTTCTGTGGATCTTTTGGGGGCTGTTAGGTGTGTGAGTTTCTTTCCCCGCTCCCCTATCTAGTAATTTACCATTGAAATAATTATATTCCATGCGTTATTTGCGCCATCTCATTGGCCTGTCCTCTAGTGCTCTTCCATGTTTTTCTTTCTGATATGTAAGGTTGAAAGGCAGAGAGAATGAAAATTGCCCCATATACCCCTGTACTGGGCCGTCTCCACCGATCCTGCACACAACATAACCTATTCTCATGTAGCATTTGCTTGTCTGTGTGGAAAATTGGCCCTCTGACATCCGGCCCCAAGGACCGTTATTATCCATCTGTTGCTTTATCAATCCACAGGAAACACTGCGCCAGTTCTAAAAGCATCCACTAGCAGTATAGCTTTCAGGGGGAAAGGGAAGATTTTTGTAAAAATAAAGTTGAAAGACTTACTCTTTGGGTCTGGCAGTCGGTCTTCGGAACTATAGCATCTTACTATACTTGTATACCAGTGTTTTGTGGGCCGCTGAAGCACTCGGAGCCCTGGAGTCATGATTGAGGTCCTGGATGAAGTGTTCCCTAATGGATCTCCAGCGCAGGAGGATCTTTTCACTTGAACCAGTAAAGAACACAACATAATAAAGATTATTATTAGAGATGAGCGAACGTACTCGTCCGAGCTTGATACTCGTTCGAGTATTAGCGTGTTCGAGATGCTCGTTACTCGAGACGAGTACCACGTGATGTTCGAGTTACTTTCACTTTCATCTCTGAGACGTTAGCGCGCTTTTCTGGCCAATAGAAAGACAGGGAAGGCATTACAACTTCCCCCTGCGACGTTCAAGCCCTATACCACCCCCCTGCAGTGAGCGGCTGGGGAGATCAGGTGTCACCCGAGTATAAAAATCGGCCCCTCCCGCGGCTCGCCACAGACGCATTCTGACAGAGATCAGGAAAAGTGCTGCTGATGCCGTACTGTTGAGGCTGCTTTTTGCAGTGTTGCACATTTTTTTTTTTTGTATATCGGCCGCGCAGAGAATTGCGTCCAGAGCATTGCATCCTGCAGTAATTTTACATAGTCCACGGCCAGTAGTGGTGGTGAGGCAGGGACAGTGAAAGACATATCCAGTCTATATACGCAGTGGGCTTTTCCAAAAAAATTTGGGAAAAAAAATCTATTTGGGCTGCCTGTGACCGTCCTGACTGTACTGCGTCTCTGCTGGGGGTAGTTGTCCTAATTCATACGCAGCCAGCTAAGTGTTACAGCAGGCTTGCGCAAAATTCTTTCCTGCCTCTGCTGTGCGTTCCGTAAGCGAAGTCAGCCTCCAACCACAGGCCAATAAGCGGCACATTTAATTACAGCGTTCTGTTTCTGCACTACTGGTAATACACCATGCTAAGGGGTAGGGGTAGGCCTAGAAGATGTGGACGCGGGCGAGGACGCGGAGGCCCAAGTCAGGGTGCGGGCACAGGCCGAGCTCCTGATCCAGGTGTATCACAGCCGACTGCTGCGGGATTAGGAGAGAGGCATGTTTCTGGCGTCCCCACATTCATCTCACAATTAATGGGTCCACGCGGTAGACCTTTATTAGAAAATGAGCAGTGTGAGCAGGTCCTGTCGTGGATGGCAGAAAGTGCATCCAGCAATCTATCGACCACCCAGAATTCTGCGCCGTCCACTGCTGCAACTCTGAATCCTTTGGCTGCTGCTCCTCCTTCCTCCCAGCCTCCTCACTCCATTACAATGACACATTCTGAGGAGCAGGCAGACTCCCAGGAACTGTTCTCAGGCCCCTGCCCAGAATGGTCAGCAATGGTTCCGAATCCTCTCCCACTGAAGGAGTTTGTCGTGACCGATGCCCAACCTTTGGAAAGTTCCCAGGGTCCGGGGGATGAGGCTGGGGACTTCCGGCAACTGTCTCAAGAGCTTTCAGTGGGTGAAGAGGACGATGATGATGAGACACAGTTGTCGATCACTCAGGTAGTAGTAATTGGAGTAAGTCCGAGGGAGGAGTGCACAGAGGATTCGGAGGAAGAGCAGCAGGACGATGAGGTGACTGACCCCACCTGGTTTGCTACGCCTACTGAGGACAGGTCTTCAGAGAGGGGGGCAAGTGCAGCAGCAGGGCAGGTTGGAAGAGGCAGTGCGGTGGCCAGGGGTAGAGGCAGGGCCAGACCGAATAATCCACCAACAGTTTCCCAAAGCGCCCCCTCGTGCCATGCCACCCTGCAGAGGCCGAGGTGCTCAAATGTCTGGCAGTTTTTCACTGAGAGTGTAGACGACCGATGAACAGTGGTGTGCAACCTTTGTCGCGCCAAGATCAGCCGGGGAGCCACCACCAGCATGCGCAGACATATGATGGCCAAGCACCCCACAAGGTGGGACGAAGGCCGTTCACCGCCTCCGGTTTGCACCGCTGCCTCTCCCCCTATACCCCAACCTGCCACTGAGATCCAACCCCCCTCTCAGGACACAGGCACTACCGTCTCCTGGCCTGCACCCACACCCTCACCTCCGCTGACCTCGGCCCCATCCACCAATGTCTCTCAGCGCACCGTCCAGCCGTCGCTAGCGCAAGTGTTGGAGCGCAAGCGTAAGTACGCCGCCACGCACCCACACGCTCAAGCGTTAAACGTGCACATAGCCAAATTGATCAGCCTGGAGATGCTGCCGTATAGGGTTGTGGAAACGGAGGCTTTCAAAGGTATGATGGCGGCGGCGGCCCCGCGCTACTCAGTTCCCAGTCGCCACTACTTTTCCCAATGTGCCGTCCCAGCCCTGCACGACCACGTCTCCCGCAACATTGTACGCGCCCTCACCAACGCGGTTACTGCCAAGGTCCACTTAACAATGGACACGTGGACAAGCACAGGCTGGCAGGGCCACTATATCTCCCTGACGGCACATTGGGTGAATTTAGTGGAGGCTGGGACAGAGTCAGAGCCTGGGACCGCTCACATCCTACCCACCCCCAGAATTGCGGGCCCCAGCTCGGTGGTGGTATCTGCGGCGGTGTATACTTCCTCCACTAAACCAGCCTCCTCCCCCTACGCAACCTCTATCTCGCAATCAAGATGTGTCAGCAGCAGCACGTCGCCAGCAGTCGGTGTGGCGCGGCACGGCAGCACAGCGGTGGGCAAGCGTCAGCAGGCCGTGCTGAAACTACTCAGCTTAGGAGAGAAGAGGCACATGGCTCACAAACTGCTGCAGGGTCTGACAGAGCAGACCGACCGCTGGCTTGCGCCGCTGAGCCTCCAACCGGACATGGTTGTGTGTGACAACGGCCGTAACCTGGTGGCGGCTCTGCAGCTCGGCAGCCTCACGCACTTGCCATGCCTGGCCCACGTCTTTAATTTGGTGGTTCAGCGCTTTCTGTAAAGCTACCCACGCTTGTCAGACCTGCTCGGAAAGGTGCGCCGGCTCTGCGCACATTTCCGCAAGTCCCACACGGACGCTGCCACCCTGCGCACCCTGCAACATCGGTTTGATCTGCCAGTGCACCGACTGCTGTGTGACGTGCCCACACGGTGGAACTCTGCGCTCCACATGTTGGCCAGGCTCTATGAGCAGCGTAGAGCTATAGTGGAATACCAACCCCAACATGGGCGGCGCAGTGGGAGTCAGCCTCCTCAATTCTTTACAGAAGAATGGTTGGCAGCCATCTGCCAGGTCCTTGGAAACTTTGAGGAGTCTACCCAGATGGTGAGCGGCGATGCTGCAATCATTAGCGTCACCATTCCTCTGCTATGCCTCTTGAGAAGTTCCCTGCAAAGCATAAAGGCAGACGCTTTGCGCTCGGAAACAGAGGCGGGGGAAGACAGTATGTCGCTGGATAGTCAGAGCACCCTCCTGTCTATATCTCAGCGTGTTGAGGAGGAGGAGGAGGAGCATGAGGAGGATGAGGAGGAGGGGGAAGAGACAGCTTGGCCCACTGCTGAGAGTACCCATGCTGCTTGCCTGTCATCCTTTCAGCGTGCGTGGCCTGAGGAGGAGGAGGAGGAGGAGGAGGAGGATCCTGAAAGTAATCTTCCTAGTGAGGGCAGCCATGTGTTCCGTACAGGTACCCTGGCACACATGGCTGACTTCATGTTAGGATGCCTTTCTCATGACCCTCGCGTTACACGCATTCTGGCCACTACGGATTACTGGGTGTACACACTGCTCGACCCACGGTATAAGGAGAACCTTTCCACTATCATACCCGAAGAGGAAAGGGGTTCGAGAGTGATGCTATACCACAGGACCCTGGCGGACAAACTGATGGTAAAATTCCCATCCGACAGCGCTAGTGGCCGAAGGCGCAGTTCCGAGGGCCAGGTAGCAGGGGAGGCGCGGATATCAGGCAGCATGTACAGCACAGGCAGGGGAACACTCTCTAAGGCCTTTGACAGCTTTCTGGCTCCCCAGCAAGACTGTGTCACCGCTCCCCAGTCAAGGCTGAGTTGGCGGGTGCACTGTAAAAGGATGGTGAGGGAGTACGTAGCCGATCGCACGACCGTGCTCCGTGACGCCTCTGCCCCCTACAACTACTGGGTGTCGAAGCTGGACACGTGGCCTAAACTCGCGCTGTATGCCCTGGAGGTGCTTGCTTGCCCTGCGGCTAGCGTCTTGTCAGAGAGGGTGTTTAGTGCGGCTGGGGGAATCATCACGGATAAGCGTACCCGCCTATCAACCGACAGTGCCGACAGGCTTACACTCATCAAGATGAACAAAGCCTGGATTTCCCCAGACTTCTCTTCTTCACCAGCACACAGCAGCGATACCTAAACAATACATAGGCTGCACCCGCGGATGGAAGCATTGTTCTCTATCACCATCAAAAACATGGACCTTTTAGCTTCATCAATCTGTGTATAATATTCATCCTCCTCCTCCTCCTGAAACCTCACATAATCACGCCGAACGGGCAATTTTTCTTAGGCCCACAAGGCTCAGTCACATAATTTTTCTAAACAATTTTTATACATTTCAATTCTCATTAAAGCGTTGAAACTTGCACCTGAACCAATTTTTATTTTAACTGGGCTGCCCCCAGGCCTAGTTACGAATTAAGCCACATTAACCAAAGCGATTAATGGGTTTCACCTGCCCTCTTGGTTGGGCATGGGCAATTTTTCTGAGGTACATTAGTACTGTTGGTACACCAATTTTTTGGGGCCCTCGCCTACAGTGTAATCCAATTAATTTTTTGCCCACCTGCATTACAGCTGACGTTACATCAGCTGTGATGGGCAATGCAATGGGATATATTTATGTACCGCCGGTGGCTTCCTGGCACCCACCCATGCTGTCGGTCCACACGGAGTTGTAACTGCATGTGTCCACTTCTAAAGAACCCCAGTCTGACTGGGTCATGCAGTGTGGGCCGAAGCCCACCTGCATTAAACATGACATTACCTCAGCTGTGATGGGCACTGCAATCGGATATATTTATGTACTGCCGGTGGGTTCCAGGGAGCCACCCATGCTGTGGGTCCACAGGGACTTCACAATAGGGAGTTGTACCTGCCTGTGTCTATGAATTAAAAACCCCGATCAGGTTGGGGCATGCAGTGTGGGCCGAAGCCCACCTGCATTTAATCTGACGTTAGCTCTGCTGTCCAGGGCACTGCAATGGGATACATTTATGTACAGCCGGTGGGTTCCAGGGAGCCACCCATGCCGTGGGTGCACACGGAATTCCCATTGCGAAGTTGTACCTGCCTGTGACTATTTATAAAAAACCACGGTCTGAATGGGACATGCAGACACCTTGACAGAATGAATAGTATGTGGCACATAGGTTCCCCGTTGCTATGGCCACGTGTGCAGCTCCTGATGGCGGTGGCACAGGATTATATTTCTCATTGCTTCTGTACAGCATTGTGGGCTATCGCCCCGCCCCTTTTAAAGAGGGTCGCTGCCTAGCCGTGCCCACCCTCTGCAGTGTGCGCCTGCGGTTCCTCCTCATGGCAGACGCACTTATAAATAGACATGAGGGTGGTGAGGCATGAGGGCAGCTGAAGGCTGTGCAGGGACACTTTGGTGTGCGCTGTGGACACTGGGTCGTGCGGGGGGTGGGGTTGGGCAGCATGTAACCCAGGAGAAGTGGCAGCGGAGTGTCATGCAGGCAGTGATTGTGCTTTGTTGGAGGTAGTGTGGTGCTTAGCTAAGGTATGCATTGCTAATGAGGGCTTTTCAGAAGTAAAAATTGTTGGGAGGGGGGGGGCCCACTCTTGCCGCTATTGTGGCTTAATAGTGGGACCTGGGAACTTGAGATGCAGCCCAACATGTAGCCCCTCGCCTGCCCTATCCGTTGCTGTGTCGTTCCCATCACTTTCTTGAATTGACCAGATTTTCACAAATGGAAACCTTAGCGAGCGTCGGCGATATACAAAAATGCTCGGGTCGTCCATTGACTTCAATGGGGTTCGTTACTCGAAACGAACCCTCGAGCATTGCGAAAATTTCGTCCCGAGTACCGAGCACCCGAGCATTTTGGTGCTCGCTCATCTCTAATTATTATCTATGAACAAGAGCCTTCCGTTCCAGTGTCTCTCTATAGTGGCACAACCCCACTAATTGTCTCGCTGGAGCCAGTGATCGCAACGGGGGGAAAGGGGGGATTCCTCTTGTGCCGATGTCATGGTGGTGAAGAAGTTAACTGCCAAAAATGGACTTTTCTCCATTCTGATGAGCTGGGGTGCGGCTTTGTTCTATTTTAGACAAGATGAAGAAAGAGATCTTCCATATGTTCAATTGATTCTCCTAGATAAACTGAAGGTCAGATGAAAGCTTTTACCATCACTATAAGAAGAGTAGTAGAGATGAGCGAGCGTACTCGTCCGAGCTTGATACTCGTTCGAGTATTAGGGTGTTCGAGATGCTCGTTACTCGAGACGAGTACCACGCGGTGTTCGGGTTACTTTCATTTTCTTCCCTGAGAAATTTGCGCGCTTTTCTTGCCAATAGAAAGACAGGGAAGGCATTACAACTTCCCCCTGCGATGTTCAAGCCCTATACCACCCCCCTGCAGTGAGTGGCTGGCGAGATTAGGTGTCACCCGAGTATTAAATCTGCCCCTCCAGCGGCTCGCCACAGATGCATTCTGACATTAGTTCAGGGAAAGTGGTATCGTGTTGGAGCTGCTATAGGGAGAGTGTTAGGAGTATTTTAGGTTTCAAGAACCCCAACGGTCCTTCTTAGGCCATAGAAATCGCAGATCGCACCTATGTGCGATCTGCGATTTCTGTTCTCTTCTCTATATGCGCTCAATGGGGCCGGCGGCAGCAGCGCCGCCCCTATTGAGAACATATAGAAGACAAATCCTTCTTCTCTGCCACAGCTGTAACAGCTGTGGCAGAGAAGAACGATGTTTGCCCATTGAATTCAATGGAGCCGGCAATACAGCAGGTTCCACTGAAAGCAATGAGCTGCCGGCGTGCGCGGGGATGAATTGTCGGGAAGGGGTTAAATATATAAGCCCTTCCCTGCAATTCATCCAGAAATGTGTTACAATAAAAATATATACCGGCGTATAAGGCGACGGGGCGTATAAGACGACCCCCAACTGTCACCTTATACGTCGGCAATACAGTGGAGCAAAGAATAAAAATCATTACTCACTTCTTCTGACGTTCTGCAGTGCTGCTGCAGGCTGTTGCTCCCTCCTGGTCCACGGCAGAGTATTGCTTTCTCTACGAAGGGCTTTAAATCCCCGCCTCCAGAAACACACGTGCCTTCAGCCAATCACAGCCAATGACAATGATGTCATTGAATGGCTGTGATTGGCTGTGTTTCTGGAGGCGGGAATTTCAAGCCCTGCGTCCAGAAAGCAATGCTCTGCTGTGGACCAGGAGGGAGCGACAGCCTGCAGGAGCACCGCAGAACGTCAGAAGAAGTGAGTAATGATTTTCAATGTTAAAAATATTAAGTAAAACTGTGGCATTCATGAAGGAGGTCCTCTCGATCATTATTTTCGCATAGTTAATCATTATAGAGGATAATTATGCGATAGTAGAGCGTTGTATATGCTCTATGGAAGACGCATGCGCAGTATGGACTGTGGGAGTGTGGAACGCTAGATGCGCTCCACTGAATGCGCATGCGCAGTAAAGTACACGGCTCTCGCGATACCTCGGACGGCACGGGATCCCATCTCTGGGATTGCGCAGCCGCAGAGACTTGATGGAGACGCCGGGCCGGCACGGAGGACGCTATGACAGCAGTTGCATGCAGCCGGGCGTTTATGAAGGAGGAGAGACCACCCTGTGACAGGTTGTGACCTATTATGTAATTAATGGTTTGGTATATATATGTGTGGTATATGGGGGTTGTGTTATACTTGACAAAGATGCAAGTCGAAAAGTTGTGTAAACTTTTTGTGGAAGAAATAAAAGAAAAATCTGTTTGGAGATCAACACCGTTTATGCTGCCATCATATTTGCTCTGGATTTCTTGGATCTGGTCAGATCAGGATCTTTCAGGTGGCTATGCATGTTTAAAGTCCATCCCCGATTTGGGTACAAGAAGTGTGCTGCTGGTATATTCTCTCTATACTAAAGTTCAATTTAGTGCCACGATTTAAAGGGTTCAGGATGAGAGGACAGTGGATTACAGCTCGAAGGACCCCAGGGTCTATGATTTAGCTTTATGATGCAGGTTTTCTCGTTTGGCTCTCATACTTCAGTCAATAGAATTCACTGACGCTGCTGCCCTCTCTCTGCACTGCATCATACAAGAGCCATGAAGCAGCCCCAGTCATCGCCTCGAACATATTCAGTATCCACCCCTAAGACCCAAGAACTATATCATGCATCATGACATAACCAGCATTAGACTTCACAAGACCTGGAAACAAACATGTAATTAAACAGCATGGCAGCGGTGCAATAAAGAAGATACGAGCATTTCACATGGGTAGTCCCAGTGCATCACTAGTTCAGTACACGGGGTGTAGTTTATCACAGCAACGGCCTCAACACCCTTACAAGATTCTGTAGTAATAATAACCACCTCTACATAGCGCATGCATACTGATATTAGGTTCTGTCCCCATTGGGGGCCACAATCTATATCCACCTATTAGTATGATCTACAGTGTGGAAAAAAACTCACAGAAATACGGGGAGAACATACAAACTGTCCTTGGTGGGATTTGAACCCAGGACCCCCAACACTGCCAGACAACAGTGCCAACCACTGAGCTGCCAGTATTACAGTGTTATATGCTGAAGCTGATTTCTATATTTAATGTATTTAATGGCCAGGAAAGACTATTGCATAGTGAAATATTGTAACTCGAGGCTATTGCAAACTTAACAAGAAGCTGTGTCTGTTGTAGCTTGTATTTTGTGTCCCCCCCCCCCCCCCCCCAATCACCGACCTCCGTTAGATTTAGCAACTGGTGCTTTGACTCTATCAAGTGTGCCATCAGATCGAAGGCATATCTAAGATGTATGGTTCTTCTGGAGAGTTGCCCTGGACCCACTCTTGTCAGTTCTTTTTGGGAGCCTTTACAACCTTCAGCAATTCGATAATATATAATATATGATGCACTTATAGTGCAGGACAAATATAGCGTTATATCCTAAGCAGCATGGCCGGCGTGACCTCGGGCGCCGCACACAACTAGCCTGACATCTAGAAGTAATGTTCCTTGTTATTCTCATAGTTCATGCAGATTCAGTTTTAAAATTCAGATTGATGTCAACAACCGTGGGAGTATCATGAACAGATTGCAGATGATATCAACTGCAGCTTTAATATTAGTCTAAAACGTGGAACCACAGATGTACAATAACTCTTCTGAAGGTGGCGCCAACAGATCCAGGACTTACTAATTAGACTGCAGGCTTTTTACCTTGACAATAAGATATCTAATTCTATACAGTATATGCCACAGGTAAGTGTGCAGCGTGGGCATCGCACAGGAGGCCTAGGTATTCTGTAGAAGGACTAACATTTTTAGGCAAAGTATGGAATAATGTAATTTTCATTTTGACTAGAGATGAGCGAGTATACTCGCTAAGGCACTACTCGCTCGAGTAATGTGCTTTAGACGAGTATCTCCCCGCTCGTCCCTAAAGATTCGGGGGCCGGCAGGGGGCGGGGAGCGGTGGGGGAGAGCGGGGAGGAACGGAGGGGAGATGTCTCTCTCCCTCTCTCCCATCCACTCCCCCCTGCTCCCCGCCGCTCCCCGCCCCGCAGCGGTCCCCGAATCTTTAGGGACGAGCGGGGAGATACTCGTCTAAGGCACATTACTCGAGCGAGTAGTGCCTTAGCGAATATACTCGCTCATCTCTAATTTTGACACTTTATATGTTACAGACGAAGTGTGAAATGAGTCCTTGTATAAAATGCTTAAGCCATCTATAGAATACCAAAAATGGGACGTCAAAGTATGAAGAGATGACTATTTCACGTACTTTCTAGGCATTCTATGCAATACCAAAAGACAAACTGGTAAAGTATAAAATGCTACTCAGTACTTCTCTGGTGTCCTCCATGTTGATGGTAATTCTCTTTGTGTGCTATAGACAATTAGGGAGTAACATGTGCTGTTTTCTCCAAGTGCAGTATGTAGAAGACATCATAGCAGCAGTCTCCACCCATCAGCTCATGGATAACTGAAAATTACAGACATAGCCTGCGGGTGGATGATGAATATAGGTTATAAGTGATGAATATAAGTTATTCAATGGCCACAAATAGCGTTATTCCTCATTTACACATACATGGCAACTTATTCTGAAAAGTCTTATAAAAGTGCAGGTACATTTCAAGGACTAAAGCTGCACAGCGACTGGTTGCTCCGGGAAACAAGACCAGTTTTGATAAATAAGACTCATTACATTTCTCTTGTGCTAAAAGGTAAGTATCAACATTTTTAATACTTATGTGTCGGCAAAATAAACTGCTCTTCATATACATAAATAATTTTATACCCAAGAGTATCTGATGCCCTAAAGTGCAGAACACTTAGATCTTCTTGTTAAGCTTTACTGCTCCTGTGTTACACTATCCCTGTGTAACCCGGACCCCCGTTGTTGTGGTGAACCGAACTCACAGCACAATAGGTCCCCTTGCTGCTGCTTGTACAGTTCGGTCGAGCTGTGTGGGGTCCTGGGGTAATATGGTATACGGACCGTTAAACAAGGTACAATTTGCCCAAATGAATGAAGCCATCGTGATGACATAATTCCACATTACTCCCACAATGCCTACTCTTTAGAGATGAGCGAGCACCAAAATGCTCGGGTGCTCGTTACTCGGGACGAAATTTTCGCAATGCTCGAGGGTTCGTTTCGAGTAACGAACCCCATTGAAGTCAATGGGCGACCCGAGCATTTTTGTATTTCGCCGATGCTCGCTAAGGTTTTCGTTTGTGAAAATCTGGGCAATTCAAGAAAGTGATGGGAACGACACAGCAACGGATAGGGCAGGCGAGGGGCTACATGTTGGGCTGCATCTCAAGTTCCCAGGTCCCACTATTAAGCCACAATAGCGGCAAGAGTGGGCCCCCCCCCCCCCATCAGCGTAAAGATCGTTCTCCTCTGCCATAGCTGTAACAGCTGTGACAGAGAAGAACGATGTTTGCCCATTGAATTCAATGGAACCAGCAATACAGCAGGTTCCACTGAAAGCAATGGGCTGCCGGCGATCGCAGGATGAATTGTCGGGAAGGGCTTAAATATATAAGCCCTTCCCTGCAATTCATCCAAAAATGTGTTACAATAAAAATATATACCGGCGTATAAGGCGAGGGGGTGTATAAGACGACCCCCCAACTGTCACCTTATACGCCGGCAATACAGTGGAGCAAAGAATAAACATCGTTTAATCACAGGCAGTGGGCTTTTTCCCAAAAAGTGGAAAAAAATACTATATTTGGCCTGCCTGTGACTGTCTTCAGTTTACGGCGTGTGTGCTGGGGGTAGTAGTCGCTGATAAATACCCAGCCTTGCGCATAATTTTTTCTGGCTGCACTGTGCTTTCAATAACCACAGTCATCCTCCAACAGGGAAATCCATATACAGGCTATATCACAGGCAGTGCGCTTTATTGCAACTCGTTGCTGATCGGCCTCCCCTGCACCAGACTCTACCCTCTCCAATCCATCCTGAATGCGGCAGCCAGGCTTATCTTCTTGTCCAGCCGCTACTCGGACGCCTCTGCTCTGTGCCGGTCACTGCACTGGCTGCCCGTTAAATACAGAATTCAATTTAAACTTACTACCCTAATCCACAAAGCCCTCCACAGCGCAGCGCCCCCCTATATCGCCTCCCTCATCTCAATCCATCACCCAGCCCGGGCTCTCCGCTCGGCAAACGAAACTAGACTGCACACCCCTCTAATTCGAACTTCTCATTCCCGCCTCCAAGATTTCTCCAGAGCAGCACCAGCCCTCTGGAACGCACTACCAAAGGCTACCCGAGCAATCCAGGACTCGAAAAACTTCAGGCGTGCTCTAAAAACGCACCTTTTCAGGGAGGCATACCGCATACCCTAAACTCCTCTGTATGCCACCTGATAACATGCTCTCTGCCCTATTGACTGCAATCCCTGCTAGCTGTCATAAACTGCCCCTGCAGTCATACCGATTCTGCCGTCACACGGCCAAACATCTGACCATTGTTTGTGTATAGAATCCCTCACTCTCCACCCCGCCATACCGTGCACATCTCCAGCCCTTTACCTTTTGTATCCCCCCATTACTTGTAGTATGTAAGCTCGCTGGAGCAGGACCCTCACCCCTATTGTTTCCACCAACTGATTATGATTGTAACCATGGTTCTGTAATTTTTTGTACTTTTGTCTTTCTGTATCCCCCCATCTATGTAAGCGCTGCGGAATATGTTGGCGCTATACAAATAAAGATTATTATTATTATTATTATTTTTCCCAAAAAGTGGAAAAAAATACTATATTTGGCCTGCCTGTGACCGTCTTCAGTTTACAGCGTGTGTGCTGGGGGTAGTAGTCGCTGATTAATACCCAGCCTTGCGCATAATTTTGTTCTGGCTGCAATGTGCTTACAATAACCACAGTCATCCTCCAACAGGGAAATCCATATACAGGCTATATCACAGGCAGTGGGCTTTTTCCCAAAAAGTGGGAAAAATACTATTTTTGGCCTGCCTGTGACCGTCTTCAGTTTACGGCGTGTGTGCTGGGGGTAGTAGTCGCTGATCAATACCCAGCCTTGCGCATAATTTTTTATGGCTGCACTGTGCTTTCAATAACTACAGTCATCCTCCAACAGAGAAATCCATGTACAGGCTATATCACAGGCAGTGGGCTTTTTCCCAAAAAGTGGAAAAAAATACTATATTTGGCCTGCCTGTGACCGTCTTCAGTTTACGGCGTGTGTGCTGGGGGTAGTAGTCACTGATTAATACCCAGCCTTGCGCATAATTTTGTTCTGGCTGAACTGTGCTTTCAATAGCCACAGTCATCCTCCAACAGGGAAATCCATATACAGGCTATATCACAGGCAGTGGGCTTTTTCCCAAAAAGTGGAAAAAAAATACTATTTTTGGCCTGCCTGTGACCGTCTTCAGTTTACTGCGTGTGTGCTGGGGGTAGTAGTCGCTGATTAGTACCCAGCCTTGCGCATAATTTTTTCTGGCTGCACTGTGCTTTCAATAACCACAGTCATCCTCCAACAAGGAAATCCATGTACAGGCTATATCACAGGCAGTGGGCTTTTTCCCAAAAAGTGGAAAAAAATACTATTTTTGGCCTGCCTGTGACCGTCTTCAGTTTACGGCGTGTGTGCTGGGGGTAGTAGTCGCTGATTAATACCCAGCCTTGCGCATAATTTTGTTCTGGCTGCACTGTGCTTTCAATAACCACAGTCATCCTCCAACAGGGAAATCCATATACAGGCTATATCACAGGCAGTGGGCTTTTTCCCAAAAAATGGAAAAAATACTATATTTGGCCTGCCTGTGACCGTCTTCAGTTTACGGCGTGTGTGCTGGGGGTAGTAGTCGCTGACTAATGCCCAGCCTTGCGCATAATTTTTTTCTGGCTGCACTGTGCTTTCAATAACCACAGTCCTCCTCCAACAGGGAAATCCATATACAGGCTATATCACAGGCAGTGGGCTTTTTCCCAAAAAGTGGAAAAAAATACTATATTTGGCCTGCCTGTGACAGTCTTCAGTTTACGGCGTGTGTGCTGGGGGTAGTAGTCGCTGATTAATACCCAGCCTTGCGCATAATTATTTCTGGCTGCACTGTGCTTTCAATAACCACAGTCATCCTCCAACAGGGAAATTTATATACAGGCTATATCACAGGCAGTGGGCTTTTTCCCAAAAAGTTGAAAAAAAATACTATATATGGCCTGCCTGTGACCGTCTTCAGTTTACGGCGTGTGTGCTGGGGGTAGTAGTCGCTGACTAATGCCCAGCCTTGCCCATAATTTTGTTCTGTCTGCACTGTGCTTTCAATAACCACAGTCATCCTCCAACAGGGAAATCCACATACAGGCTATATCACAGCAGTGGGCTTTTTCCCAAAAAGTGGAAAAAAATACTACATTTGGCCTGCCTGTGACCGTCCTCAGTTTACGGCGTGTGTGCTGGGGGTAGTAGTCGCTGATAAATACCCAGCCTTGCGCATAATTTTTTTCTGGCTGCACTGTGCTTTCAATAACCACAGTCATCCTCCAACAGGGAAATCCATATACAGGCTATATCACAGGCAGTGAACTTTTCCCCAAAAAGTGGAAAAAAATACTATTTTTGGCCTGCCTGTGACCGTCTTCAGTTTACTGCGTGTGTGCTGGGGGTAGTAGTCGTTGCTTAATACCCAGCCTTGCGCATAATTTTTTCTGGCTGCACTATGCTTTCAATAACCATAGTCATCCTCCAACAGGGAAATCCATATACAGGCTATATAGGCAGTGGGCTTTTTCCCAAAAAGTGGAAAAAAAATACTATATTTGGCCTGCCTGTGACCGTCTTCAGTTTACGGCGTGTGTGCTGGGGGTAGTAGTCGCTGATTAATACCCAGCCTTGCGCATAATTTTGTTCTGGCTGTACTGTGCTTTCAATAACCACAGTCATCCTCCAACAGGGAAATCCATAAACAGGCTATATCACAGGCAGTGGGCTTTTTCCCAAAAAGTGGAAAAAATACTATATTTGGCCTGCCTGTGACCGTCTTCAGTTTACGGCGTGTGTGCTGGGGGTAGTAGTCGCTGACTAATGCCCAGCCTTGCGCATAATTTTTTTTCTGGCTGCACTGTGCTTTCAATAACCACAGTCATCCTCCAACAGGGAAATCCATATACAGGCTATATCACAGGCAGTGGGCTTTTTCCCAAAAAGTGGAAAAAAATACTATTTTTGGCCTGCCTGTGACTGTCTTCAGTTTACTGTGTGTGTGCTGGGGGTAGTAGTCGCTGATTAGTACCCAGCCTTGCGCATAATTTTTTCTGGCTGCACTGTGCTTTCAATAACCGCAGTCATCCTCCAACAAGGAAATCCATGTACAGGCTATATCACAGGCAGTGGGCTTTTTCCCAAAAAGTGGAAAAAAATACTATATTTGGCCTGCCTGTGACTGTCTTCAGTTTACGGCGTGTGTGCTGGGGGTAGTAGTCGCTGATGAATACCCAGCCTTGCGTATAATTTTTTCTGGCTGCACTGTGCTTTCAATAACCACAGTCATCCTCCAACAGGGAAATCCATATGCAGGCTATATCACAGGCAGTGGGCTTTTTCCCAAAAAGTTGAAAAAAAATACTATATATGGCCTGCCTGTGACCGTCTTCAGTTTACGGCGTGTGTGCTGGGGGTAGTAGTCGCTGACTAATGCCCAGCCTTGCGCATAATTTTGTTCTGTCTGCACTGTGCTTTCAATAACCACAGTCATCCTCCAACAGGGAAATCCATATACAGGCTATATCACAGGCAGTGGGCTTTTTCCCAAAAAGTGGAAAAAATACTATATTTGGCCTGCCTGTGACCGTCTTCAGTTTACGGCGTGTGTGCTGGGGGTAGTAGTCGCTGACTAATGCCCAGCCTTGCGCATAATTTTGTTCTGGCTGCACTGTGGTTTCAATAACAACAGTCATCCTCCAACAGGGAAATCCATATACAGGCTATATCACAGGCAGTGGGCTTTTTCCCAAAAAGTGGAAAAAAATACTACATTTGGCCTGCCTGTGACCGTCTTCAGTTTACGGCGTGTGTGCTGGGGGTAGTAGTCGCTGACTAATGCCCAGCCTTGCGCATAATTTTTTTCTGGCTGCACTGTGCTTTCAATAACCACAGTCATCCTCCAACAGGGAAATCCATATACAGGCTATATCACAGGTAGTGGGCTTTTTCCCAAAAAGTGGAAAAAAATACTATATTTGGCCTGCCTGTGACCGTCTTCAGTTTACGGCGTGTGTGCTGGGGGTAGTAGTCGCTGATTAACACCCAGCCTTGCGCATAATTTTGTTCTGGCTGCACTGTGCTTTCTATAACCACAGTCATCCTCCAACAGGGAAATCCATATACAGGCTATATCACAGGCAGTGAACTTTTTCCCAAAAAGTGGAAAAAAATACTATTTTTGGCCTGCCTGTGACCGTCTTCAGTTTACTGCGTGTGTGCTGGGGGTAGTAGTCGCTGATAACCAGCCTTGCGCATAATTTTTTCCGGCTGCACTGCGCTTTCAATAACCACAGTCATCCTCCAACAGGGAAATCCATATACAGGCTATATCACAGGCAGTGGGCTTTTTCCCAAAAAGTGGAAAAAAATACTACATTTGGCCTGCCTGTGACCGTCTTCAGTTTACGGCGTGTGTGCTGGGGGTAGTAGTCGCTGATAAATACCCAGCCTTGCGCATAATTTTGTTCTGGCTGCACTGTGCTTTCAATAACCACAGTCATACTCCAACAGGGAAATCCATATACAGGCTATATCACAGGCAGTGGGCTTTTTCCCAAAAAGTGGAAAAAAATACTATATTTGGCCTGCCTGTGACCGTCTTCAGTTTACGGCGTGTGTGCTGGGGGTAGTAGTCGCTGATTAATACCCAGCCTTGCGCATAATTTTTTCTGGCTGCACTGTGCTTTTAATAACCACAGTCATCCTCCAAGAGGGAAATCCATATACAGGCTATATCACAGGCAGTGGGCTTTTTCCCAAAAAGTGGAAAAAATACTATATTTGGCTTGCCTGTGACTGTCTTCAGTTTACGGCGTGTCTGCTGGGGGTAGTAGTCGCTGACTAATGCCCAGCCTTGCGCATAATTTTGTTCTGGCTGCACTGTGCTTTCAATAACAACAGTCATCCTCCAACAGGGAAATCCATATACAGGCTATATCACAGGCAGTGGGCTTTTTCCCAAAAGTGGAAAAAAATACTATATTTTGCCTGCCTGTGACCGTCTTCAGTTTACGGCGTGTGTGCTGGGGGTAGTAGTCGCTGATGCATACCCAGCCTTGCGCATAATTTTTTCTGGCTGCACTGTGCTTTCAATAACAACAGTCATCCTCCAACAGGGAAATCCATATACAGGCTATATCACAGGCAGTGGGCTTTTTCCCAAAAAGTGGAAAAAAATACTATTTTTGGCCTGCCTGTGACGGTCTTCAGTTTACTGCGTGTGTGCTGGGGGTAGTAGTCGCTGATACCCAGCCTTGCGCATAATTATTTCTGGCTGCACTGTGCTTTCAATAACCACAGTCATCCTCCAACAGGGAAATCTATATACAGGCTATATCACAGGCAGTGGGCATTTTCCCAAAAAGTGGAAAAAAATACTATTTTTAGCCTGCCTGTGACCATCTTCAGTTTACGGCATGTGTGCTGGGGGTAGTAGTCGCTGATTAGTACCCAGCCTTGCGCATAATTTTGTTCTGGCTGCACTGTGCTTTCAATAACCACAGTCATCCTCCAACAGGGAAATCCATATACAGGCTATATCAGAGGCAGTGGGCTTTTTCCCAAAAAGTAGAAAAAAATACTATATTTGCCCTGCCTGTGACCGTCTTCAGTTTACGGTGTGTGTGCTGGGGGTAGTAGTCGCTCATTAATGCCCAGCCTTGCGGATAATTGTTTACTGGCTCTGCTGTCTCCGTTGCATGATCGCCGTCATCCCGCCAGAGGGAAAGAGTATACATATATACGCTGCATACGGTGTCTGTCTGGTTTTTCACCTCACAATTTGAAAAAATTGAAGCAAAATACTTAAGGCCTACCACTGGCCTTTGGCCACTTGACTGGTTCTGCCTTGTGAATTCCAGTAGCTCAGTCATATGCACCTAGGTCTCACTACAGGCTTGCGCATAATTGTTTCCTGGCTCTGCTGTGCGTTCCGTAAGCGAAGTCAGCCTACAACCACAGGCCAATAAGCGGCACATTTAATTACAGCGTTCTGTTTCTGCTCTACTCGTAATACACCATGCTGAGGAGTAGGGGTAGGCCTAGAGGACGTGGACGGGGGCGAGGACGCAGAGGCCCAAGTCAGGGTGTGGGCACAGGCCGAGCTCCTGGTCCAGGTGTATCACAGCCGACTGCTGCAGGATTAGGAGAGAGGCAAGTTCCTGGGGTCCCAAGATTCATCTCACAATTAATGTGTCCACGCGGTAGACCTTTATTAGAAACTGAGCAGCGTGAGCAGGTCTTGTCGTGGATGGCAGAAAGTGCATCCAGCAATCTATCGACCACCCAGTCTTCTACGCCGTCCACAGCTGCAACTCTGAATCCTCTGGCTGCTGCTCTTCCTTCCTCCCAGCCTCCTCACTCCATGAAAATGACACATTCTGAGGAGCAGGCAGGCTCCCTGGAACTGTTCTCGGGCCCCTGCCCAGATTGGGCAGCAATGGTTCCTCTCCCACCGGAGGAGTTTGTCGTGACCGATGCCCAACCTTTGGAAAGTTCCCGGGGTCCGGGGGATGAGACTGGGGACTTCCGGCAACTGTCTCAAGAGCTTTCAGTGGGTGAGGAGGACGATGATGATGAGACACAGTTGTCTATCAGTGAGGTAGTAGTAAGGGAAGTAAGTCCGAGGGAGGAGCGCACAGAGAATTCGGAGGAAGAGCAGCTGGACGATGAGGTGACTGACCCCACCTGGTTTGCTAAGCCTACTGAGGACAGGTCTTCAGAGGGGGAGGCAAGTGCAGCAGCAGGGCAGGTTGGAAGAGGCAGTGCGGTGGCCAGGGGTAGAGACAGGGCCAGACCGAATAATCCACCAACTGTTTCCCAAAGCGCCCCCTCGCGCAATTTCACCCTGCAGAGGCTGAGGTGCTCAAAGGTGTGGCAGTTTTTCATTGAGAGTGCAGACGACCGACGAACTGCGGTGTGCAAGGTTTATCGCGCCAAGATCAGCCGGGGAGCCGCCACCACCACCAGCCTCACCACCACCAGCATGCGCAGGCATATGATGGCCAAGCACCCCACAAGGTAGGACGAAGGCTGTTCACCGCCTCTGGCTTGCACCACTGCCTCTCCCCCTGTGCCCCAACCTGCCACTGAGATCCAACCCCTCCTCTCAGGACACAGGCATGACCGTCTCCCGGCCTGCACCCACACGCTCACCTCCGCTGTCCTCGGCCCCATCCAGCAACGTCTCTCAGCGCAGCGTCTAGCCGTCGCTAGCGCAGCTGTTTGAGTGCAAGCGCAAGTACGCCGCCACGCACCCGCACGCTCAAGCGTTAAACGTGCACATAGCCAAATTGATCAGCCTGGAGATGCTGCCGTATAGGCTTGTGGAAACGGAGGCTTTCAAAAACATGATGGCGGCGGCGGCCCCGCGCTACTCGGTTCCCAGTCGCCACTACTTTTCCCGATGTGCCGTCCCAGCCCTGCACGACCACGTCTCCCGCAACATTGTACGCGCCCTCACCAACGCGGTTACTGCCAAGGTCCACTTAACAACGGACACGTGGACAAGCACAGGCGGCCAGGGCCACTATATCTCCCTGACGGCACATTGGGTGAATTTAGTGGAGGCTGGGACCGAGTCAGAGCCTGAGACCGCTCACGCCCTACCCACCCCCAGAATTGCGGGCCCCAGCTCGGTGGTGGTATCTGCAGCGGTGTATGCTTCCTTTACTAAACCACCCTCCTCCTCCTCCTCCTACGCAACATCTGTCTCTGTGTCGTGCGGGGTGGCAGCACAGCGGTGGGCAAGCGCCAGCAGGCCGTGCTGAAACTACTCAGATTAGGAGAGAAGAGGCACACGGCCCATGAACTGCTGCAGGGTCTGACAGAGCAGACGGACCGCTGGCTTGCGCCGCTGAGCCTCCAACCGGGCATGGTCGTGTGTGACAACGGCCGTAACCTGGTGGCGGCTCTGCAGCTCGGCAGCCTCACGCACGTGCCATGCCTGGCCCACGTCTTTAATTTGGTGGTTTAGAAGTTTCTAAAAAGCTACCCACGCTTGTCATACCTGCTCGGAAAGGTGCGCCGAGTCAGCGCACATTTCTGCAAGTCCAACATGGACGCTGCCACCCTGCAGACCCTGCAACATCGGTTTAATCTGCCAGTGCACCGACTGCTGTGCGATGTGCCCACACGGTGGAACTCTACGCTCCACATGTTAGCCAGGCTCTATGAGCAGCGTAGAGCTATAGTGGAATACCAACTCCAACATGGGCGGCGTAGTGGGAGTCAGCCTCCTCAATTCTTTACCGAGGAGTGGGCCTAGTTGGCAGCCATCTGCCAGGTCCTTGGAAACTTTGAGGAGTCTACCCAGATGGTCAGCGGCGATGCTGCAATCATTAGCGTCACCATTCCTCTGCTACGCCTCTTGAGAAGTTCCCTGCAAAGCATAAAGGCAGACGCTTTGCACTCGGAAATGGAGGTGGGGGAAGACAGTATGTCGCTGGATAGTCAGAGCACCCTCATGTCTATATCTCAGCGTGTTTTGGAGGAGGAGGAGGGGGAGGATCATGAGGAGGAGGAGGAAGAGACAGCTTTGCCCACTGCTGAGGGTACACATGCTGCTTGCCTGTCATCTTTTCAGCGTGTATGGCCTGAGGAGGAGGAGGAGGATCCTGAAAGTGATCTTCCTAGTGAGGACAGCCATGTGTTGCGTACAGGTACCCTGGCACACATGGCGGACTTCATGTTAGGATGCCTTTCTCGTGACCCTCGCGTTACACGCATTCTGGCCACTACGGATTACTGGGTGTACACACTGCTCGACCCACAGTATAAGGAGAACCTTTCCACTCGCATACCCGAAGAGGAAAGGGTTTCGAGAGTGATGCTATACCACAGGACCCTGGTGGACAAACTGATGGTAAAATTCCCATCCGACAGCGCTAGTGGCAGAAGGCACAGTTCTGAGGGCCGGGTAGCAGGGGAGGCGCAGAGATCAGGCAGCATGTACAGCGCAGGCACGGGAACACTCTCCAAGGCCTTTGCCAGCTTTATGGCTCCCCAGCAAGACTGTGTCACCGCTCCCCAGTCAAGGCTGAGTCGGCGGGCGCACTGTAAAAGGATGGTGAGGGAGTACGTAGCCGATTGCACGACGATCCCCTGTGACGCCTCTGCTCCCTACAACTACTGGGTGTCGAAGCTGGACACGTGGCCTAAACTCGCGCTGTATGCCCTGGAGGTGCTTGCTTGCCCTGCGGCTAGCGTCTTGTCAGAGAGGGTGTTTAGTGCGGCTGGGGGAATCATCACGGATAAGCGTACCCGCCTGTCAACTGACAGTGCCGACAGGCTTACACTCATAAAGATGAACAAAGCCTGGATTTCCCCAGACTTCTCTTCTCCACCAGCGGACAGCAGCGGTACCTAAACAATATGTAGGCTGCACCAGCGGATGGAAGCATCATTCTCTATCACCATAAAAAAACGGGGACCTTTTAGCTTCATCAATCTGTGTATTATATTCATCCTCCTCCTCCTGCTCCTCCTCCTGAAACCTCACATAATCACGCCAAACGGGCAATTTTTCTTAGGCCCACAAGGCTCGGTCATATTACTTTTGTAAACAATGCTTTTACGTTTCAATTCTCATTAAAGCGTTGAAACTTGCACCTGAACCAATTTTTTTTTTTAACTGGGCTGCCTCCAGGCCTAGTTACAAATTAAGCCACAGTAACCAAAGCGATTAATGGGTTTCACCTGCCCTCTTGGTTGGGCATGGGCAATTTTTCTGAGGTACATTAGTACTGTTGGTACACCAATTTTTTGGGGCCCTCGCCTACAGTGTAATCCTAGTAATTTTTATGGGCTTCACCTGCACTCATGGTACAGCAAGGTGTGTGGGGTTGGCCTACACTTTTACTGCATAAATGTAACTGGGGCCTTGTCTATACTGCAACTACTGAAATGTGAAAGAGACTGTTATCTCCCTAAACCGCTGCAACGGGAATGTTACTGTGGCCTGTCTTGACTGCTACTACTGAAATGGAACTAAGACTGTGCTTCCCCTATACTGCTGCTTCGGAATTGTCACTGGGGCCTGTCTTGACTGCTACTACTACTGAAATGGAACTAATACTGTGCTCCCCCCATACTGCTGCTAGTGATATGTTACTGGGGCCTGTCCAGACTGCTACTACTACTGAAATGGAACTAATACTATGCTCCCCCTATACTGCTGCTAGTGATATGTTACTGGGGCCTGTCTTGACTGCTACTATTACTGAAGTGGAACTAATACTGTGAGCCCCCTATACTGCTGCTAGTGATATGTTACTGGGGCCTGTCTTGACTGCTACTATTACTGAAATGGAACTAATAGTGTGCTCCCCCTATACTGCTGCTAGTGATATGTTACTGGGGCCTGTCTTGACTGCTACTATTACTGAAGTGGAACTAATACTGTGCTCCCCCTATACTGCTGCTAGTGATATGTTACTGGGGCCTGTCTTGACTGCTACTATTACTGAAATGGAACTAATAGTGTGCTCCCCCTATACTGCTGCTAGTGATATGTTACTGGGGCCTGTCTCTAATGCTACCGCTGAAATGTTACTAATTCTGGGCTCTACCTATACTGCTGCTAATGCTATGTCACTGGGGTGTGGAAACGGAGGCTTCCCAAAGACATGATGGTGGCGAGGCCATTTCCCACCAACGCGGTTACTGTTAAGGTGCATATAACCACGGACACGTGGAGAGGACACGTAGTGCCTCCAAAACATCCCCCTCCTCCTCCAACAATGAAAACATTCTTGGCAAATACCTTTGCATTGGTCCGTCTGGTGGCAGTCCAAGAATTTCACCTTTAACAACACAACAAGAGAGCCCCCCCACCATCCCCCTGCCAGGGCCCACTTAATCCTGGCCACATTCCGAAAACCAACTAAATAAAACCGCACTACTAGGTCCGCAGTCGCGACCACATTCCCACCAACGCGGTTACTGTTAAGGTACATATTACCAGTCTGACTGGGGCATGCACTGTGGGCCGAAGCCTACCTGTATTGTATCTGACGTTAGCTCTGCTGAGCAGGGCACTGCAATGGGATACATTTATGTACCGCCGATGGGTTCCAGGGAGCCACCCATGCTGTGGGTCCACAGGGACTTCACATTACGGATTTGTACCTGCCAGTGTCTATGTATTAAAAACCCCGGTCAGACTGGGGCATGCAGTGTGGGCCGAAGCCCAGCTGCATTTAATCTGACGTTACCTCAGCTGTGCTGGGCACTGCAATGGGATTTGTTTATGTACCGCCGGTGGGTTCCAGGGAGCCACCCATGCTTTGCGTCCACACGGACTTCACATTAGAGAGTTGTACCTGCCTGTATCTACTTATAAAAAAATCCCAGTCTGACTGGGGCATGCAGCGTGGGCCGAAGCCCACCTGCGTTTAATCTGATGTTACCTCAGCCGTGCTGGGCAATGCAATGGGATTTATTTATGTAACGCCGGTGGCTTCCTGGGACCCACCCATGCTGTCGATCCACACCGAGTTGTACCTGCCTGTGTCTACTTATAAAGAACCCCAGTCTGACTGGGGCATGCAGTGTAGGCCGAAGCCCACCTGTATTTAATCTGACGTTAGCTCTGCTGTCCAGGGCACTGCAATGGGATATATTTATGTACCGCCGGTGGGTTCCAGGGAGCCACCCATGCTTTGGTTCCACAGGGACTTCACATTACGCATTTGTACCTGCCAGTGTCTATGTATTAAAATCCCCAGTCAGACTGGGGCATGCAGTGTGGGCCGAAGCCCACCTGCATTTAATCTGACGTTACCTCAGCTGTGCTGGGCAATGCAATGGGATTTATTTATGTAACGCCGGTGGCTTCCTGGGACCCACCCATGCTGTCGGTCCACATGGAGTTGTACCTGCCTGTGTCTACTTATAAAGAACCCCAGTCTGACTGGGGCATACAGTGTGGTCCGAAGCCCACCTGTATTTAATCTGATGTTAGCTCTACTATCCGGGGCACTGCATTGGGACAAACTACAGGAGCAATACAGCGCTAATGAGACGTGCACAGCTACGCTAGCATTGGAGTCCGCTGTAGGCACGCGATTGCTGACGGTTTGTGCAGAGGCCTATGTCCTGGGTGCAGTGAAAGTCTGCTTCCAGCCTAGGATTGCTGAATCTGTGGGCCGAGGCCTATGCCGTGGGCGCGGTGCAAGTCTGCCATGTTTGGCTGCTCAGATCAATTTTTTGTTCATGTTTTGGGTTTCCTGGGACCCACCTATGCTGTTGGTGCAAACTTAGTTCCCATTGCGGTGTTTGACCTGTCTGGCACAAAGACACTGACTGACTTGGGTAGGGGGTAGAGCACTGACGGCTTTCCCCTTGCAGTGTGGATTGAGCTATGCGACACCTTGACAGAATGAATACTGTGTGGCACATGGATTCCCCATTGCTATGCCCACGTTTGCAGCTCCTGACGGAGGTGGCACAGGATTGGAGTTCTCATTGCTTCTGTACAGCATTGTGGGCTATGGCCCGCCCCTTTTAAAGAGGGTCGGTGTCTGGCCCTGCCAACCCTCTGCAATGTGTGCCTCCGGTTCCTCCTCATGGCAGACACACTTATAAATAGACATGAGGGTGGTGTGGCTATGAGGCCAGCTGAAGGCTGCGCAGGGACACTTTGGTGTGCGCTGTGGACACTGGGTCGTGCGGGGGGGTTGGGCAACATGTAACCCAGGAGAAGTAGCAGTGGAGTGTCATGCAGGCAGTGATTGTCCTTTGTTAGAGGTAGTGTGGTGCTTAGCTAAGGTATGCCTTGCTAATGAGGGTTTTTCAGAAGTAAAAGTTGTTGGGGGGGGGGCACTCTTGCCACTATTGTGGCTTAATAGTGGGACCTGGGAACTTGAGATGCAGCCCAACATGTAGCCCCTCGCCTGCCCTATCCGTTTCTGTGTCGTTCCCATCACTTTCTTGAATTTCCCAGATTTTCACAAATGAAAACCTTAGCGAACATCGGCGATATACAAAAATGCTCGGGTCGCCCATTGACTTCAATGGGGTTCGTTACTCGAAACGAACCCTCGAGCATCGCGGGAAGTTCGACTCGAGTAACGAGCACCCGAGCATTTTGGTGCTCGCTCATCTCTACTGAGAAACTCTTACAGCACTGGAAAATTGATGCACGATTTAAGAATGAGCACAGATACCCTAAGTTATTGGAATATCAAAGAATATGAAATTCTATTCTAAAGTTGAATTGCTTCCTGAACGGAATACTTCTTAGAGAAAGAAACTGTGTTTAGCAAACATAAGTATATCAAATATCTTCTCATAGCTCAATCTGGCAACAAGACCTGCACCGTAGGGATTCACGCTCACACTTTAACAATCATATAAAAAATACAGTGAATACTGATTATAAGCAATCCGAGTTCTTTGTAATTGTGTTCAGTACTCCAGGTAGATATTTACTACACAGGGAGAACAAAAACTCCATGCAGATTTTAACCTAGGACTCCAGTACTGCAAAGCAACAGCACTAACCGCTGAACCACAGGAGAACCATCACCACCTTCTTCTCCAGTAAGTTCGGACAGGGATGGACTGTCTGAAAGAACTGTTAGAAAACTACAACCTGAAAAATGATAGGTTTACTCAACACTACTCATAATTTAAAAAAAACTTTACTAACTATTGTTTGATCGCTTTTACAATATGATGCAATACTTCAGTATTGCTGTATATTGTATTTCTACATGAAATCTGTTTAGCCATACCACAGGCACGGCTTAATGGGAAGAAATACATGGCAGACCTTGGTTGTGTAAAAGGGGAACAAAGCCAGGAAATGACAACAAAATGCTATCCCTTGTTAAGAAAAGTGATGATCTTAGGAATAAAGGCAAGTTTATACTGTAGTGGAATATTATGAAATTGAAAAGTGGTTACAGAAAAATCTAGTTTGTAGGCAGGAGGTCTTTGGAAAGAGCGTGCATTAGGTGAGGATTCACTTCATCCTAAGAGAGAGGACTATTGACTCGGTGTCATGACTGGATTGACTAGTTTGTGCAATCAGAGGTGACAAGTCTCAGATTCAAAGAGGGAATGAAATTGGTGACAGGTAATATGAGCCTTATAAGACAAACCAGTATGGTAAAAGTAAGTATATCAGAGAGTATATGGAGAATTTCATGGACTAAATGACCAGAACCACCTGGACCCAACCGCTTCCTCAAGTGGAGCACTAGTGCCAAAAAGGGTGACCCCACTATGAGAGAGAGAGACCAGAGACCAGTCCAAGACTACTAGCAACAAGTACATTGAACTCTAAATCTAATGTCCTGAAAAACTAAAGTGCAAAGAAATAACTAGTTTACTTTTAACTTCACTCTGATCTCTGGGACTGCGTGGCTGGTACAAAAGTAATGAAACCAGCAAGCTGTGTTCAGAGTAGCTGGGCTAAGTAGTACAGAAAGAATCCAATTGACTGGCTGAGCTGACAATCTTCCTAACCTGCTCAATAGCAAAATCAAACTAATAAAGTTACTGACTGGCTAAGCTGTCAATCATCTCAGCCAGCCCTGCGGCTAGACAGCAGAAAGGTTGATTAAAGGAGATGTCTCGAGGAAGCAGTTAAATTTTTTTTTTGCCCAGTCCCCCCCATTAAGTACACATTACTAAGCCCCCCTGTAAATGACATTTCTAGCTGGTTCGTACTTACCGTTCCAGCGTTTCAGCAACTTATAAAAGTTTCCTCAAGATGGCCGCCGGCTCTTTCCCCGTCGCTCGCTGCAGCCCGACGTGCGCGCTCCCGAGACGCCGCCAGCTGTGTCTCCATGGCAACCGGACGCATCGCAGCCGCCGACCAGACGCCCCGCAGCCGCCGACCAGACGCCCACCGCCAGGCAGCAGGTAACCGGCGCTAGCCCCCGACTCCCCAGCGCTAGACCCTCAGCCCAGGTGAAGGCCCCGGAGCCCAGCGCTAGGTCCTGGAGCCCAGCGCTAGTTCCCCCGGCCTAGCGGCAGCCCCCCCCCGGCCTAGCGGCAGCCCCCCCCGGCCTAGCGACAGCCCCCCCATCGCAGCGACAGCCCCCCCCGGCCTAGCGACAGCCCCCCCATCGCAGCGACAGCCCCCCCCCCGGCCTAGCGGCAGCCCCCCCCCGGCCTAGCGACAGCCCCCCCATCGCAGCGACAGCCCCCCCCGGCCTAGCGACAGCCCCCCCATCGCAGCGACAGCCCCCCCCGGCCTAGCGACAGCCCCCCCATCGCAGCGACAGCCCCCCCCGGCCTAGCGACAGCCCCCCCATCGCAGCGACAGCCCCCCCCGGCCTAGCGACAGCCCCCCCATCGCAGCGGCAGCCCCCCCGGCCTAGCGACAGCCCCCCCATCGCAGCGACAGCCCCCCCGGCGCAGCGGCAGCCCGGCGCAGCGGCAGCCCCCCCCGGCGCAGCGACAGCCCCCCCCGGCGCAGCCCGGCGCAGCGGCAGCCCCCCCCCCCCCCCTGACAAATCACTTACCTGGGAGGCTTCTCGGGGCTGCTGGGCTGGGCTGGGCTTCTCCGCTGGGCAGCTCCAGTTTCTGCACCTTCCTCTAACAGAGGAAGGTA
The DNA here is from genome assembly GCF_035609145.1 of Eleutherodactylus coqui. Lineage (NCBI taxonomy): Eukaryota > Metazoa > Chordata > Amphibia > Anura > Eleutherodactylidae > Eleutherodactylus > Eleutherodactylus coqui. The sequence continues at coordinate 3,882,575 of NC_089848.1, read as the reverse complement.
CAGAATGGCCGCTCCAGCGCGCTCCCGAGCAGTGACAGCTCGTCTGCGCATGCGCAGAAGAGCTGTAGCGGGGAGCACACTGAAGCGGCTCGTGCTGAATGGAGAAGACCGGACTGCGCAAGCGCGTCTAAAAAAGCAAGCTGCCAGCGAATTTAGACGGAACCATGGAGACGAGGACGCTAGCAACGGAGCAGGTAAGTGGAATAACTTCTGTATGGCTCATATTTAATGCACAATGTACATTACAAAGTGCATTAATATGGCCATACGGAAGTGTATAACCCCACTTGGTTTCGCGAGACCACCCCTTTAACCCTCGATTGCCAAAGCCAAGTGGAAAGGTGCATGTGCCGGCAGGTGCATCACGAGCCTGGAAGTCATGGCGTAGTCGGCACCGTGACACCCTGTTCTCTTTTACATTATGGATTGCAGCTATTTGCTACTTGTCTTTTTAATGTTTTTGTTATAATTTCAAAAAATAATTTATACTAAGATTTCTACAATAACAAAGGATAATTTCAACAGCATCCTAAACCCCTTAATGGGTGGTCCAGGTTCATAACATGGATGGACGATCTTTAGTCCAACTCTCAGCACCACTGCAGCTTTGCTGTATGGAGGGTCTGCACCCCTTCAAACAGCTGATCAGTGGGAGTGCCGGGAGTTGAACCTTCACCAATCTAATATGGATTCCTTATCCTAAGAATAGGCCTTCAATTTAAAAAAAAAAACCTGTATACCCTTCATGGACAAATCTACAGTAATAGGGTTAATTCTGGGCCTTGGTATGACACATTTTTTGTTTGTTTGAAGTAAACGTTTTAGAGTGCTTTTGTGCTCGTCCGTGTGGATCTCCAATTGAAATGAGTCCAACTATGTGTGTAGTAAAATTTGCCAACAAATAAACTTTATTCCTGAAAAATGTTTTTTATTTACTATACATCTTTTACCTCTACATTGCTGCGCTGACCAGGTATTGTGTGCTGAGAACTGCAGCCCAGCGCCAATCCTGCTCCCAGACCTCCTGTGAGTCAACTGCTCTACTGCTCAGGATTGTTCATTTGGCATCCAAAAGTCAGAGCCCCATCGATCCATCTATTAATAACATAAACTAGCAATATACCATAACTTGCTGTAGCGGGAAAACCCCTTTAACAGAGGTTTGCTACAAATGGGAATAAAGGACGTGTTTTGAAACATTTTTATAAAAATAGCACAGTTATTATTTCACATTCGCCAGATGGTTTCACGGTTCTCTTTGGATATCAATTTGAAAGTTCAATTACAAAAGCAAAGCATGTTTCTTGTAAAATCTAATGCTAGATTTAAAGGACCTTTCAATGCCAAACATCTAAAACAGATCTCTCTTTTGTATCTACATTTAATCTATTATGTCTGTGGAATATTCCCTAAGGGACTTTTCAGCAGGGGATATAAATAAAATTCAGTTGAACAAGTAAAGCTCGTACATATAAGTAATGGAAAATATGTAGGAGGCAGAACAAAAGGCTTTAAAAGAAGAGTCACCAACAGTCTTCAAGTACATTGTGTCTAAAAGAAGATTATACAAAAATGTAGTAGCAACAGTATGATATTCTAGTAGCCAGAAAAGTAAAAGAAACACATTAGATTGTCGTAAAGCTCGCTCTGTCGTTAAAAATGATTTTAGAGTTGGATTTTTGGCACACGGCATTTAGAATACTGCTGCAGGTCTTCAAAGTACAAACCATGATATATGGCCTTCATTGCAGAAATAGAAACATTTAACAACCAGATACTGAAAGGTTTATATTATACAAATATTAGGGAGACTTGCTGAAGGTGTACAACAGTATTTAGTCACTTTTCTGAATTAAGTACCACTAGTGAAAGAAATGTTATCAAAGTACTCCCAAAACTATGTTCAATCAGAATCTTCAACACAAGTGTCCATGTAAGGGCAGATTACTCTGCAAGGTGCCATTTGCACAATTTCATATTTAAATCAGTTCCAATTTAAGAAGCCCCCCACCCCCAATACAACTAGAATTGCTACCTGCATATGTGAAAACCTACCCACTTTACAATAAATGCCCCATATACATTCAGTAAATGTAATGCCACCCCCCTCAGCAGTGGACAGTTGCCACAAATAACTGGATTTCTGCACTGATTACTAATAAAACTTGGTCAAATTGTTATTTATGTCATAATTATAAATAAATACAATCTACGTTGATTGATAACACACAAATAGTTGTATCGTTCATGTCTCTTATTGGGCACATTGAGTAAACATCCACAGGGCAGGAAGACAAAGTAAGTGAATCTCTGTGTTACTGACTTCTCTAAGAACTAATTGGCAAAAGATGTTTCAGATAAAGAGCCAATTCTGCCCTTACTGCCATTCCCTTGTGAGTACCCTATTGTAACTTACTTTAGGCTTATCTCACAATCTTTGACACAGGATCAAAGTACTGCCTGATCGCAAATGAAAAAGCCTGTATTGTGCCGGAACACTTCTCAACATTACATCCTTGGTAGTATTACTCACTATACCCTTGACAGTGTACTTATTCCAGGCAGTGAGCGGTTAGGTGCCCTTTTCTCAAACTCTCCAAGTTACCCAGATCACCAAAAAACCACAGCAATGCTTTATTTATCAGCAGTGCAATCTTCAGCTCCAATCTCATTCCTCAACAGTCAGAACAATATCCGTCACCTACGGGGGTTACTAGTTCTCCTGGGCAATAGATGGGCACTCCCCAAAAAGGACTATACTCTAAGATTCATCCAGTACATTCAATTGCTACTGTAGACTTTCTGCAACAGGTGCAATCTATTCATGCTGGTATACTTCCTTTGTGATAGCGTGAAGATCATGCACATTTACAGGGTCTGCACAATAATACTCAAAAATTTCCTTTTGTGACAGGATCCCACTGCACACACACACACTCCGGACACCAGTTCACCATTTACACACAGATTTCTTACCCAAAAACATTCCATCTGTTGGATTTTTTCACATGGATCTCAAAGCATGACAGTAGTGGCCTCCCTGGTCAGCAAAAAGAGACAATCACAACCTCAGGGAAAGACAGATGATCTTGTAAGAAACAGGGTTTCTTACCTTTTGTTTATAAAGCGCTTTGTCTGTCCTTGCCGTAAAAGAGAAAATCAATGAATTCTTCACTGGGATCTGGAGTGAGAATCTGGTTGATGCCCAATGTGGGGCACCAAATTTGTTAGTGTAAATGCTCGCTACTTGGTATGTTTTCAGGTGGCCAAATTAGATGTTAATATTCAAGCTCGAAGAAGCTTACAAATCACACACACTTTGAATGTGATAGGAAGTCATCTGATCTTTATTAGCGCTAAATCTCAATTTATAAGGTAAAGTAAAACAGAACATATTCTTGGGAAACTGGTGCTGATTATGTCAAGGTCGTTTTTTTGTACCACTTCGGCAAGGCTGAGATATTGTGAATAAAATGCTCTTAGTTAATGGAAAATCACAAGGTTTTTGATGTAACAGACAGAAGCATATAAGATGGATACAAGACACAAAATAGATACATATTTACTGCTCTCACACTCAACGGCAGGGGATTCAACAGGTGCTACCATAGTATGCACAGACGTCCACTCTCTCACCTTCTGACTAATACGGATGGCCAAGGACATAGCTTCATCCAATAACTTAGGAACTGGATGGGAAAGCATCAAATCCTTAAAGCCATTACACTTACGCAAACCTTTTTTTGTGATGGTGGAAGGCCAAAATGGTATTCACTGAAGAAATAGAAAAATACAATAGCTAGATATTAGGCCTGTTTCCCAGGAGCGTATATCAGCCGGACGTTTTCAGGGCTGGCCTATATACACTGTGATCTGACAGATCACATGGCCGTTTTCCGGGCCCAAATGCTAAACATAATTAAAAATATAACAAAACTTAAATATGAAATTCCCCTATGAATCTAATGAGTCATCTGTCCAATTTCTGGATCTTTATATCTGCTTAGACATGGAGAGTAGAGATGAGCGAGCACCAAAATGCTCGGGTGCTCGTTACTCGGGACGAAATTATCGCGATGCTCGAGGGTTCGTTTCGAGTAACGAACCCCATTGAAGTCAATGGGCGACCGGAGCATTTTTGTATTTCGCCATGCTCGCTAAGGTTTTCATGTGTGAAAATCTAGGCAATTCAAGAAAGTGATGGGAACGACACAGAAACGGATAGGGCAGGCGAGGGGCTACATGTTGGGCTGCATCTCAAGTTCACAGGTCCCACTATTAAGCCACAATACCGGCAAGAGTGGGCCCCCCCCCCTCCCAACAACTTTTACTTCTGAAAAGCCCTCATTAGCATGGCATACCTTAGCTAAGCACCACACTAGCTACAACAAAGCACAATCACTGCCTGCATGACACTCCGCTGCCACTTCTCCTGGGTTACATGCTGCCCAACCCCCCTCCCCCCTGCACGACACAGTGTCCACAGCGCACACCAAACTGTCCCTGCGCAGCCTTCAGCTGCCCTCATGCCACACCACCCTCATGTCTATTTATAAGTGCGTCTGCCATGAGGAGGAACTGCAGGCACACACTGCAGAGGGTTGGCACGGCTAGGCAGCGACCCTCTTTAAAAGTGGTGGGGCGATAGCCCACAATGCTGTACAGAAGCAATGAGAAATCCAATCCTGTGCCACCTCCATCAGGAGCTGCACACGTGGGCATAGCAATGGGGAACCTATGTGCCACACACTATTCATTCTGTCAAGGTGTCTGTATGCCCCAGTCAGACTGGTAATATGTACCTTAACAGTAACCGCGTTGGTGGTAATGTGGTGGTGACTGCGGACCTAGTAGCACGGTGGTATTTTGTTGGTTTTCGGAATGTGGCCAAGATTAAGTGGGCCGTGGCGGGGGGATGGTGGGGGGGCTCTCTTGTTGTGTCGGTAAAGGTGAAATTCTTGGACTGCCACCAGACGAACCAATGCAAAGGCATTTGCCAAGAATGTTTTCATTGTTGGAGGAGGAGGGGGATGTTTTTGAGGCACTACGTGTCCTCTCCACGTGTCCGTGGTTATATGCACCTTAACAGTAACCGCGTTGGTGGGAAATGGCCTCGCCGCCATCATGTCTTTGGGAAGCCTCTGTTTCCACACCCCAGAGACATACCATTAGCAGCGGTATAGGCAGAGCCCAGAATTCGTAACATTTCAGCCGTAGCATTAGGACAGGCCCCACTAACATATCACTAGCAGCATTATAGGGGGAGCACAGTATTCGTTCCATTTCAGTAATAGTAGCACTCAAGACAGGCCCCAATAACAATTCTGAAGCAGCAGTATAGGAGGAGCATAGTCTAAGTTCCATTTAAGTAATAGTAGCAGCCTACACAGGCCCCAGGAACAATTCCGAAGCAGCAGTATAGTGGGAGCGCAGTCTTAGTTCCATTTCAGTTGCTGCAGTATAGCCAAGGCCCAAGTTACATTTATGTAGCTAAAGTGTAGGCCAACCCCACACACCTTTCTGTACCATGAGTGCAGGCGAAGAACATAGAAATTGCTATGATTACACTGTAGGTGAGGGCCCAAAAAAATTGGTGTACCAACAGTACTAATGTACCTCAGTAAAAATTGGCCATGCCCAACCAAGATGGCAGGTGAAACCCATTAATCGCTTTGGTTAATGTGGCTTAAGTGGTAACTAGGCCTGGAGGCAGCCCAGTTTAACGAAAAATTGGTTCAAGTTAAAGTTCCAACGCTTTTAAGAGCATTGAAACGTATAAAAAATTTTTAGAAAAATTATATGAGTGAGCCTTGTGGCCCTAAGAAAAATTGCCCGTTCAGCGTGATTACGTGAGGTTTCAGGAGGAGGAGCAGGAGGAGGAGGAGGAATATTATACACAGATTGATGAAGCAGAAATGTCCCCGTTTTGGATGGTGAGAGAGAACTATGCTTCCATCCGCGGGTGCAGCCTACGTATTGCTTAGGTATCGCTGCTGTCCGCTGGTGGAGAAGAGAAGTCTGGGGAAATCCAGGCTTTGTTCATCTTGATGAGTGTTAGCCTGTCGGCACTGTCGGTTGACAGGCGGGTACGCTTATCTGTGATGATTCCCCCAGCCGCACTAAACACCCTCTCTGACAAGACGCTAGCCGCAGGACAAGCAAGCACCTCCAGGGCATACAGCGCGAGTTCAGGCCACGTGTCCAGCTTCGACACCCAGTAGTTGTAGGGGGCAGAGGCATCACGGAGGACGGTCGTGCGATCGGCTACATACTCCCTCACCATCCTTTTACAGTGCTCCCACCGACTCAGCCTTGACTGGGGAGCGGTGACACAGTCTTGCTGGGGAGCCAGAAAGCTGTCAAAGGCCTTAGTGAGTGTTCCCCTGCCTGTGATGTACATGCTGCCTGATCTCCGTGCCTCCCCTGCTACCTGGCCCTCGGAACTGCGCCTTCTGCCACTAGCGCTGTCGGATGGGAATTTTACCATCAACTTGTCCGCCAGGGTCCTGTGGTATAGCATCACTCTCGAACCCCTTTCCTCTTCGGGTATGAGAGTGGAAAGTTTCTCCTTATACCGTGGGTCGAGCAGTGTGTACACCCAGTAATCCGTAGTGGCCAGAATGCGTGTAACGCGAGGGTTACGAGAAAGGCATCCTAACATGAAGTCAGCCATGTGTGCCAGGGTACCTGTACGCAACACATGGCTGTCTTCACTAGGAAGATCACTTTCAGGATCCTCCTTCTCCTCCTCCTCAGGCCACACACGCTGAAATGATGACAGGCAAGCAGCATGGGTACCGTCAGCAGTGGGCCAAGCTGTCTCTTCCCCCTCCTCCTCATCCTCCTCATGCTCCTCCTCCTCCTGAACGCGCTGAGATATAGACAGGAGGGTGCTCTGACTATCCAGCGACATACTGTCTTCCCCCGCCTCCGTTTCCGAGCGCAAAGCGTCTGCCTTTATGCTTTGCAGGGAACCTCTCAAGATGCATAGCAGAGGAATGGTGACGCTAATGATTGCAGCATCGCCGCTCACCACCTGGGTAGACTGCTCAAAGTTTCGAAGGACCTGGCAGATGTCTGCCAACCAGGCCCACTCTTCTGAAAAGAATTGAGGAGGCTGACTCCCACTGCGCCACCCATGTTGGAGTTGGTATTCCACTATAGCTCTACGCTGCTCATAGAGCCTAGCCAACATGTGGAGCGTAGAGTTCCACCGTGTGGGCACGTCGCACAGCAGTCGGTGCACTGGCAGATTAAACCGATGTTGCAGGGTGCGCAGGGTGGCAGCGTCCGTGTGGGACTTGCGGAAATGTGCGCAGAGCCGGCGCACCTTTACGAGCAGGTCTGACAAGCGTGGGTAGCTTTTCAGAAAGCGCTGAACCACCAAATTAAAGATGTGGGCCAGGCATGGCACGTGCGTGAGGCTGCCGAGCTGCAGAGCCGCCACCAGGTTACGGCCGTTGTCACACACGACCATGCCCGGTTGGAGGCTCAGCGGCGCAAGCCAACGGTCGGTCTGCTCTGTCAGACCCTGCAGCAATTCGTGGGCCGTGTGCCTCCTATCTCCTAAGCTGAGTAGTTTCAGCACGGCCTGCTGACGCTTGCCCACCGCTGTGCTGCGACGCCGCGCGACACCGACTGCTGGCGACGTCCTGCTACTGCTGACACATCTAGATTGCGAGACAGAGGTTGAGGAGGAGGAGGAGGAGGAGGAGAGTGCTTTAGTGGAGGAAGCATACACCGCCGAACATACCACCACCGAGCTGGGGCCCGCAATTCTGGGGGTGGGTAGGACGTGAGCGGTCCCAGGCTCTGACTCTGTCCCAGCCTCCACTAAATTCACCCAATGTGCCGTCAGGGAGATGTAGTGGCCCTGCCCGCCTGTGCTTGTCCACGTGTCCGTTGTTAAGTGCACCTTGGCAGTAACCGCGTTGGTGTGGGCGCGTACAATGTTGCGGGAGACGTGGTCGTGCAGGGCTGGGACGGCACATCGGGAAAAGTCGAGGCGACTGGGAACTGAGTAGCGCGGGGCCGCCGCCGCCATCATAGCTTTGAAAGCCTCCGTTTCCACAACCCTATACGGCAGCATCTCAAGGCTGATAAATTTGGCTATGTGGACGGTTAACGATTGAGCGTGCGGGTGCGTGGCGGCGTACTTGCGCTTGCGCTCCAACACTTGCGCTAGCGTCGGCTGGACTGTGCGGTGCGAGACATTGGTGGATGGGGCCGAGGACAGCGGAGGTGAGGGTGTGGGTGCAGGCCAGGAGACGGTAGTGCCTGTGTCCTGAGAGGGGGGTTGGATCTCAGTGGCAGGTTAGGGCACAGGGGGAGAGGCAGCCGTGCAAACCGGAGGCGGTGAACGGCCTTCGTCCCACCTTGTGGGGTGCTTGGCCATCATATGTCTGCGCATGCTGGTGGTGGTGAGGCTGTTGGTGGTGGCTCCCCGGCTGATCTTGGCGCGACAAAGGTTGCACACCACTGTTCGTCGGTCGTCAGGCGTCTCTGTGAAAAACTGCCAGACCTTAGAGCACCTCGGCCTCTGCAGGGTGGCATGGCGCGAGGGTGCGCTTTGGGAAACAGTTGGTGGATTATTCGGTCTGGCCCTGCCTCCACCCCTGGCCACCGCACTGCCTCTTGCAACCTGCCCTGCTGCTGCCCTTGCCTGCCCCTCTGAAGACCTGTCCTGAGTAGGCGTTGCACACCAGGTGGGGTCAGTCACCTCATCGACCTGCTGCTCTTCCTCCGAATCCTCTGTGCGCTCCTCCCTCGGACTTACTGCCCTTACTACTACCTCACTGCAAGACAACTGTGTCTCATCGTCATCGTCCTCCTCACCCACTGAAAGGTCTTGAGACAGTTGCCGGAAGTCCCCAGCCTCATCCCCCGGACCCCGGGAACTTTCCAATGGTTGTGCATCAGTGACGATAAACTCCTCTGGTGGGAGAGGAACCACTGCTGCCCAATCTGAGCAGGGGCCCGAGAACAGTTCCTGGGAGTCTTCCCGCTCCTGAGCATGTGTCATTGTAGTGGAGTGCGGAGGCTGGGAGGAAGGAGGAGCAGCAGACAGAGGATTCGGATTTGCAGCACTGGATGGCACAGAACTCTGGGTGGATGATAGCTTGCTCGAAGCACTTTCTGCCATCCACGACAGGACCTGCTCACACTGCTCATTTTCTAATAAAGGTCTCCCGCGTGGACCCATTAATTGGGCGATGAATGTGGGGGACGCCAGAAACGTGCCTCTCTCCTAATCGCGCAGCAGTTGGCTGCGACACACCTGGATCAGGAGCTCGGCCTGTGCCCACACCCTCACTTGGGCCTCTGCGTCCTCGGCCGCGTCCACGTCCTCTAGGCCTACCCCTAGCCCTCAGCATGCTGTATTACCAGTGATTTCCAAGCCGGGAAAGAAATTGGCGCAAGCCTGCAGCCAAAATAGAATTTTTTCCCTTGTTTTTCAAAGGACAAGCCACACTGCGTGTATTCGATGAATACTACTAAGTTTAATAAATGTGTTGTGGCCCTGCAAATGTGTCAGAGAACTGCAGTGATGCAAAGTTATTCGCTACAGCAGATCAGGGATTTCCCATGCAGGAAAAAAATTGGCGCAAGCCTGCAGCCAAAATAGAATTTTTTCCCTTGTTTTTCCAAGGACAAGCCACACTGCGTGTATTCAATGAATACTACTAAGTTTAATAACTGTGTTGTGGCCCTGCAAATGTGTCACAGAACTGCAGTGATGCAAAGTTATTCGCTACAGCAGATCAGGGATTTCCCATGCAGGAAAAAAATTGGCGCAAGCCTGCAGTAAAACGTAGCTGGCTGCGTCTGATTTTTTTTAACGTTCTGCACGCAGCACACACGTACCCAGAGCCCTGAGGACTGTCAGAGGCAGGCGAAATAGAATGTTTTCCCTTGTTTTTCAAAGGACAAGCCACACTGCGTGTATTCAATGAATAATGTATGTCTTCTGGCCCTGCCTACACAATTCTATCCCTGTAGTATTAATGCCGGGTGCAATGGTCTGCACAGCCGGTTTTGAGAAAGAAAAAAAAAATATGCAACACTGCTAACAGCAGCCTGGACAGTACTGCACACGGATAGATGTGGCCCTAGAAAGGACCGTTGGGGTTCTTGAAGCCTACACTCACTGCTAACACTCTCCCTGCCTAACCACCACTTCTGTCCCTATTGCAGGGCGCAATGCTCTGCAGATCCAATTTTGAAAAAAAAATAAAAAATACAGTGCTAACACAGTACTGCACACTATTAGATGTGGCCCTAAGAAGGGCCGTTGGGGTTCTTGAAGCCTACACTGACTCCTAACGCTCTCCCTACAGCAGCACCAGCAGCAGCACTTTCCCTCAGCTAAGTCACAAGGCATGTGTGGCGAGCCGCGGGAGGGGCCGATTTATATACTCGGGTGACACCTGATCTCGCCAGCCACTCACAGCAGGGGGGTGGTATAGGGCTTGAACGTCACAGGGGGAAGTTGTAATGCCTTCCCTGTCTTTCAATTGGCCAGAAAAGCGCGCTAACGTCTCAGAGAGGAAACTGAAAGTAACCAGAACATCGCGTGGTACTCGTTATGAGTAACGAGCATCCCGAACACGCTAATATTCGCCTGAGCATCAAGCTCGGATGAGTACGTTCGCTCATCTCTAATGGAGAGCAAAATACAAACTAAAATTCATCATAAAGAAATGTTGACTAATAACTTATTACATTTGAATAGCTGGCAGCACTCAAAAGAGGCATACCGACGGGCCAATATCTTAGAGCGAGAAGAAACTGCTCTGATATATATATGCCTTTTGAGTCAGAATGTGTAACCCTACCCGAAAAATTAAGCCAACATGGCTATCCCTCTTCATGTTTATGGAAAGTATATAATAAGGCCAAGAAAATGGAACAAAACAGTTTATTGTTTCCGAAAACTTCAAAAGACAAACATCAAAACCATCAGATATATTGGAACGTATGATGGGCACACGAACCGAATTTACAAAATATTAAGAAAATTCTGCCCAATGCTAAAATCCGATCCTCATCTAGCCGCAGTTATTTCAAACAGCTGAGCATTACATTTAGATGAGGTCAGAATCTTAAGGACATTATAGCCCATAGCTATTTTACTTCATCCTCGATAAACAGTCTCCATAGCTCACATACTCCTCATTTTGGCTGCCATCCACGTGGTAACTGCAAACTTTGCTCAGTAATTTGGAGTGCCTCCCATTTTTTTTTTTTTTGTTCATTAGTTTTTTATTGAAGATATGCTAAGGTACATACAATGACATCAATCAAATACAATTCCGTTAAAGAGGATTGAGTACATGTAGGTTTGTGGTCGTAAGATGAAAATATAGGATAAACCAATTTACTGATATACATATCATATTTTTGTTAATAATAATAATCAAACATATTGAAGGTGGGATACGGACGGGTATGACGGGGAGGGAAGGGGGGAAGGAGGGTAGGGAGTGGGTGGGAGAAGGGTTTATGGGAAGAGTCATATAGGGAGGGGTAGGAGGAAAGTTAGGAATGCAGTTGTTAAAAGAAATCCAGAATATCGGACCCAAACGAGGTCCCTTATTTTTTATATAGTTATTAAACAAATAGTTAACATGGAAACATTTTTAACCACGGATTCCACACATCGTAGTATAAATGGATGTCATTGTTTCGGAGTGCCAGAATCTTTTCAAACATACCATGTTCTGTTATTAATTGGGTCAAGTCCGTCAGGTTTGGGATTAAGGCTGACTTCCATCTTCTGGCTATTAGATTTTTGGCCCCTAGTAGTATATGGCCTATGAGTTTTTTAAGAGGTGGATATATTTCTCCTGGATCTAGTAATAGTAAGGCTAGTTTTGGTGTGAATGGAAATTTGATACCTGCTAATTTGTGAAGGAGGCTATAAACGTCTATCCAAAAAGTAGTAATCATTGGACATGACCAAAATATGTGGAGCAGTGAGCCTGACTCACCGCACCCTCTCCAACAGAGATCGCTTGTTGAGAGGCCTCTTCTAGCCAAAATCGTTGGGGTGTAGTACCACCTCGTTAGGGTTTTTATGTGGGTTTCAATCAGTGAGCTTCCCTGTGAGGCTCGTCCCATCCATCTGAATGCTTGTAGCCAGTTGGCAGTAGGGATCTTTTGTTTTAAATCTTTCTCCCAGCTAATGAGGTGGCACTTTCCCGGGGGTTTTAGGTTGCCCGACAAATTGTCATAGAATAGTCTGGTTGGGAATTTTTTGTTTGAAGGGTTTAGAAATGAGTGTATCAGTTCAGGAAGTTTAAAGTTCGAAAGATTTTGAGTGCGTAGGAGGGAGGTCACTTGGTTGAACCTGAATAGTTCGCTTTTTGATAGATGGAATTTTAATGCGAGTGAATTAAAAGTATGAAGTTCTTTTTTTGAGTATAGGTCAGAAATATATTTTATGTTGTTTTTTTTCCATGAGTTTAAGTTTAAGTTCGGGATAAAATATTCTAAGGTCTCTAGAGGGATGTTTAATAGGTTGTTTCGTAGTTCTTGATTTACACTACGTATTAGGTCTGTCCATGCTTCTAACGAGGCTTTCATAGGGGGTGAAATAGACAAGAGTTTCAAAGGCCTTGATAAGGAGGGTATATAGATACCTATCATGGATGCTATCAGGAGTGAACTTAATGTTTTTTGTTTGTTTATTTCCTTTTCTATTGATGACCAACTAAGGCTAGGATTTTGAAGCGTCCATGGGAGCAGGTGACTTAATATGGTGGATTTATAATAGGATTCTAAATTGGGAAGTCCCAACCCACCTTGGTTTCTGTTTAAGGTCAGTATTGATAATGCCATTCTCGGTCTTTTATTTTGCCAGATAAATTTTGACAGTTGTTTTTGGAGGTTATGCAGAATTTTTTTTGGTATGGGTATAGGGAGTGTGCGAAAATAGTGAAGGATCTTTGGTAGAATTATCATCTTGTATAATGCGACTCTTCCCAGCCAGGATAAAGAATGAGATTGGTAGTGATCTAGATCTTTTTGCAATTCAGTTATGAGTTGGGGAAAGTTAGCTTGTATCAGCTTTGAGGTTGGAAAGGAGAGGTGGATTCCCAGATACGGGATGGTTTTTTGTTGCCATTGGAATGAAAATTCTGTTTGTATAGCTTTTTTTTGATGTTCGTTCAGGTGTATTCCAAGAATTTGGGATTTGCTTGTGTTTAGTTTGTAGTATGATATTTGTGCGAATTTGGTTAAAATGTTTTGGGTTTGTCTAAGTGAGTGGAGGGGTTTTGTTAGTATGAGTAGGACATCATCAGCAAATAGGCTGATCTTGTGTTGTCTGAAAGCTGCTGGGATACCGTGAATGTTTGTTTCAGTTCTTATTTTTTCTGCTAGGGGTTCCATAATTAATGTGAATAGTAGGGGAGATAGTGGGCATCCTTGCCGGGTACCATTTGTTATTGGGAAGGAGTTGGAGAGCACACCATCCACTAGGACCCTTGCTGATGTGTTTGTATAAAGTGCTTTAATTGCGTTGAAGATGTTGCCTAAAAAACCGAACTTACGAAGGGTAGCAAATGCATATTTCCAATGCAGGCGGTCAAATGCTTTTTCAGCATCAAGTGTGACCAACACTGCCGGATATTTATCTTGTTCAAGTTTGTATAGAAGATTTAGGATTCTTCTAGTTGCGTCTGAAGCTTGCCTCCCCTTCGTAAATCCGACCTGGTCGGAATGGATCAGTTCCGGCAAGATTTCTAAGAGTCTTTGTGCTAGGGTTTTGGCGTATATCTTAATATCGCAATTTAAAAGAGAAATGGGTCTGAAGTTGGAAGGGGTAGTGGGGTTTTTCCCTGGTTTGGGGATAGTTACAATTGTTGCTTCCAGTGTTTCTTTAGGGAAGGAGCCTTCCGAAATTCCCTGGTTGAATGCTTGGGCCATATGGGGTGCAAGTATGGTAGGGAACATCTTATAGTAGTCATTTGAGAACCCATCGGGTCCGGGCGCTTTTTGTGACTTGAGGGTTTTTATGGTTTTCATGACTTCAGGGTAAAGTATTGGGGAGTTTAGAGAATTCAGGTGGGTTTGAGATAGGGATGGGAGCTCCGTGTCTTTCAGGAAGTTTTCAATAGAATTTATGGAAGGCTGGGGAGTTGACATATCATCTTTCAAATTATATAAGTTTTTATAGTATTGTCTGAATGAATCTACAATTTGGGTGGGATGGGATATTTTAGTTGTTGGCTTCTGAGGATCTGTGATGTAGGGAATTTTGGATTTTTGTGTCTTTTTCTTAGTTAGTTTGGCTAGCATGCGGGATGGTTTGTTATTAGAAGCATAGTATGTAGCTCTAGTGGATCTCAGCTCTTTCTCGTAATTATCTATCAAAGCATTCCTCAAAGATTGTCTCAAGTTAAATAGTTGCTTATGTAGGGAATCAGAGGGGTTTACCTTAATCTGGGATTCCAAAGTAGATATTTGGTTTAACAAATTATTAATGAGTTGAGTTTTTTTCTTTTTTATGTTGGGCGCTTATTTTAATTAAAATTCCCCTAATCACTGCCTTGTGAGCATTCCAGATATTTAAGGGAGAGACATCTGTAGTGCAGTTATTTTTGAAATATTCCTCTAGAGCTGATGATATGGTTTTGGTGTATTTGGGGTTCTTCAATAGGAAAACATTGTTTTTCCATATTTTGGGTTGTTGTGGTACATTAGATAATGAGATGGTAATCTCAACTGGAGCATGGTCAGACCATGTAATTTTTCCTACCTTGGCTGTTTTAACCAAGGGAATTGTGTGTTTATTAACTAGAATTAAATCTATTCTGGAGAATGACCGGAATCTATGAGAGTAAAAGGAAAATTCCCTAGAAGAAGCATTTAAGCATCTAAAGGAGTCTAACAGTGATTCTCTATGTAGCCATGGCGCAAGAGGGGGGGTTGATCTTCGGGGACCACTTGTGGAATCTAGTATATTGTCAGGAGTACTGTTAAAGTCGCCGCAAACAATAAGGTTTCCCACCTCGCATCTTCTAATCTTTTTGATTATCTTGTTCAAGAAGCCTACTTGGCCCTTGTTGGGGGTGTAGAGGTTTACCAACGTGATTGGTTTTTGGTTCAAGAGACCAGTTAGAATCAGGAATCTACCTTTTGGGTCAATCTCTTGATGTTTAATGTCAAATTGTACTGTGTCTTTAAAGGCGATCAATACGCCTGCTTGTTTTTTTGTTGAGGAGGCTAGAAAAATTTTTGGAAAATTTTTGTGGGTTATTTTTGGAGTAGCTGAAGATGCGAAGTGGGTTTCCTGAATACAAATAATATCCGCTTTGGAATTCAATGCTTCTTTCCACAAGGACGCCCTTTTGTACGGTGAATTAAGTCCGTTGGTGTTAAAGGACAAGATTGTAATCGACATTCCGCTGGTTCTTGTCTGAATACGGATATGTGGGGGTAACCGGGTCAGCAAAATTTAACTTATTCGGATTTCCAGGAGTTTTACTTCAGGACCAAAGATTAGCTTGAGTTAGTCTCTTGACGTAGACTTAGCTTTTCCTTAGGTCTTGGTCTTGTTGCAGGGAGTTAGAGAGGGGGGGGGGGATGGGTTAGATCAGTTGAAGTGTAGAAAATAAACTGTAAAGCGGTTGTGAGTTGGGCTGAGAGATAGAGAAACACTAGGAGTGACCAGTTGTCAGACCTGTTTCGTCTATTGAGGAGGGGGGAAACAAAAAGTTCGCCTGTGAGGAAGTCCTCATTTTTCACCCTTGTGATTAGAGCCTTGGGGGAAAATTCCAGGATGTTTTCTTTCTCGTGTTCAATCTTTTGAGAATTTTCTTGGGGTTTTGAAGGGTCTTTGTGTACGCGGAGCGGGAGGCACCCCCACTCCCCATGATTTTAGGAGTTGGGCCGCTTCTTCTGGTTTGAGCAAAGCATGGGTTGAGCCATCTTTATGAATTAGTAATTTGATGGGGAAACCCCATCTGTATGAGATGTTGGCTTGTCTCAGTGCTGATGTGATCTCAGAAAATTTTCTTCTTTCAGACATGGTGGTTTGAGACAGGTCTGCATACAGACGTATATCTGCGTAGGGAGACGGGAGTTGTCTTAGTTTCCTGGCAGCAGACATAAGCGCGTCTTTAGTATGGTAGAAATGGATTCGGGCTATTATATCCCGAGGAGTCGTCTCAGCAATATGTTTAGGTCTCGGGAGTCTGTGAGCCCTGTCGGTAATGAGATCTTGTGGAGGAGCCTCCGGTAGGAGTGTGCGCATTAGTTGGTTTAAATATTTAGGAATTTCAGGCGTTGTTATGGATTCTGGAATGCCGCGAAACTTTATGTTATTGCGCCTGCTCCTATCTTCTAGATCTGCCAATTTTGATCTGAGTTGGGTGACTTCATCTGCCAAATCGTAATGGGCATCTATGAGGGTGTTATGGGATTGGGTGAGTTCGCCCATTTTGTTCTCTGTACGAGCCACTCTTTCTCCAATGCATTCAATTGTGGCTGTGAGAGAGGAATTGAGGGTGGTGAAGCTAGTATAGATTGATTCGCTTAAAGCCACCATCATTTTCTTTATGAAAGCTTCAGATGCTGGTTGGCCTGAGGACGGCAGAGCTTTAATATAGTCTTTCATAAATGGAGTATGGGGTGGTGACTGATTCCCTACTTCCTTTCTAGACTTTTGTTTAATAGGGCTGTCAGAGGGTGAGGGGGTGCTTCTATTACAGGAGGATGCTTGTGACTGATTTGCTGAAGATAAGCCTAAATTATGGCGTTTTCCTCCTGGTGGAGCTTGAACTAGTCTCTCAGGGTGCCTCTCTGTCTTTTTGTCAGCTTTGTTTTTTGGCAGGGGGCTATCATCTTCACCATGAGGCTCAGCTCTGGGCGCCATCTTGGGGTTAATTTTTGGTGACAGGGATCTGTCTATTTGCCCTTCTGTTTGGCTGTGTGTCGGGGTGTAAGGGTTTGCACTCACCGCGTCTTCCTCTCCCTTCTCCGGAGATGAGCCGGCCGCCAGGTTTGGAAGGGTGTCAGCAGCTTCCTCATCTTCTGCTGTTATAGCGGAGCCGGTCGGGCTGTGAGCGCGCTGTGCCCCGGGCGCCGAGAAGAATTCCTCCAGGCGCCGCGGTTGTGAGCGGGACGGTCTGCGGCGTGACATCGCTGTATGCAGGGAGGGTTGAGAGGCTGCTTTAGAGCGGTTTCCGTTCCCGGAGTCGCTGTGTAGTAGCTACGGGTGAAGGAGGTTTAGCGGAGCTAGCTAGTTACACCGCCATCTTCTCTCTCGGCCAGGCCACGCCCCGAGTGCCTCCCATTTTTTGAACCCTCCTGATATAAAATCTAGGAGACCAGGAACTGTACCAACTGCAGGAGATGGGCAGGAATACATGCAGCAGTTGTCTTTGCCCCAAGGTTTATGTGGGCAAATGATTCCAGAATTTGGAAAGAGAATCGGTAAGCACCAGAATAGTATTCGCACCAATGCAGATACAGCCAATTCAGTCATATAAATACCCTCCATGGAGGTAAAATGGATATGCTTACATTTTGGCACTGACACAACTCTCTCCTAGTCCCCATTACCAGGCCATTAATTCTGTTTATACTTCATACATTTCTATTTTCCACCACTGACAGAATGAGTTAACTTCCTTTTGATTCCATATGATCCTCTTCCGATGAATGAAAACTATTTACTAAATAGCATAAGAAATCTATTGTACTATACGTATGTGAATCCATGCTCTACTTCCTTTTCTTCGACACATAGATTCGGGGAGATCGTGCATTCGGGTGGCATCCCTGGCGAGGTTTGAACCTCTTCGCTTTTTTCAAGAAGATAAAGTTTCCTTGTGTTTGTGCAACCTCTGGAATAGCAGGCTTTACTCATTATACACTGATAGGTGTGTCTGTATACGAGGGACTATTCGGTGATGGGATGTGTGATGACACGGATGTCTTCACTGAGAGGATTGGTATGTACTCCTTTCAATCATCTAGATCATGTTGATCTGTCAGCATTGGTTACCAGGATCTTGCAGGCACCACCCTTTAATAAAAGATGTCAGTTTGTAGAGGTGTCATCTATAACCTCATTGTTACCCCTGAGGACGCCAGTCTTTTTGGGGAAACATGTCAGGGGGCTCTTTATCTTGTAAACTCAAATCCATCACTGCAGTTTAGCTCAGCACCTCATTCAGCTGCTCAATTACTATGTGAGGGGGGTAATCCATATCTCCCACTCGCTGAGCCACTAAAATTGTAGATACTTGGCTACTTTCATGTGTCCATATTAAGGACTTACTAATGGGCTGGGTCAGTATAAGCTGACTAAGTGGGGAATGCTGGTGTCCGGCTTGATTCACAACTGACCATAGAGCTTTCATCAATGGGCCTGACTACTTATATGTAGCCTTGTACTCTATAGGGAGGGGCAGTATTGGTTCCTTATACTTGTCTTTATTGTTCTGTGGGCACCTGCCAGCAAATGTTTGTTGCGCCCCGTCCGTACTGCCAACAGTAGTTGATATGGAATTTTAAAATGTATAAAGTGTGATCTTTTTTATTATATAAGAAGCTGTTTTTAATGTCCCACTTCAGGGTTTATTGCCTCTGGCATGTGGTATCATACTGGTAAAAGTCTAACCCAAGTGGGTCTTGAGCCCGCTATTTTTGCCTTGTGGTTGACATACTGAACATCAGGAACAATCTCCTCTGACTTGTAGTCATGCGTTTATATTATCTGTATGTGCCGATGCTGCTGATCATATTTATGTTCCAGATGTAGTAAATATTGGCACAGACTCGGAGCGTATTATAAGGCCTCATTAACATAACGTCATTTCACCACGGATTCGGTGCCCTAATCCACACCATCATATGGAAATCGGCACCGCATGAACTACGGACTCGGATTTTGACAGAAAAATTGACTTGAAACCACATCAGGTGACTGTACACAGATTTGGCGTGGTGCAGATCCAGATGGAAATCGAATTCAAAGACTCAGCCTCGGCCTTCTACGATGGATTAACATGTCGGATCAATGTCTACACTTCTAATACCGTGCAAATTTTCCTTCTTGTTGTTGGTCTGCCCAAACAAGTGAGAATCGGTCTGTTTAATATGAAAGCTTCGTCACGCTGGAGTGGATTGCTGCTCACATCGCAGTAGATGTTACAATGAGGTGACTTATCAACAGGTCTGTACTGGGGTTGTTGAAAACGTTTTTTGTGATTACTTTCTAATCCATTAGTAATGCTTATTATATCGGAATGAGCACAATAGTGATGGTGTTACATGTGTCGCACTGTGGCTGGGTAGGTTGTGAAGTAGTTATTTGTATGTTATTTGTTATTTGCGATTTGCATTTACAGCAGGATATGAAAATTTGGTCACCACAAGTAGTCTCTCGAGATGCCAAACAGGAATCCAGTAACAGTCAACCAAGGCTTGTTGGAGGAAGCTGCCAGCAGAGCCGGAATCCAGGAAGGCCGCCACTGAAACCATGACAGAACCATGGTTACAAGTAAGTTCAACTTGGGGGAGACGCAATCCTCACCTAGAGTAGCCACTCCAACTGGCCCTAGGTGGAGGAGTTTCCCGGTTTGAGGGGAGAAGCACGAACCAGGTGACCTGGAGAACCGCAATACATGCAAAGATTCTTAGTACGTTTATGTGCGCGCTCCTCCTTGATACTCTAAGCCTATCCACCTACATCGGCTCAGGATCATTAGACTGAGTAACTGTCGGCGGAGGAACAAGTTGTCTCTGGAACCAAGGCGCCAGGTGGATTGATCTCCTCTCTTGCATAAGCTCCTTAGATCTTTCTTGGAAATGGAGATCCATCCTAATGGCCAGAGAAATCAGAGCATCCAAAGAGGTAGGGACCTCCCGACCCGCTAACTCGTCTTTGATGCGCCCTGCTAGTCCCTCCCAAAATGCTGCTACCAGAGCTTCATTGTTCCACTCCAGCTCTGAGACCAGTGTTCGGAACTGAATAGGATATTGGCCCACAGTGAGGTTATTTTGATGGAGACATAACAGGATGGAGGCAGCTGAGGAAGATCTCAGCACTGCGAGTCGGGCATATCTGCTCAAACATCACCAGGTGGTAGGCCGGGCAGCAGCAGGTCTGCACAAAAAGCTGCAAGATGATTAGTGATGGGGAGCCCCACAGTAATGTCAAAAAGCCAAGCTTCAGGGAGGTAGGATAATGGTAGGTTTGTCAATGTCCTAGATGTCATCTCCCCAGCTCATACATCTATATAAATAGATAAACTACCCAAGTTATTATGTGGAAGCATGGGCTGGCTGAGGTGCTGGATGCTGCCTATCTCTATGGAGCACAGCAAGCGTATTGCATCATGCACTGCTCGTGCAGGTGGCGGGATGTACTGAAGCCCACTCCTGGCTCAATGTGTATGTTTGGTGCTCCCTCTAGTGGTGGCAGTAAGCAGAATTACTTTTGTCAATTAAAGGGCTCTTTCAGTATGTATGTAGCTCCCGGGGTGAGCAGCTGATCTCCCGGGGTCCCGGCACCTCTATTAAACAACTAATTTTGCTCAGGAAAGCCGTGGAAGGTCACACAATTGCCCTGCTTACATGACAGGCATGCTAATTCAATGACGGCTCAAAGTCTGCCAGAATGGAAGCTGCTCCTGAAGAGTGGCTCTCTGTTTGGGTCATTGAAGGGGGTCCCAAGTAGGGAACTTTGCTGTATGACATTCATACTCCCTAATATGCTATATTAGTTGGTTGTGATCTTGGCAGAAGCCCTTTAGGTTTGTGTTTGTATGTGGCTGCTGCTCCTGAATAGCACCTTTCCTCATCCTTTGGACCCCATAGCAGCTGTAATGGCTGCCATAGTTGCCACTATGTCTGTTTGGGTGTATTTATGTGTCTCTTTCTCCGCAAAGAAAAAAAAAGTAGAATTTCATGCCAGAGAGAATTTTCCTCTGTGCCTCTGCATGCATGACCTGCTGGGTGTTTGTGGTTTGATGGTGGGTGTAATCATGTGCACTTGTGCTTGTGAGTGATCAAGTGCTGGACTAAAAAACTAAGCAAGAACTGTGGCATGCAAAAACTTCTTGCTTGAAAGGGTTCCTGAAAAATTTAAATATTTACCTTCTTGAAAGCTTTATCTAAATATTTAATGCTATGTACTTAAAATTCACATTAGTAATTTAACAAAATAGCAGTGTTTCCCACTGACCTTAGTCTTGAGGGAATGGGTTTCTGGAGCAATCCAACATACAATGTCATTATAATCAGTTTGTCAAGTTTAACTGAATACTCAAAATGACAAGAAGCAATAGCAAAAAATGTAGTTCACATTTCAATGAATGTCTGCAAATACAGCAATATAAGATAAAACTACATGTAATAAATATACAGCAAAATCTATAAAGAAACGGGAAAACTACATCATTGATCTTAATTCCATCCAGGCAGAGAAAGAAATAATCAAGTAGTGATGTGTTAAGTAGCAAAATGCATTTCAGAACAGACGGCACTTCTTATCTAAGGCAAGATCCACACAACACAATGCAGAGCGGCTTCGGAGGCTTTTATTTGTTCTCTTTTAAGTAAAAACCTAAAAGGAACCGACTTAAAGAGTAACTGAACTTTAGATTGTTTTTCTAAAATGAACAGAATAGGTGATTAGAAGCATTTTTACAACATGTTTTATCAGCCTGTTCTGCACATTTTTAATAGAAAACCCATATTCAGCGAGGAGAAGACGTTGCTGAGAAATTTATCTTCCCTAACTACTGCATAGCTGAAGAGGGAGCTCCAACTGCGCCTGCACTGTTCTCTCTAATGCAGGCACAGCAGCTTACATGGCAGAGTATAATAATAAACCGTCTGCTTGTTTTATCCCATTTTTATATACATTTCCCCCATAATGTCCTCTCCTCTTATATAACCCTCTCGCTGACGTCCCCCTGCTCTGTGAAAAGAAGTCCTACTGTGTCAGACAGCTTTTCCTGTCCCCCGCTGGACTCCATGCACTGTCAGGGTCCCAGTTTATTGGTTATGACATATTGCAATTAGACGCAGGACCGCAATGGGTTAAACAAGACCGATGAATGAGAACGACTCACCTCCTGTAGATGGCTCAATAAAAAAGGCGGCCGTCACACCTGTGATTCAGAAAAGTTTCAAGCAATTCAGTATGATAACACCAGCAAGCACCTTGTCACCTGGACATCCGAAAGTGAAAAGGTGCAAATGGAACAGCCCACAGGGACACAATATCGTGGTCGTAAAAGCAAATAGCCAAACGAAAAATATGTTCCAGCGCTCCAGGAGTAGGCACGAAGCAATGGACGAAGAAATGATAAAAGGACACTTACTCCAGTGAGGGGTTCAGGAACTGCCTAGTATTCAGGTCCACTGAAAGGGGGTTTTCAAACCAAAATCAGAGTTCATGATCCTTATGTTATGGAGTAGAGCTTCTTTATTGTAGATACAGAAACAGATATTCGTGTAACGCCTTTTGGAGAAAACATTCTCCTTTAATCAAGCATAATACAGTGGGACAGAGAACAGATTTTTTAGAGTGCATTACCTTGTATTCATTGGAGGTAGTGGGAGTAGGGGAGCTATGCTTACTCACGTTCACCATGTAGCATGTGTATTAGAGTCTGAATAGAAACAGGCGACCACCATGAGGGAGCGTGCATTCCAATGACTGGAACTGTATCACTATCCTATGTATGTGATCGCCACATTGCACATGCATTAGCGCAGGACCGGAAGGAAGCGGTCTCCAGGTGAGGACATGTGCTCCAAAGACTGGAAGGGAATTGTGGCTGTAAGTTTGCATTCCATTAAGTGAGTCACTGATTGCCATGGAGGAATGTTCTATACACTTATATCATAGAATCATAGAATGGTAGAGTTGGAAGGGACCTCCAGGATCATCGGTCCAACCCCTTGCTCAATGCAGGATTCACTAAATCATCCCAGACAGATGTCTGTCCAGCCACTGAACTCCCCACCTCCCGTAGCAACCTGTTCCACTCATTGATCACCCTCACTGTCTAATATCTAATCTGTGTCTCCTCCCCTTCAGTTTCATCCCATTGCTTCTGGTCTTTCCTTGTGCAGATGAGAATAGGGCTGATCCCTCTGCACTGTGACCGCCCTTCAGATATTTGTAGACCGCTATTAAGACTCCTCTCAGCCTCCTCTTCTGCTAAACATTCCCAGATCCTTTAACCGATCCTCATAGGACATCATTTGCAGACCGCTCACCATCCTGGTAGCTCTTCTCTAAACTTGCTTCAGTTTGTCTATGTCTTTTTTAAAGTGGGGTGTGAATTGGACCCAGTATTCCAGATGAGGTCTGACTAAGAAAGAGTTGAGGTGGATAATGACCCCACGTGATTTATGTCAACAGCAAATTTGATCAGCTTCCCAAAATTCCCTCCTCCAGATCATTTATAACAATGTTCCCCAACACTGGGCCCAGGACAGAGCCTTGTGGTCCCCACTTGATACATTCTCCCACTTGGATGTGCAGCCATTTATGACCACTCTTTGGGTATGATCACTCAGCCAGTTGTGAATCCACCTAACAGTTGCCTTGTCAATCCCATGTTTGGTCATTTTTCCAATAAGTATGATATGAGATACTGTGTCAAATGCTTTACTAAAGCCAAGATAAACTATATCCACCGCATTTCCTTGATCAACCCAGTCAGTGATTCTGTCATAGACGGAAATTAGATTTATCTGGCATGACTTGCTTATTACAAACCCATGCTGGCTCTGGTTAATGATATCAATGGCCCAACAATAGCATAAGGACATTCTGTTATAGTAATAAATACACTTAAAACAATCTGTCAATATAAAATGAATAGAGGAAGTGGATGAACACCCATTCAACATACGGTCATATAAAAAATACCTAAAGCTTAATAAATAATCTTACAATAAAGTAAAATAAATTAAAATGAGATAAAACAAGCCATTTTAGAAACCTATAAAAGCTTAAAAAGTAGAGCTGGAACTTATTTTTTTTCAGTATATACTGTATGTACTAAATATAATGTATGTCACAACCCTGTCTGTCACACATAATGGCTTTTTCTCTTCACAGAGCCAGGGGATGGCGGCAGGAGGATTGTATGAGAGGAGAGGACATTATGGGGGAAATATAATAAAACAAAAGGCAGATATTTTATTAGTATACACTTCTATGTAAGCTGCTGTGCCTGCACTATAGAGAGCAGTGCAGGCACAGCACATACAGACGCTCCCTGTTAAGCTGTGCAGTTAGATTACTTTTTCATGGGCCGAAGGTTACCCGAATAATTGCTCAAACTACTAGCATCACTGTAAACATGAGACCCGGCAGGAAAGTGAGTGAGAATCAGTCACTGGGTTTTCAGCTGATTGACTGTCGGCCCATGTAAACAGGCAGTCGTTCATGTGAGAATGACTACTTGTTTTCTCTGAATTGAGGTGGGCAGCCATATATTTCTCGTAGTTTTTAAATCCGCTTCTGGGTTAGGCTGAAAGAAAACTGCTAGAAAAGCCTGTGTGAAAGGAGCTTTACTGTCTTCGAGGCTGAGTGCACACAGCCATTAACTACAAGTTGTACCCAAAGTACTTGCGCACAGGACAGCACTTGGGCACCTGTTCATGTATATACTGTGGATGCCATATTAGATATGCTTGGTACCAGCTCAGGGAAGCCAATGGATAACATGCAGTATACTGTGTAAAACCAAAGGACATCTGCTTTAATTTTGGCGGAAAAAGTTTATATTGTGATTCAGACAAAAGACACATTACAACATGTCATGTGCTGATAGGTCAGTCTCATGGGGAGTGTTCATGAGGTAATCAAAACAGGAAGGTAATTAGCAGCCATGCCCAGTAGGGTCTTGCCACATGACAAAGTGGAAATCATCGGCATCCTTCATTTGGTTCAGCCTTTGAAGTGTGAAGATGATCAGTTTGTGTTGACTTGTCTTTGGTCCCGTCCACTAACTTCATGGTTCTAATGGAAATCTTGTGTATTATTGTCTTTGGAAGACTCTTTGCTGGTTTCATGTGCCGATAAGAATCTGTTCTTCCGGTTTGTGTAAACAATACATCTCTCTCATTTTGGATGGGGGGTGCTTGCTGACATAAGTAGATTGATTTTAAAAACTCCAGAGAAAAAAGCATCAAGTGCGAGGCGTCCTACACGTCATTACACGTCATCTAACAGGTGAGTAGTAGAGTGCAGCAGACTTCCCCCAGCATCACTACCTGCGGGACCTCGTTCTGTCTGTCTGCGTCTCTCTAACGTTCTGCCTTTATCCTCCCTGTCACAATTCTTTGCAGATAACTTGATTAACAAAAACATGTCTTGAACCGGAGAGCGCGGTGCGTGTTTTTAGCAGTCAATGAAGTGTTAAACACTCACACCTGAGTCCAAGTGAGGAGCGTCTCCTGCACAGACACGGACAGACGTGAGGACGCTGCAGTGGTGATAATGGGTGAGTTATGCTCCTCAGTAATCCGTTCTTCACCTATTAGCTACCGGATCTGTGTCAGGTTCTTACCAGGGGTCATATGACTGATGGCCATTACTATAGACACAATGGTCCATGGACTATACCACTATGGACTATACTGCGTTCAGAGTTCTTTGCAGTCAGACTGTCTGTCGGTATTTCCTGATGTCCATGGTTAGATTAGCCTGAATCTACTGACAGCTTCCTCTGTATTAATTGTATTGGTGAAAGAACAACCACTGGGTGGTAACAAGACTCGTCCTCTACGCGGAGAGCGCTAGAACCATCTGGGTTTTGGGTTTGTGGAAGGTGCTGCTACTGCATTTGTGGAAGGTAATAGACGGTGTTAATTATTGCAGCCATTGTTGTCGCCTTACTTGGGGTCCTCTCACACGGCCACAATATATCCACAACCCAAAGACGCAGAGTATTCTCCACTACAATCCGCATAGATACATGGAGGTTATGGGGCAGACATCTGCAGAAGATTAAGCTGTGTCTTCAGCTGCAGATAGTGGAGAAATTCTTCTCTTGTGAAGGTTCCCTTAGGCCGCTTTCACACAAGTGACAAAATCGCCCAATTTTGAAGCGATGCGATGGTGTGAGAAAATGCATGTATGTGAAGCCCCTGCTTTCCAATAGGTTCCTTCACATTGCCATGATTTTTTTTTAGCCCATGTTTCCCTATAGAACCTTTGTTTTTGTTGCATCACAAAGCAATAAAATCTCGGTTTTCATACAATGCAACTTTAAAGGGGTTGTCCCGCGAAAGCAAGTGGGTCTATACACTTCTGTATGGCCATATTAATGCACTTTGTAATGTACATTGTGCATTAATTATGAGCCATACAGAAGTTATTCACTTACCTGTTCCGTTGCTAGCGTCCTCGTCTCCATGGTGCCGTCTAATTTCAGCGTCTAATCGCCCGATTAGACGCGCTTCCGCAGTCCGGTCTTCTTTCTTCTGAATGGGGCCGCTCGTGCCGGAGAGCGGCTCCTCGTAGCTCCGCCCCGTCACGTGTGCCGATTCCAGCCAATCAGGAGGCTGGAATCGGCAATGGACCGCACAGAAGACCTGCGGTCCACCGAGGGTGAAGATCCCGGCGGCCATCTTAGAAAGGTGAGTACGAAGTCGCAGCAGCGCCGGGATTCGGGTAAGTACCGGACTTTTGTTTTTTTTACCCCTGCATCGGGTTTGTCTCGCGCCGAACGGGGGGGCTATTGAAAAAAAAAAAAAAAACGTTTCGGCGCGGGACAACCCCTTTAACACTAGAGAATAAACCCGACCTCGAAGCTATGCCCTAGCTGCACTCTAAAAAAAAAGGGGAGTGCTTTCCTAAGAGGCTTGGTCCAGGTCCTGCCGCTGCTCTTCGAAGCTCCTCCTGCAGTCCTCGTTTGCCCACAGAAGATCACTTCCTGGTTGCAGGATTGATAAATCCCACCTCTAGGAAGTGATGGCTCTGATTGGTTCATCCAGTGCTGCTCAGCCAATCAATGCAGCACTCGATGAACCAATATGATGGCTGTGATTGGTTTATCCAGCGCTGCATTGATTGGCTGAGTAGTGGCCAAAGAACCAATCAACAATCAGCACATTGCAGAGGTGGGATTTATGAATTAGCCAATCAATGCGCAGCTCAGCCAATTCATAAATCCCACCTCCACAACGCACTGGCTCTGGCACTGTAAAGCAGCAGTACTAACAACTGAGCCACCACATGTGTCTGTTCTGCTCCGGAGGACAAGGAAAAGAGCAACAAGAATAAGCACAAAGAGAACATAAAACCTTAGCCAGATTTTGCCCAGATGTGATACTATAAGTCTAGTTCTGCAAAGCAGCAGTGTCAACAACTCAACCCCCACACCTGCACTGTCTGCTCCAAAGAAGGTGAAGAACAGGAAGAATTAGCACAAAGAACATAAAAACAACATCCAGATGTTGCCCTTGGATAGATTTGAACCCAGACCCCCATCACAGTGGTGCTAACAACTGAGCCACCAAACTTCTTTATTCTCCCTTCTTAAGCAAAGAAGATAGAGAAGAACAAACGTAAACATGAAGAGTACCTCGTTTCCCTGAAAATAAGCCCTAGCATGATTTTTCAGCATTTTCGTTGATGCTTGAAATATAAGCCCTAATTATAGTTCATTTAAAAAGTCAATAGGAATGTATTAGGTGTGTGAAAGGGGCCATAAACACACAATTGCTGAATTTTTAGAGTCCTTTTCACACAAGTCAGGAGAGTCACTTACCCAGCAGGCTCGGTCCAGGCCCTTATTGCTGCTCTCCAGAACCCTGGTGCGCTTCCTGCATTCCTCGGCCACACACAATCACTTCCTGGCTATGAGATTTCTTAATTCCGCCTCCATGAAGCGATGCCTGTGATTGGTTCTTCGAACACTGCTGTAGCAGTTCAGACACTAGGGTGGAGCCTCAGGTATAGCAGCTGCAGGTCTGGAGAGTAGTCCGATGGAAAGCCAGGAGTCAGCAATTGGTAATCACGGTATGCAGCACAAGGGATGAGGTGGGTACCGTAGTCACGAAAGAAAGCCAAGACTTATAAATGTAGTAATAGCAGGCAGAACGGGAGCTGGCTGAAATGCTGGCAGGGCCCAGCTTTTATAGGACGTCCAGTCAAAACAGAAGACCAGGAGGCAGGAACTAGGTTAACTGTAAAATAGAAACAAGGCTAGGGTTTGTAGGGCAATTTGCCCAAAGGCCTGGATAGCTCAGTGGGTTGAGCCACTGTCCGGAGTGCAGGAGGTCCCAGGTTTGAGTCCTGACAGCAACATTCATTGCATATGGCCAAGGGCTTTGTTGGTGTTTTTACGGCTCAGAATATGCAATAAAAACACTGATAACAATGAAGTTCTGAGCGCTCATGTGAGCGACAATAAGGCTGGGTTCACACGGGATGGATTTCCAGCGGAATTCTCACGGATTGGCCACACAGAAAATCTGCGAGAATTCTATTGGAAAAACGCAGCTGCGGGTTTTGGAGTGGCTTCTCCGCCTGCATTTCCGCTGTGGCCATCTCTCCCCATAGAGAGGAGAGAGGCCGCTGCAGAAAAAAAAAACAATTGACATGCTACTTCTTTAATTGTCGTGCCGCATGGCCATTTCTGCACGGTTTGGCCGCAGCATGTGGATGAGATTTTTGCAAAATCGCGTCCACTTTGCTGTTTAATCCCGGGATTAGGAGCCATGTACCGAATTTTCGTGCGGACATTCTGCACGGAAATTCTGCAGCAAATCCGTCCCGTGTGAACCCAGCCTAACGGTTTGAAGTGTCAGGCTGAAGATAAGCCCCAGTGCATCTTTTAGAGCAAAAACTAATATAAGATCCTGTCTTATTTTTGGGGCGATCGGGGTATATACAAACTCTGTGCAGATGTTGTTGATAATCATCCCTGAACCCAAAACCCAAGCGCTGCAAGGCAACAGTGCTGGCCACCAAGCTTCTTCCCTTTCTCCTCCTCCTTCTTCCTATACTACTGGAGGAGGAAGAAGCAAGAAGAAAGAGGAAGTATGAAGAAAAAGAAGAGCTATGATGGTGGCTCAGTCATTAGCACTGTTACCTTACAGTGCTGGGGTTCTAGGTTCAACTCTATCTAAGGAAAACATCTGCTCAGACTTTGTATGTTCTCTATGTATTTCTCAGTCTCCTCCTCTTTCCCCCACAGAGAAGGAAGACCAAGAATATTGGCTCAGTTGTTAACAGTGTTGGCGCTCTAGGTTTAAATCTGTCCAATGACAACATCCTGATGGTGTTTTTATGTTCTCTTTGTGTTTATACTCCCTGATCATCTCCTCCAGAGGAGGATGAAGGACAAGTGTGGTGGCTCAGTTGTTAGCACTGCTGATTTGGAGTGCTAGCATTGTAGTTTCAGATCTGAGCAAGAACAACATCTGGGTGTTGTTTTTATGTTCTCTTTGTGTTTCTTCTTGTTTTTCTCCCCTCCTCCGGAGCAGACAGGACAGGTGTGGCGGCTCACTTGTTAGCATTTTTAATAATCACTTAACACTAGTTACTACATGTTATTCAGTCACCATAGTCCTAAGCGGAATATGATTAATTTTGGCCATCACCTTCATTTCAGTTAAATTAATAATGCGGCACTACTGATCTTTGTGTATGTGAAATTATATAAGAAAAACATACATTGGAAGTCTGGTCAGATTTAGCGGTAGCGGCTTAGAGTCGTACCATCTTCATACTAACGAGGCACATGCTCTCTAATTTATTCAGAATCATAGTGAGTTTTGTGTCTGGAGTTTTAATAGTAACAAACTGGGCTAATGTGAAGACAATTACCGGCCAGGCCTGAGAACCAACAAGGTTAATAAAATGTGTACAAGGACAGGGCACAAGTGTTTGTACCAGTAATGGCTTTATGCTCTGAGGACACGGTATTGTATATAAGTGTCTCGAGCAGTTGTAATATAATGATGAAACTGACTGTGATTACAGAATGATCTGATTCAGGATTGCTATTGACTTTCCCTCCCCATTTGCACAATGTAGGAGTCTCTAGCTGTAACATGATAACCGCACCCAGGGGATTGTGGTGATGTACATGGGAATCCCTGCACAGGAATACCCTGATGATGGAATAAGGATCATCATCTAGGCACGCTTCCAGGATGGCAGGTTGAGCAGAGACTTTGAGTGAGAAGTATTTTTAAAGCTCTGCAGGGGTAAGTTGTTCAAACTGAACATACTTGTATAATGCAGCAGTGGGAACATTGCCAGGACACCAACTCCGAAACAAGTGGCTTCAGAGTTGGTGTAAGAAGGAGGGATTTGGGTTCCTGGAGAACTGGGCTGACTTTGCTGTCGGCTTCAGGCTCTACGGGCTGCATCTTAATGGGGAGGGTGCAGCTAGGCTGGGGGAGAAGATGGCTAGAAGGTTAGAGGAGGGTTTAAATTACGGACTGGGGGCGAGGGCGAAAAGAGAAACAGGGGGTAGTCCGTGTAGCTAGTAGTCCGTGTAGTAGTGGGAATGGGGGTCGAGCAGGGGGTGTGGTTAGTACAGATCTGCCAATAGTACCATTAGTAGCAAAATGAATTTAAAGAACAAAAACAACCATATAAATTGTATGGCAACGAATGCAAGAAGTCTGATCGGTAAAGTGGGTGAGCTTGAAGCGAGAATGGCTGACGAAAACTATGATATAGTCGAGATAACGGAAACGTGGTTTGATCATAAGTGCGAAAGGGGGAGGGGTGTGTCTGTACGTTAAATCCTACTTAATGCCGAGGCTACGGGAGGATATAGGGGCAGGAGATGAACATGTTGAATCTCTATGGGTAGAAATACAGGGAGCAAACAGTAACAAAATCCGGATAGGGGTTTTCTATAGACCACCAAAAGCAACAGAAGAAACTGAAACCTTACTATTAAGGCAGATAGAAGTGTCAAACCACAATGAAGTAATTATCATGGGGGACTTTAATTATCCGAATATAACATGGGAAAACGAAACCTGCAAATATCATAGGGGTGATAAGTTCTTGAGAACAATTAAAGATAACTACCTTACCCAACTTGTGCGGGAACCAACTAGAGGGAGGGCCACTCTGGACTTAGTATTAACTAACAAACCAGACCGAATAATGGGGGTACAGGTTGAGGAGCACTTGGGGAACAGTGACCACAATATAATCAACTTCCAGCTGTCATTCAATAAGAAGCCTTATCAGGGAGCGACAAATAAACTAAACTTTAGTAATACAAAATTTGATCACCTCAGAACTACTATCGGTAACATTAATTGGGACAACATCCTCAAAATAACAGTACAGAGGACAAATGGGAAAAGTTTAAAAAAATCCTAATCACCTCATGTGAGCAGTTCATACGCTTTAAAAATAAAAGAACTTCAAGTAAAAGGAAACCAATGTGGCTCGACAAGACAGTAAGAGGGCAATAAAGGAAAAAAAGAAAGCATTCAAACTACTAAAGCAAGAAGGCAGCGAAGAAGCGCTAAAATCATACAGGGAAAAAAATAAAATATGCAAAGATAAGATCAAAATTGCTAAGGAGGGGGCAGAAAGACTGATCGCCAAAGAGAGCAAAAATAACCCAAAACTATTCTTCAATTATTTTAACAGCAAACGGATTTGCACTGAGATCACTGGCCCTTTAACAAATAATGCAGGAGAAATCATTGAAGATGATGGAGGGAAGGCAAACTTATTAAATAGTTTCTTTTCAAGTGTATTCACAAACAAAAAGGAAATGCCCCACGAAATGCAGGGGAATAAAATGAACCCATCACAAAATATCTCATACCTAACACAGGAGGAGGTGCGGAACCGGTTAAAGAAGATTAAAATCAATAAATCGCCAGGCCCAGATGGAATACACCCAGGGATACTAAGGGTACTAAATGATGTGATAGCTAGGCCGCTATATCTAATGTTTGTGGATACTATCAAGACCGGGGTTGTACCACTGGATTGGCACATTGCCAATGAAGTTCCAATATACAAAAAGGGGTCCAAAAGTGAGCCCGTTAACTACAGGCCGGTAAGTCTCACTTCAGTAACTAGAAAAATATTCGAAGGGTTTGTGAGAGACGCCATCGAAGAATACCTCAAGGAGAACAACGGAATAACTCCTCACCAGCATGGGTTCATGAGGGGACGATCATGTCAGACCAATCTGATCAGCTTCTACGATAACGTAAGTTCTAGGCTGGACCTGGGAGAATCTATTGATCTAATATATGTGGACTTCTCTAAAGCATTTGACACTGTGCCGCATAATAGGCTGATATATAAAATGAGACAGCTCGGATTGGGTGAAAACGTGTGTATCTGGGTAAAGAACTAGCTCAGATATAGAAAGCAGAGGGTGGTAATATATGGTTAATACACTCTGATTGGGCTACCGTCGCTAGTGGGGGCCACAGGGCTCAGTATTAGGCCGCCTGCAGACGAGTGGGTCGGATCCGGCAGCGAGAATTCTCGCCGCGCGATCCGACCCGAGCGCCTGCAGGGACGAGCGTGTACTCACCCGCGCCTAGCGGCCCCGGCTCTTTCATGTGCCGGCTGCCGCGCAGCCGGCGCATGCGCAGACCTGAGCCGGCGGCCGGGTGAGTGCGAGCCCCGCAGAAAATTAGGACATGGCGCACGGCCAAACCGCGGCCGTCTGCATAGGAGTGCGTATTTTAATGCACTCCTATGCAAACTTTCAGCGGCGGAAATCCGGCGGGATTTCCGCTCGTGTGCAGGCGGCCTTAGGCCCCATTCTGTTCAATATATTTATCAACGACCTGATAGAGGGACTGCAGAGCAAAATATCAATATTTGCAGATGACACAAAATTATACAATATAATTAGACATGAGCGAACGTACTCGTCCGAGCTTGATACTCGTTCGAGTATTAGCGTGTTCGAGATGCTCGTTACTCGTGACGAGTACCACGCGATGTTCGAGTTACTTTCACTTTCATCTCTGAGACGATAGCGCGCTTTTCTGGCCAATAGAAAGACAGGGAAGGCATTACAACTTCCCCCTGCGACGTTCAAGCCCTATACCACCCCCCTGCAGTGAGTGGCTGGCGAGATCAGGTGTCACCCGAGTATATAAATCGGCCCCTCCCGCGGTTCGCCACAGATGCGTTCTGACATAGTTTAGGGAAAGTGCTGTCCTGGTGGAGTTGCTATAGGGAGAGCGTTAGGAGTATTTTAGGCTTCAAGAACCCCAACGGTCCTTCTTAGGGCCACATCTAACCGTGTGCAGTACTGTGGAGGCTGCTTTTTGCAGTGTTGCACTTTTTTTTTTTTTTTGTATACCGGCCGTGCAGAGCATTGCGCCCTGCAGTAATACTCCAGGGCCAGAAGTGGTGGTTAGGCAGGGACAGAAGACATATATTGTGAGGCAGAGAGAGAAGAGATATATTGATTTAATATAGGCAGTGGGCCTTTGCAAAAACATTTGGGGAAAAAAATCTATTTGGGCTGCCTGTGACTGTCCTCAGTGTTCTGGGTCTGTGCTGGGTGTAGTAGTCCTCCTAATTCATACGCAGCCAGCTAAGTGTTACAGCAGGGTTGCGCAAAATTATTTCCTGGCGTTCCGTAAGCGAAGTCAGCCTCCAACCACAGGCCAATAAGCGGCACATTTAATTACAGCGTTCTGTTTCTGCACTACAGGTAATACACCATGCTGAGGGGTAGGGGTAGGCCTAGAGGACGTGGACGCGGGCGAGGACGCGGAGGCCCAAGTCAGGGTGTGGGCACAGGCCGAGCCAGTGCGGTGGCCAGGGGTAGAGGCAGGGCCAGACCGAAAAATCCACCAACTGTTTCCCAAAGCGCCCCCTCGCGCCATGCCACCCTGCAGAGGTCAAGGTGCTCTACGGTGTGGCAGTTTTTCACAGAGACGCCTGACGACCGACGAACAGTGGTGTGCAACCTTTGTCGCGCCAAGATCAGCTGGGGAGCCACCACCACCACCTGCCACTGAGATCCAACCCCCCTCTGAGGACACAGGCACTACCGTCTCCTGGCCTGCACCCACACCCTCACCTCCGCTGTCCTCGGCCCCATCCAGCAATGTCTCTCAGCGCAGCGTCCAGACGTTGCTAGCGCCACAGTTTGAGCGCAAGCGCAAGTACGCCGCCACGCACCCGCACGCTCAAGCGTTAAACGTGCACATTGCCAAATTGATCAGCCTGGAGATGCTGCCGTATAGGCTTGTGGAAACGGAGGCTTTCAAAAGCATGATGGCGGCGGCGGCCCCGCGCTACTCGGTTCCCAGTTGCCACTACTTTTCCCGATGTGCCGTCCCAGCCCTGCACGACCACGTCTCCCGCAACATTGTACGCGCCCTCACCAACGCGGTTACTGCCAAGGTCCACTTAACAACAGACACGTGGACAAGCACAGGCGGGCAGGGCCACTATATCTCCCTGACGGCACATTGGGTGAATTTAGTGGAGGCTGGAACAGAGTCAGAGCCTGGGACCGCTCACGTCCTACCCACCCCCCGAATTGCGTGCCCCAGCTCGGTGGTGGTATCTGCGACGGTGTATGCTTCCCCCACCAAACAACCCTCCTCCTCCTCCTCCGCAACCTCTGTCTCGCAATCAAGATGTGTCAGCAGCAGCACGTCGCCAGCAGTCGGTGTCGCGCGGCACGGCAGCACAGCGGTGGGCAAGCGTCAGCAGGCCGTGCTGAAACTACTCAGCTTAGGAGAGAAGAGGCACACGGCCCACGAACTGCTGCAGGGTCTGACAGAGCAGACTGACCGCTGGCTTGCGCCGCTGAGCCTCCAACCGGGCATGGTCGTGTGTGACAACGGCCGTAATCTGGTGGAGACTCTGCAGCTCGGCAGCCTCACGCACGTGCCATGCCTGGCCCATGTCTTTAATTTGGTGGTTCAGCGCTTTCTGAAAAGCTACCCACACTTGTCATACCTGCTCGGAAAGGTGCGCCGGGTCAGCGCACATTTCCGCAACTCCAAGACGGACGCTGCCACCCTGCGGACCCTGCAACATCGGTTTCATCTGCCAGTGCACCGATTGCTGTGCGACGTGCCCACACAGTGGAACTCTACGCTCCACATGTTGGCCAGGCTCTATGAGCAGCGTAGAGCTATTGCGGAATACCAACTCCAACATGGGCGGCGTAGTGGGAGTCAGCCTCCTCAATTATTTACAGAAGAGTGGGCCTGGTTGGCAGACTTCTGTCAGGTCCTTGGAAACTTTGCTGAGCGGGGATGCTGCAATCATTAGCGTCACCATTCCTCTGCTATGCCTCTTGAGAAGTTCCCTGCAAAGCATAAAGGCAGATGCTTTGCACTCGGAAACGGAGGCGGGGGAAGACAGTATGTCGCTGGATAGTCAGAGCACCCTCATGTCTATATCTCAGCGCGTTGAGGAGGAGGAGGAGGGGGAGGAGCATGAGGAGGAGGGGGAAGAGACAGCTTGGCCCACTGCTGAGGGTACACATGCTGCTTGCCTGTTATCCTTTCAGCATGTATGGCCAGAGGAGGAGGAGGAGGATCCTGAAAGTGATCTTCCTAGTGAGGACAGCCATGTGTTGCGTACAGGTACCCTGGCACACATGGCTGACTTCATGTTAGGATGCCTTTCTCGTGACCCTCGCGTTACACGCATTCTGGCCACTACGGATTACTGGGTGTACACACTGCTCGACCCACGGTATAAGGAGAACCTTTCCACTCTCATTCCCGAAGAGGAAAGGGGTTCGAGAATGATGCTATACCACAGGGCGCTGGTGGACAAACTGATGGTAAACTTCCCATCCGACAGCGCTAGTGGCCGAAGGCGCAGTTCCGAGGGCCAGGTAGCAGGGGAGGCGCAGAGATCAGGCAGCATGTACAGCGCAGGCAGGGGACCATTATCCAAGGCCTTTGCCAGCTTTCTGGCTCCCCAGCAAGACTGTGTCACCGCTCCCCAGTCAAGGCTGAGTTGGCGGGAGCACTGTAAAAGGATGGTGAGGGAGTACGTAGCCGATCGCACGACCGTCCTTGGTGACGCCTCTGCCCCCTACAACTACTGGGTGTCGAAGCTGGACGCGTGGCCTGAACTAGCTCTGTATGCCCTGGAGGTGCTTGCTTGTCTTGCGGCTAGCATCTTGTCAGAGAGTGTGTTTAGTGCGGCTGGGGGAATCATCACGGATAAGTGTACCCGCCTGTCAACCGACAGTGCCGACAGGCTTACACTCATCAAGATGGACAAAGCCTGGATTTCCCCAGACTTCTCTTCTTCACCAGCGGACAGCAGCGATACATAAGCAATACGTAGGCTGCACCCGCGGATGGAAGCATCGTTCTCTATCACCATCAAAAACGGGGACCTTTTTGCTTCATCAATCTGTGTATTCTATTCATCCTCCTCCTCCTGCTCCTCCTCCTGAAACCTCACATAATCACGCCGAACGGGCAATTTTTCTTAGGCCCACAAGGCTCAGTCATATAATTTTTGTAAACGATTTTTATACGTTTTAATGCTCATTAAAGCATTGAAACTTGCACCTGAACCAACTTTTATTTTAACTAGGCTGCCTCCAGGCATTAAGCCACATTACCCAAAGCGATTAATGGGTTTCACCTGCCCTCTTGGTTGGGCATGGGCAATTTTTCTGAGGTACATTAGTACTGTTGGTACACCAATTTTTGGGGGCCCTCGCCTACAGTGTAATCCAATTAATTTTTAGCCCACCTGCATTACAGCTGACGTTACATCAGCTGTGTTGGGCACTGCAATGGGATATATTTATGTACCGCCAGTGGGTTCCAGGGAGCCACCCATGCCGTGGGTCCACAGGGAGTTGTAACTGCATGTGTCCACTTCTAAAGAACCCCAGTCTGACTGGGGCATGCAGTGTGGGCCGAAGCCCACCTGCATTAAGCACGACATTACCTCAGCTGTGATGGGCAATGCAATGGGATATATTTATGTACCGCCGGTGGCTTCCTGGCACCCACCCATGCTGTCGGTCCACACGGAGTTGAAACTGCATGTGTCCACTTCTAAAGAACCCCAGTCTGACTGGGGTATGCAGTGTGGGCCGAAGCCCACCTGCATTAAGCACGACATTACCTCAGCTGTGATGGGCAATGCAATGGGATATATTTATGTACCGCCGGTGGGTTCCAGGGAGCCACCCATGCTGTGGGTGCACACGGAATTCCCATTGCGGAGTTGTACCTGCCTGTGACTATTTATAAAAAACCGCAGTCTGACTGGGGCATGCAGACACCTTGACAGAATGAATAGTGTGTGGCACATAGGTTCCCCATTGCTATGCCCACGTGTGCAGCTCCAGATGGAGGTGGCACAGGATTGGATTTCTCATTGCTTCTGTACAGCATTGTGGGCTATCGCCCCGCCCCTTTTAAAGAGGGTCGCTGCCCAGCCGTGCCAACCCTCTGCAGTGTGTGCCTGCGGTTCCTCCTCATGGCAGACGCACTTATAAATAGACATGAGTGTGGCGTGGCATGAGGGCAGCTGAAGGCTGCGCAGGGACAGTTTGGTGTGCGCTGTGGACACTGGGTCGTGCGGGGGGGGGGGGGTGGTTGGTCAGCATGTAACCCAGGAGAAGTGGCAGCGGAGTGTCATGCAGGCAGTGATTGTGCTTTGTTGGAGGTAGTGTGGTGCTTAGCTAAGGTATGCATTGCTAATGAGGGCTTTTCAGAAGTAAAAATTGTTGCGGGGGGGGCACTCTTGCCGCTATTGTGGCTTAATAGTGGGACCTGGGAACTTGAGATGCAGCCCAACATGTAGCCCCTCGCCTGCCCTATCCGTTGCTGTGTCGTTCCCATTACTTTCTTGAATTGCCCAGATTTTCACACATGGAAATCTTAGCGAGCATCGGCGATATACAAAAATGCTCGGGTCGCCCATTGACTTCAATGGGGTTCGTTACTCGAAACGAACCCTCGACCATCGCGATAATTTCGTCCCGAGTAACGAGCACCTGAGCATTTTGGTGCTCGCTCATCTCTAAATATAATCAATACAACGGAGGACAATGTGCGGCTACAAACAGACCGAGATAAGCTGGGGGCTTGGGGGGGGTGGGGGGGGGGATGGGAAATGAAGTTCAATGTGGATAAATGTAAGGTTCTGCACATGGGCAGGAGAAACGGATGTCACCACTACACACTAAATGGGGTACTGCTATGGAAAAGGGAGATGGAAAAAGACCTGAGAGTACTAGTGGATTGTAAATTAAACTGGAGTAACCAATGGCAGTCAGCTGCTGCAAAAGCTAATAAAGTCTTGGGGTGCAGTAAAAGAGGTATAGGGGCGAGGGACGAGAACATTATCCTCCCACTATATAAGGCACTTGTCAGGTCTCACATGCAATACTGCGTACAATTCTGGACACCGGTGCTCTGGAAAGATGATACAGTGCTGGAGGGGTACAAAGAAGGGCGACTAAACTAATACATGGAATGAAGGGACTGGAATACCCAGAGAGGCACCAAAACTGGGATTATTCACCCCAGAAAAAAGACGGCTAAGGAGCGATCAAATAACTATGTATAAATACATGAGGGGACGATACAAGGATCTCTCCCAGGATCTGTTTATACCCAGGACTGCGACGGTAACAAGAGGGCATCCGCTACGTCTAGAGGAAAGCAGGTTTTATCACCAACACAGAAGGGGATTCTTTACTGTAAGAGCAGTTAGACTGTGGAACTCTCTGCCTGAGGATGTGGTGATGGCAGAATCCATAGAGCAGTTTAAGAGAGGAAGGATATTACAGGATATAAATCTTAGGCAACCAGCGGGTTGCTGATCCAGGTATACAGGCAGGTAGGAACTATCAGAGGTTGATCCAGGGATTAGTCTGATTGCCATTAGGGAGTCGGGAAGGAATTTTTTTCCCCAAAAGGGCTAATTGGCTTCTGCTCTTGTGGTTTTTTGGCTTCCTCTGGATCAACAAGGAGGATAATCAGGCTGAACTGGATGGACATTGTCTTCATTCGGCCTTACATACTATGTTACTATGTATTTTTTGCCACTTGGAACTAGCATTACCAAGTACATAGTATAGTATGAAGCATCCTGGTGTCGGATATAGTTTGTTTTGGGTTGCAATTCGCTCAGAAGAAATACGACAGCGGCAGTGATGAATTTAAACCAAGTTTTACTTATAAATTGGAAGAGGCACTGATACACAATGGTTACAGTTTACTGAGAAGCACAAAAACCTATTGGTTCTCTTTCAAAGGCATAGTTTGAGCAAAGGTTTTACAGGCACTGTTATGATGGTAGCAGCTAATCAGACTTAATAGTTCTCGAATATGTATAGGCCTATGTCTCTTCACCATAGACCACTCACAACTGTGATCAGTATCCCAATTACTACCCTTTTTATAAGCTGCATATCACTATACTTCACATTATGGTGGCACACCTCATGCTCCGTGTATATTTCAAGCTCCTACCTAGAAGAGGGCCATGCAGTGTGCCACTAGTAACATGGCATTAGGGCGGGTTATCCTGGTTGCCATAGTATCACATTTTAGGGGAAAATACCATTACCAACAATATATGACTGCACATCATTACACTGTGAAATAAACTGCAGTAGAGACGGGGTTTAAATTGGTTAGAATATTCCAATCCTTCATGGGCAACCTGTTCCCGGGGTCTTCATATCTCTTCTCACTGCCTGCTTTTGATTGTATCTTCTTCCTGGAATGTCAAGGTACTTGTCCAATCTTGTGGGCAGTGTGTGGGGCACGGCGGTGACAGAGGGAGGCGGACACAAAACAAAAAGAAACTTTACTGAACAGCAGAGTGAATAGATTACTTCTCTCCATAGACGGCACTTGTACTTAACCCTTTCCAATCCACTGTCTGACCTCTGAAGACATTATGATTTAAGGCTGTACAGCTCCGATGTTGGAAGACATCCATCGGGGGTTCTCTTACTGTATATTGCCAGCCTCTCTGCTGTCGGAGCCTATCCAACGTGTCACCTTATGCAGTACTGGCTTTAGCCAGCATATAGCGCCGTTGTATAATGGCAGAAAAAGAGTAAGCCCCCTAGGAAAACCAGGATACAAATTGGATTGGAAAGGGTTAAATGTTGCAGAAAACATCCCTCAGTTTTACAAACATGGATACATGCTGTAATATCTCTGTGTACCTCGATATAATAAGGCACTTCAAACTGTGCTTCAGATCTTACTGTATTTTCACAGCTCTGCGGCACAAACCTGGCAGACTCCGTGCACCGTAGGCACAAAAGGACTTCTCCATTTCATACTTCTGTTTGGCTTACACTTTCCTTGGTTCATAGTGCCACTTTGACAAAGTGCCTTCTCATCCACCCTCTACCCGGCATCGTTTCCACATACCATAACCATTGTGTTAAGTCGTCATCACTGCAGAACTTTTTTTTGCGCAATCACAACTTAGTCACATTACCTCTTTTGGCACCATTTGGCGTCTTACACCAGCACATACACCACCTTCACGGTGCCTACCCACTAGCATTTTTCTTCTTGCGTTGCGACAGCGAGTGAAAACACACGCATCGCAACGCAAAGAAAACGCTGTGATATCGCTAAATGTTTTCAATGAGGCCGTCAGCAGCAGCACCAGCCCCATTGAAAGCATAGGGAGTAAATCATGGACTTCTGCCGCTGCTGTGACAGCTGTGGCAGAGGTTTCCTTCATCCCCACGGGGATGAAAGGCTGAGCGCTGCCTGCGATCTTCTCTGTATGTCAATGGGGCCACCACTGCTGCTGCCAGCCTCATTGACCACAAGGTGAAACATCCAAGGAACCCCCTGTTCAGCTGTCACAGCGGCAGTGCATTTTATGTGTGCATAAACGCTGCCAGGTGCGTTTTTTTCAGTGTGACGCCCGCTTCGGTCACACAAATTTTTTTACACATGCGTTTTTGCGCACACAGATTCGCACATAAAACGCCCGTCTGACTGAGCCCTTAAGCTCAGTCTGTTTTGCTTGTGGCACATTCTGCACTATAGAATCCCAACGTAACAGATGTTTAAGCATATGACTGAATCATACACTTTAGTAAGCCGTAGGGCTCCTTCCCACAAGCGCAGATACGCCCTTCACAGTGCAAAAAATTGCGCTACCGCGTGTATATCGGTGCTGTTAACTATACTTTCTGTGTTGCTTGAAAAGGCCGTGAGCATAATTAGTCTCCGGTGTTAGCGATTTTCCCATGAAATTGCACAGTTCATTGCTCAATTTTTCAGTTATCCAGTGTGCATTTGTGCCCCCCTATAGACTCCAATGCTGCCTTAGGTGCGCAAATGTGCACAAAAATTGAGCTTTTTTTTTTTTTGCGCGCATGAAATGCACATGCAAAAATGTGAATGAAGCCACTAAAAACAAAGGCTCCGACGCGCTGCACTATGCATGTGAATAAGCCCTTAGACGGGATTCCTACATCACAAACTAGTTGTGGAATCCGCACCGATGTTAGTGAAAGGGGTTTAATAGCTCCAGTGACTAAAAGCAGAAGACGTCACTGCAGATTCCCGTCACGCTGTGGATTTTCCAATCCGCTCTATCTGCTGCACATTTCCCATGAAGCCACACCGCAGATTTTATTTATTTCCATGCAGCGAGTTAAATCAAAAAACCTGCAATAAAGGGGGGCGTGGCTTGGAGAGGCTCCGAGGGGGCAGTGATTCCTGGACCTCCGCTCGGCAAAGGCACCTACAGCAACCCACAGCACTCACAGAGGATCCCGCAAACAGCAAAACCCGCAGGAAAACTCCAGGAATCCAATGACATCCAGGAGAAGAACGTCCAAGTCCGCTCCGTCCAGATTGGAGTCCTTTTTCACAGCGCGCGGGACTCCATCAGAAATGGCCGCCGGAGACACACTGACAGCTATCCCTTCAGAGACGGAGTGCAGGGATGACAGCTGGACTGCTGCGGCTCGGGAGAGAGAGGAGAGAGCGCTGAGGAATACAGGCAGACCTAGGCTGACACACCGCAGGAGCCGACATCAAAAGAAAGTACAAGGTCAGTGCAGAAGGGAAAAATGAACCCCGAGCGCTCCTCACCCAAAATGGCTTCGGCCACGCTACACTCAGAGGGCAGGTCACCTACCAGCAGCCCTGAAAAGCAAAAGCAAAAGATGTCTGCAGACAGAGAGGGGGAGGAAGGCATAAACCACACAACGGATACTACATCGGAGGGAGGATTAAACAGTCTTGTAGCCACAAACAGACCAGTAACTGAACGGTATATTAAGGAGGCAGTAATGGCTCTCAGAGAAACCATACAAGCTGATATCATCACACTAACTTCCAAAGTTAACTCTTCAGTAGAGATGAGCGAGCACCAAAATGCTCGGGTGCTCGTTACTCGGGACGAAAATTTCGCGATGCTCGAGGGTTCGTTTCGAATAACGAACCCCATTGAAGTCAATGGACGACCCGAGCATTTTTGTATATCGCCGATGCTCGCTAAGGTTTCCATTTGTGAAAATCTGGGCAATTCAAGAAAGTGATGGGAACGACACAGAAACGGATAGGGCAGGCGAGGGGCTACATGTTGGGCTGCATCTCAAGTTCCCAGGTCCCACTATTAAGCCACAATACCAGCAAGAGTGCCCCCCCCCCAACAACTTTTACATCTGAAAAGCCCTCATTAGCAATGCATACCTTAGCTAAGCACCACACTACGTCCAA
Source organism: Eleutherodactylus coqui (assembly GCF_035609145.1). Lineage (NCBI taxonomy): Eukaryota > Metazoa > Chordata > Amphibia > Anura > Eleutherodactylidae > Eleutherodactylus > Eleutherodactylus coqui. Next base: position 3,839,894 of record NC_089848.1, on the reverse strand, counting down.
CAAAGCACAATCACTGCCTGCATGACACTCTGCTGCCACTTCTCCTGGGTTACATGCTGCCCAACCCCCCCGCACGACCCAGTGTCCACAGCGCACACCAAAGTGTCCCTGTGCAGCCTTCAGCTGCCCTCATGCCACGCCACACTCATGTCAATTTATAAGTGCGTCTGCCATGAGGAGGAACCGCAGGCACACACTGCAGAGGGTTGGCACGGCTAGGCAGCGACCCTCTTTAAGAAGGGCGGGACGATAGCCCACAATGCTGTACAGAAGCAATGAGAAATATAATCCTGTGCCACCGCCATCAGGAGCTGCACACGTGGGCATAGCAATGGGGAACCTATGTGCCACACACTATTCACTCTGTCAAGGTGTCTGCATGCCCCAGTCAGACCGCGGTTTTTTATAAATAGTCACAGGCAGGTACAACTCCGCAATGGGAATTCCGTGTGCACCCACAGCATGGGTGGCTCCCTGGAACCCACCGGCTGTACATAAATGTATCCCATTGCAGTGCCCTGGACAGCAGAGCTAACGTTGTTCTGGATTATGATTTTCTCCAGCAGGCTTTAGGGTATTTTGCCGCTTCCGAATTGTATCGTGTGCACACATCATGGAGCAAATTAGACACAAGCTATCAGCCTCATATCCAAAATGGCTCTCTGCCCAGAAACAGCCAGACAGGACCTTTTATTGTACAGACACACAATGGGCGTGCAACAGGTTACATCAGTAACATATAGGATTCTCATTTGTCGGATCATATAGAATCCCCCCTCCTTCCTGACCACCTTCTCTCAAGTCCAATGTATAAGCAAGTCTTTGTCTCACAAACATGTGCTCGAACCTGAAAGTGAAAGTAGATATCTCTTTGTTGAAGAAGATCCTGTGTGGGGGATGGGGAGGACTGGGAAAACACTCAAAATGAACACATAAGCAGTAACATAACACTGTGATTTAACTCTTTCCTTATGCAGCAGAGTTTCACATTAGGCTGAAGTCACAAAACACACATAATACGTCTAGTGCAAATCGATAGACATTTTATACTAATTAATTATCATGTCTATCACAATCCCCCCTTAAAATGTCTATCCTCTAACTCTCTATCTAATTTTCACAGTTCTCTGCGCATGAGCCTATAACTGGAGTGCGTTGAAAGTTCGTTTTAGAGTCTTCAAGGGGGTGTAGGACTTGTCCACTCCTTCTGGGGATGCATCCAGCAAACTCATGGTGGGAGCGGCTTTTCCAGCATCAGTTTCACAGGTCTCTCTGACACAGAGGATAACACAGCAGACTAGAACAGAAAATATAATCAGTTCACATACAACAGCGACGCCCGTCTGTGCCAGGATCCTTTACCACCCGCTCATCCATGGCGAGTGCTGGTCCCAAAAGTTAGCTCTTTTTACTTAGTGCGGTCAGCTTCTTAATGGCAACTGCGTCTTTACCCGCGGGTCATGTGTCGTCTAGGATGTAGGTACAACAAGTCTCCCCTATCATCTTACAGACACTCCCCTTTTTAGCTAAAGTCATATCTAAGGCCATTCTATTCTGAAAAGTCATAGTCGAGGTAGGTCCTATTGGTCGACTAGTCCCTATAAGGCGTCTCTAGTATAATTTATAAACCGCTGCTAATTATAAAAAACATAATTAATCCAATCAACGTTTATTTACCATAATGACCAGGAAAATGGACTCGAATCTAGTTTTAACTTGGTCTCTAATTTTTAAAACTTGTCAGGTACCCCCCTTGGCTATCCTATGATGTCAATGTACACGTGTAGATCAAAACTACCACCAGGGGTCTCTCTTCTCGCTCTAGCATAATGTTACAATACTAGTAGCGTGCACAGGTACGCACGGCGTGGGACTCCCTAATCTTCACCCACACCAATGTCCCTCCTGGAGATAGTCCTAATGGTGAACACGTCCAGGTCGCCTCACCCTTGCGTCAGGGTTTTCCCACTGCCCGTAAGTCCCTACTCCTAGGAGGGGGGGATCCCTACCTCACCTCAGAGGGAGGCCATGGATTCCCTGGGCTCATTTCCGGGCATCCATACCCTCTATCTGTACAAGTTAACACCCCACAGGGTGTGCCCTCGCCGGAACCTAAGGTCTTCTGCACTATCCCTTGGCAAATGGGAATTCCACTGACAATCCATCTTAGGAGATCGGGGCAGGCGCAGTACTAGTACATTTCTCCTTTTCTTTGGTAGCGTATGTGTTTGGCATTATCGGAACTGGCTCTTCATCTTTTTTAAACAAGGGAAATATTGGTGAGTTCCCCAAAAATCTCCCTCTACCCTGCCTAATTGCCTGGCAGGTGTAGTTTCCAGGGTAGTCAGTAATACTCTCTCTGGTGCAAAACACTTAGGTAGTTATAGAGTATTCCTTCTTCCATTTCTCACGGACAGTGTAATTAGTGGAAATGTTCGTGAAGAGACTAATAAACCACTCTTCAACATCTACAGGGAGATTTGGGGGGACCATCCCCGAGTGTAGTCGGGCACTACCGCACACGCAACAGTTAGACTTGTTGCTCCTGTTAGCATTGTACCTCATCAACTCCAACCAGAGATTCTGGTCAGAGTAGCCAGTCACTACTGTCAAGGTGTCCTCAAAGGTAGGGTCGGCTATGATCATCATGTTCGTCAAGGTCTTTATCTTACGGCGGAGGGGGTTAATTATGGGCACAGGACTAAGTGAAGGCTTCCATTCGGCTGCATCTACCATACCCCTTATTTTAAACTTCCCTAAGGGATCTGTCCTCCCGTACCGGTATGTCCCCAGACTATAAGTCCCTCTGTCCCCCGGGCTTGGATCTCCCATGGTTAATGTAAAAACCGCATTAAAACCAAGCAACATACTAAGTTCAGCCTTCCAATACCTGCTGTCCTTATTATTCTCAAGGAGGGTTATACGACTAATTAGGGATTTCCCGCTCCTATCTTTCTTATTTAAGGCACTTCGCGGTTTATAGGACCAGTCTATTCCTGTGTTACATCCCACTAATCCCCAATAACGGCAGTCTTCTCCCCAGACGTTATTAGTGGCGCGAACATATTGTATTCCCCGGGTATATAAGTCATATAACCAGCTGGACTGAGCTAAATCTGGCCTGCGGTGGAATCTTGCACCTAGACACGGGACCACAGTACAATAGTCGAAGGAATATGCGGCTACTTGAGCATTGGACGAGTTATACCAGAAGGTAACCATACCCCCATATTCTTCCGACTAAGGATTCCAGTTGCCACCCTCCTCTCTCACTAGCCCTAACCAGAGTAATGTCTTTGGCACAACTAAGACTGGTCTCCCGGATCTGAAGCTTTCTTACAGTATGAAGTGTGGATCCATGTAAGTCTTTCGGCTAGTTTCACAGCTGTGGCAGTAGTCAGAAGCACCTGGTAGGGGCCATCAAATCGGGGCTCAGGAGGGTGCTTCCTGGGGAACTTCTTGATACGCACCCAATCCCCAGGCTGCAAGATGTGTCCCAGTGTCTGCCTCTAAGTCTGGAAGAGAACACCTGTGCATAGGCTTTGGTTAGTTCTTTAACAACGGAAATCACATACTCAGTCAACACATCAGATTGTAATTGTAACCACTGAGGATAGTAACGACCTAGCCTTGGGGCTAGCCCAAACAATCTCGTAGGGAGATAATATATAATCCCCCCTGGGTTCATATCTAACACTGTATAAGGCTATTGGATGACAGTCTTTCCAAAGTGGCGTCATTTTTAAGTGTCTTACTTTTTAGCGTGCCACTACGTCTCTCCACCTTTCCACTACTCTAAAGGTGGTACAGTATGTAAAAGGCCTGGGATACACCAGAGCAGACATGACATGCTACATTCACCTGCGAAGTTTATACCTCTGTCTGACTCTGAATCACTTCTGGTACCCCATATTCACAATTTACCTTGTTCATGAGCTTCTTTGCGGTTACCTACTTGTTTGCCTTGGTAACAGGGTCAGCCTCCAACCTGCAAAGACATCAACAACAACAAGCACGTATTCATACTTCCCAACAAGTGGGAGCTGAACGTAGTCAATTTGCAATCCCTGAAATGGGTAGAGTGGTCCCGGCAAGTGTGATGTGGCAAATTTACTTCTGCCCTGACTCACCTATGGCATAGATCATGCTAAACCGGACAAATGATGCAGCAGCTACAGAGAACCCAGAAGTCGCCCATCGTCTTTCAAGCGTCGTCGTTATTGCTGGTTTACTAGGTGGGTCTTTCCGTCCATCAGCTGGGCCATCATGGGATACAGGAACTGTGGTGGGCAAGTGCTGTTGACTGTTCACCACACGCTGTCCTGTTTCTGCTGCTCCCATATTAGTCCATTTATTCTTTCCTTCCTTGCTGGCTTGTAACTGTAAAAGTCTTTTAGCATATCAAAGTCCAAATTTTTGGCAATGTCCAAAGTTTTTTACCACTGACTCATGCTGTCAGTATCTTTCCTTCTTTCTTCCACGGCTTGAGGGCCGCTACCTTTGCTATGCTGTCAGCGAGGGTGTCGTCTCTCGCCTCTCCAGTGTAGGAATCGGTGCGAACTCTCAACTTTGTCAGGTAGAAGTAGGGCCTCCATGCGACTCTGTATAGCTGCACCATTCTCAATTGGTTGTCCTGCTAAGGTAAAAAAACTGTCTGGCCTTCCATATTGGGCCGTAATCATGAGCTATGCCAAATGCATACCAGGAGTCAGTGTAAAGGCTTGCCGTCTTACCTCTCACCACTCTACTCGCCTCAGTGAGGGCCTTCAATTCCGCTTCTTGTACTGTGACATGCGGAGGCAGAGCTTCTGCTTCTAGGACATCTTGTTGTGTGACCACTGCATATCCGATGTGGAGTCATCAGTCCTCACCCTGGTACCATCTGCAAAAAGCTCAACATATGCATTATCAACAGAGGTTCTGGTTACTGTTTGCATACCTGCAGTTTCTTACTGAATTAGTACTAAATAATCGTGCTGATGTTCTATTTCACATGGCTCAGAATCTTGTTATCTTATTCCATTTATTTATTTTTTTTCAAACCCAATAGCTGATCTACAACACCTAGATCATCTATGACCCAGATCACCTCTGCCTCCCCCCTTTTGAACCGGAATACTCAATGGAAAAAGAGTAATTGCGTTCAAACTAGTAAACCAAGAGGCACAAAAACAAGCACTTTGTAGGTCAAGATGACATTGTATGCAGCGAAGTCTGAGCGAAAATATCCTTTAGATTTTTTTTTTTCCTTTCAGGTCGCAGTTAGCATTTTTTACCACAAGGGGGCGCCACACAATTCAAATTTTACGTCACCCAGTGTAATAGTATTTCAGGGTATGGCCAGCGTTTAGCTTTTACTCTCCTGTCGGAATATAATTATAGCTTCAGTGTAAACTGACACTAGAATATACAAAAGACTTAAAGAAAAACTAAAGAATACGGATGAATTAACATCCTACTCTGGGCAATTCAGTCCCTCTTTCTTCACATAAAAAGTAAAATTACTTCACCAAATTGCATGAAAAAGTTTGCTGGGTGACTATAGGGAAATTATTTCATCTGTAGGAGCCTTCCGTAACATCATCTGTCTGAGTATCCATTGGAGAAGTGGGCAGTGGAAAAGAGAGCCCCCGGGAACATGAGAGAGCGTCCCCTGTCATGTATTCCTGGTCTCTGCCCCCCATGCATCAACTCCAATCTTCCATGCACTATAAACCAGCTTAGTCGTCTACTATGTCCCAAGCTGCATCTTCACAAAGGTTTGTTTCCCTGAACTTATCACACATCCAAAGTGGCCACATCTTGGAGCGTAACAAAGTCTGGTCAAACAAAACCTTACTTCAGACAATCATGATGTTAGCACTGGATACAGTGGCATTGGGGAATATAGGCCTCCCAAGTGCAGCAAAATGGCCACCAGAGGCAGAAAGGGGCGGGGCTACAGATCTCCCAGGTGAGGCAAAATGGCCGCTGGAGGAATGGGCGGGGCCAGGGGCAGCAGCACTTCCAGGTGAGGCAAAATGGCCGCTGGAGGAGGAAGGGGCGGGGCCAGGTCCTGTCCCAGATGGGGAGGGACCGGAAGTAACATCACACACCCTGAAAGTGAGCACATGGGGGGGAAGTAACTTCAGGGTGGGGGCAGGCCTCACTACATTTACTGCAGAGTCACACTATGTGGGGTTGTAAACATTGCAAGCGCGGCCGCCATTACAGGGAGGGGCTGTAGTCAACACAAAGGCATTACATTGTTCATTAGCAATACACATACCCCACTACATGCTTTCCCCTCTTCAATCTCTTAACTACGTTATACCTCCTCCTAGCAATCTAAAAACACCTTTCTTTCTGCTAGGCTTCCTGCTCATCTTCTGAAAACTTTCTGCAGCCTATCTTATCTGTCCATGACCTGACATTTCTTTCTGCAATTTTTCCTGGTCCTTTCCCATTGTTCAGTAAATTCTGCTCCCTTCAAATCCTTCCAATATAACCTCTCTTTCCCACTCAGATTACAATGCACATTAATTCTACAAGACAAAAGGAACGGAAGGGTTAATTGGAAAAAGCTTTCAGTTCACTCTTATCAGCAGCCCTCCCCCCAATAATAAACACTGCACATTCTTTCTATAAAACCAAACAGACGGGATTGCTGGAGAATACCCACAACGGCTCAAGGTATATATCTCATCTACCTTTTTTAACAACCCACCGTCTAGTAATCCCCAAGAGCACTTCTTGTACACGTTCTAGACAGGACATTTTAGCTATACACAGAGACTGACGATTATTTTCAATGACCAAGAGTTTTCTGGAAGCTTCAGCCGTCACACCACGGCTATATTAACACGTATATACCTTTTCACATATGAGAACATAACACGCTCAATCATAAGGTAAATATACGTATCATAAATCTTCCTAACCTCACACTAGTTTTACCTAGGAGTAAGTGTCACTGGCGTGTTCCCTCAGACCTAAACAGCCGAGTCCGCCCTTCCGACACATTAACCCTCACAGAATTTATCTCTTGGTCTTGTATACACAGTGTTTAACCGTCTCAGACACAACAGCATACAAAATACCCCTAGACAGGTAACATGGTGATTTTTCGAGTGGACAGACCTGTCTTTCAGTGAAGGTCCAGTCTGGATCAGATACAGGCAGATTTAGCAGTCAGAACCCAGATCACATCGGTAGATTTACATAAAGCAATCTTACCGTGTTCTGTAGATTTTCGGGCCCCTGAGTTCTGCGTGCCATCTGCCGATCTCTGTACGTTCCAGGCTGTGACCTCACAGATCCACTCGCCCAACCAAGGACGACACTGTTCTGGATTATGATTTTCTCCAGAAGGCTTTGGGGTATTTTGCCGCTTCCGAATTGTATCGTGTGCACACATCATCGTGGAGCAAATTAGACACAAGCTATCAGCCTCATATCCAAAATGGCTCTCTGCCCAGAAACAGCCAGACAGGACCTTTTATTGTACAGACACACAATGGGCGTGCAACAGGTTACATCAGTAACATATAGGATTCTCATTTGTCGGATCATATAGAATCCCCCCTCCTTCCTGCCCACCTTCTCTCAAGTCCAATGTATAAGCAAGTCTTTGTCTCACAAACATGTGCTCGAACCTGAAAGTGAAAGTAGATATCTCTTTGTTGAAGAAGATCCTGTGTGGGGGATGGGGAGGATTGGGAAAACACTCAAAATGAACACATAAGCAGTAACATAACACTGTGATTTAACTCTTTCCTTATGCAGCAGAGTTTCACATTAGGCTGAAGTCACAAAACACACATAATACGTCTAGTGCAAATCGATAGACATTTTATACTAATTAATTATCATGTCTATCACAACGTCAGATTAAATGCAGGTGGGCTTCGGCCCACACTGCATGCCCCAACCTGACCAGGCTTTTTAATTCATAGACACAGGCAGGTACAACTCCCTATTGTAAAGTCCCTGTGGACCGACAGCATGGGTGGGTGCCAGGAAGCCATCAGCGGCACATAAATATATCCCATAGCATTGCCCATCACAGCTGAGGTAATGTCATGTTTAATGCAGGTGGGCTTCCACCCACACTGCATGCCCCAGTCAGACTGGGGTTCTTTAGAAGTGGACACATGTAGTTACAACTCCGTGTGGACCGACAGCATGGGTGGCTCCCTGGAACCCACCGGCGGTACATAAATATTGCCCGTTCGGCGTGATTACGTGAGGTTTCAGGAGGAGGAGCAGGAGGAGGAATATTATACACAGATTGATGAAGCAAAAATGTCCCCGTTTTTGATGGTGATAGAGAACGATGCTTCCATCCGCGGGTGCAGCCTACGTATTGCTTAGGTATCGCTGCTGTCCGCTGGTGAAGAAGAGAAGTCTGGGGAAATCCAGGCTTTGTTCATCTTGATGAGTGTAAGCCTGTCGGCACTGTCGGTTGACAGGCGGGTACGCTTATCCGTGATGATTCCCCCAGTCGTACTAAACACCCTCTCTGACAAGACGCTAGCCGCAGGACAAGCAAGCACTTGACTGGGGAGCGGTGACACAGTCTTGCTGGGGAGCAATAAAGCTGGCAAAGGCCTTGGAGAATGTTCCCCTGCCTGCGCAGTACATGCTGCCTGATCTCTGCGCCTCCCCTGCTACCTGGCCCTCGGAACTGCGCCTTCTGCCACTAGCGCTGTCGGATGGGAAGTTTACCATCAGTTTGTCCACCAGCACCCTGTGGTATAGCATCATTCTCGAACCCCTTTCCTCTTCGGGTATGAGAGTGGAAAGGTTCTCCTTATACCGTGGGTCGAGCAGTGTGTACACCCAGTAATCCGTAGTGGCCAGAATGCGTGTAACGCGAGGGTCACGAGAAAGGCATCCTAACATGAAGTCAGCCATGTGTGCCAGGGTACCTGTACGCAACACATGGCTGTCCTCACTAGAAAGATCACTTTCAGGATCCTCCTCCGGCCATACATGCTGAAAGGATGACAGGCAAGCAGCATGGGTGCCCTCAGCAGTGGGCCAAGCTGTCTCTTCCCCCTCCTCCTCATGCTCCTCCCCCTCCTCCTCCTCCTCAACGCGCTGAGATATAGACATGAGGGTGCTCTGACTATCCAGCGACATACTGTCTTCCCCCGCCTCCGTTTCCGAGTGCAAAGCGTCTGCCTTTATGCTTTGCAGGGAACTTCTCAAGAGGCATAGCAGAGGAATGGTGACGCTAATGATTGCAGCATCCCCGCTCACCATCTGGGTAGACTCCTCAAAGTTTCCAAGGACCTGGCAGATGGCTGCCAACCAGGCCCACTCTTCTGTAAAGAATTGAGGAGGCTGACTCACACTACGACGCCCATGTTGGAGTTGGTATTCCACTATAGCTCTACGCTGCTCATAGAGTCTGGCCAACATGTGGAGCGTAGAGTTCAACCGTGTGGGCACGTCGCACAGCAGTCGGTGCACTGGCAGATTAAACTGATGTTGAAGGGTCCGCAGGGTAGCAGCGTCCGTCTTGGAGTTGCGGAAATGTGCGCTGACCCGGCGCACCTTTCCGAGCAGGTATGACAAGTGTGGGTAGCTTTTCAGAAAGCGCTGAACCACCAAATTAAAGACATGGGCCAGGCATGGCACGTGCGTGAGGCTGCCGAGCTGCAGAGCCGCCACCAGGTTACGGCCGTTGTCACACACGACCATGCCCGGTTGGAGGCTCAGCGGCGAAAGCCAGCGGTCGGTCTGCTCTGTCAGACCCTGCAGCAGTTCGTGGGCCATGTGCCTCTTCTCTCCTAAGCTGAGTAGTTTCAGCACAGCCTGCTGACGCTTGCCCACCGCTGTGCTGCCACGCCGCGCAACAGCGACTGCTGGCGACGTGCTGCTGCTGACACATCTTGATTGCGAGACAGAGGTTGCGTAGGAGGAGGAGGGTGGTTTAGTGGAGGAAGCATACATCGCCGCAGATACCACCACCGAGCTGGGGCCCGCAATTCTGGGGGTGGGTAGGACGTGAGCAGTCCCAGGCTCTGACTCGGTCCCAGCCTCCACTAAATTCACCCAATGTGCCGTCAGGGAGATATAGTGGCCCTGCCCGCCTGTGCTTGTCCACGTGTCGTCAGTCGTCAGGCGTCTCTGTGAAAAACTGCCACACCGTAGAGCACCTTGACCTCTGCAGGGTGGCATGGCGCGAGGGGGCGCTTTGGGAAACAGTTGGTGGATTATTCGGTCTGGCCCTGCCTCTACCCCTGGCCACCGCACTGGCTCGGCCTGTGCCCACACCCTGACTTGGGCCTCCGTGTCCTCGCCCGCGTCCACGTCCTCTAGGCCTACCCCTACCCCTCAGCATGCTGTATTACCAGTAGTGCAGAAACAGAACGCTGTAATTAAATGTGCCACTTATTGGCCTGTGGTTGGAGGCTGACTTCGCTTACGGAACGCACAGCAGAGCCAGGAAAGAATTTTGCGCAAGCCTGCTGTAACACTTAGCTGGCTGCGTATGAATTAGGACAACTACCCCCAGCACAGACCCAGTACACCGAGGACGGTCACAGGCAGCCCAAATAGATTTTTTTTCCCAAATGTTTTTGGAAAGGCCCACTGCCTATATACACTGTGTATGTCTTCTCTCTCTGCGTCACCACTACTGGCCCTGGAGTATGTAAAATAACTGCAAACTGTTGCACTGTGGACTGGAATACAGCGGTGATGTAACAGCAAACACAGAGCCAGGAAATAATTTTGTGCAAGCCTGCTGTAACACTTAGCTGGCTGCGTATGAATTAGAACAACTACCCCCAGCACAGACCCAGTACACTGAGGACGGTCACAGGCAGCCCAAATTGATTTTTTTTTCCCAAATGTTTTTGGAAAGGCCCACTGCCTATATTCAATCAATATATCTCTTCTCTCTCTGTCCCTGCCTCACCACCACTACTGGCCCTGGACTATGTATAATTACTGCAGGGCACAATGCTCTGCATGGCCGATATACAAAAAAAAAAAAAGTGCAACACTGCAAAAAGCAGCCTTCACACTACTGCACACGGTTAGATGTGGCCCTAAGAAGGACCGTTGGGGTTCTTGAAGCCTAAAATACTCCTAGCACTCTCCCTATAGCAACTCCAGCAAGACAGCACTGTCCCTGATATCTGTCAGAATGCATCTGTGGCGAGCCGCGGGAGGGGCCGATTTATATACTCGGGTGACACCTGATCTCGCCAGCCACTCACTGCAGGGGGGTGGTATAGGGCTTGAACGTCCCAGGGGGAAGTTGTAATGCCTTCCCTGTCTTTCTATTGGCCAGAAAAGCGCGCTAACGTCTCAGAGTTGAAAGTGAAAGTAACTCGAACATCGCGTGGTGCTCGTTTCGAATAACGAGCATCTCGAACACGCTAATACTCGAACGAGTATCAAGCTCGGACGAGTATGTTCGCTCATCTCTACTCTTCAGTGCAAGACATAAACAACAAAATTGTAAAAAATGAAAAGAAAATGGAAGAGATAGTCACTTCGCATAATTCATTAATTGATGCGCACTATGAACTTGAGGAAAAAGTCACCAAACTACAGCTTAAAGTAACGGATCTGGAGGATAGAAATAGGCGCAATAATATTAAAATAAGGGGAATATCAGAAAAAATACCAAATGCTGAACTATCAAACTACATTATACGCTTCATGCAGACCCTCCTTCCTGATATTCCAGACCAAGAGCTAAAAATAGACAGAGCGCACAGACTGCCGCGTCCAAAATTCCTCAAGGAAGACAACCCTAGAGATACTATAGCTCGCATACATTATTTCCGTACAAAAGAAGCCCTTATGCAAGCGATAAGAAGAACACAACCGTTTCCAAACCCATATTCTGAACTACGCCTCTTCACTGATTTATCTCAGGCTACCTTAGAGGTACGAAGAGGATATGCAGATACAACTATGGCTTTGAGAAAAGCAAACATACCCTACAAATGGGGTTTCCCAACAAAAATTATAGCTACTAAAGACGGCAAACATCACATCTTCTTAAACCCTGAAGCCGCTGCGGCAACCCTAAAAAATTGGGGAATAGAAAGTCAAGCATCATCACAACCGCAGTCAAAATCCAGTACAAAAAAAACGCCAACAGATCGAAAAACAAGATTCCTGCTCCCTAAAATGAAGAGAAAAAAAAAAGGAGACTAAAATTTGTGAATTACTAGTAATTACTTTGTGAATTACTAACAGCTACTAAAGTAGTGCCTGCCCACTGTAGCTGGACATTTCACCCCCATTGGATATGCAAGCTCAGCCTTGCTTAAGTTTGTTTAAATGGTTCTTCATTTTGGTCCTCCACACAACTTATGGCTGCTCAGCAAAGTACCAAGAAGAGAGGACTTTGTTCTCCCATACCTAGGGCAACACCCACAAGAACCATCATCATGGCTGTGAAACTCCTATCAATCAACGCCAACGGACTGAATTCGCCCTTCAAACGAAGATCAGCATGGAAAGAAGAGCTACTCCAGAATGCAGACATAGTATGTATGCAAGAGACACACTTGATAGACTCAGACTGTAATATAATGTCTCACAAAAGATATCCACAAATTACATTTGCATGCGCAAAAAAGAAACATGCAGGTGTAATGATCGCATTTAAAGAGAACACACCGTTTACAATAGATCAACAAATTTGCGACCCCAGGGGTCGCTTCATAATTTTAAAGGGATCCATAAAGAACCAAAAAATTACTTTAGTCAACGCATATGTGCCTAATACACGACAAATAAACTTCCTAAATAAATTAATGAAAAAAATAATTTGAGTAGCACAGGGACCAATATTATTATGTGGTGACTTCAACTTAGTTCCAGATAAAAATATTGATACTACCAACCACACAATTAAAAGGAATGCTACCCTGGGGGAGTAGTTAAATAAAAGTGCATTATATGATGCCTTCCGATGTATCAACGCCTCTTCGAAGGAATATTCGTACTATTCCCCAAGGCACAAGACATTTTCGCGCATAGATTTATGTTTAATGGAAAAATCGCTTCTGACCACAGTCTCAAAGGCGGAAATCGGTACTGCAACATGGTCAGACCATGCCCCAGTAATCACATCATTAAATATTGGAAGCCCTAGCGGACTCAATAAATCATGGAGAAACAATACATACTTAATGAGTCTTCCACAATACAAAGAAGAGTTTCAGGAGGCTATGTCAGAATTTTTAAAATTCAATGATACCCCTCAGATAGACCCGGTAATTTTATGGAACGCACATAAAGCGTACATGAGAGGCATTCTCATAAAATTAGGATCAAGATACAAAAAAGATAAAACAAAAAAATAGAAGACATCCTCACCAATATACGCCTTAAAGAAAATGAACTACAACAAAACCCATCCCAAGAAACACATGATAATATGCATAAGTTAAGATTAGACCTACGTAAGGTTCTCTTGGGTGACTTTGACAGAGAAGTAAACACTCAGAGAGCAAACATCTACTCAGCAATTAATAGACCCTCAAAATGGAGGGCCAATTTAATGAAAAAGAAATCTATAAAAGCCAACATTCCCTATGTGTGGGACCACAACAACAAAAAAAATAACAAAATAACGCACCCACAACAAATAGCAAATGCTTTTTCTTCTTATTACAGTAACTTGTATAACCTAAAAAACAATATGCAACAAGAACAACCAAACAGTGAGTCAATTCAAGATTTCCTCAAATTAGTTAATCTACCCTCCTTAGAACCATCACAAGCTGAGCTTATAGACGAACCGATCTCTACTTCCGAAATTATTAACCCTATAATCTCATTAAAAAATCATAAAGCCCCTGGCCCTGATGGCTACTCTGCTGAATATTATAAAAAATTCTCAACAACACTATTAACCTATATGACGAATATGTACAACGTTACTATGCAAAGAGGTAGCTTTCCCAAAGAAATGTTACAAGCAACAATTATAGTAATACCTAAACCTGGAAAAGAACCAAATATCCCGGCAAATTTTAGACCTATATCGCTGCTTAACACCGATATTAACATTTATGCCACAACACTAGCCCAAAGAAATCTAAAATATCTTCCAAATATAATACATTCGGATCAAATGGGTTTTGTGAAGGGGAGGCAAGCCTCGGACAGCACGCGAAAAATTTTGAACTTACTACATTTTGTAGAAAAATCCCGGTTACCAACAATAATGCTAACCTTAGATGCTGAAAAAGCATTTGATAGGGTCCACTGGGGCTATGTTTTTAAAACATTAGAAAAATTCGGATTTGGGGAAGGATTGATCCGTGCTGCGCAGGCCTTGTACTCCTCACCGACTGCCAGTGTGTTGGTGGACGGAACATTGTCTGAACCACTAACAATTACGAATGGTACAAGACAAGGGTGTCCACTGTCGCCAATATTATATGTCTTGGCTATAGAACCACTGGCGGAGCTTATTCGTTCTGTTCCTGATGTGAGGGGGGTTCCGGTGAACCACAGGCAGTATAAAATAAGATTATTTGCAGATGATGTGATTCTTACGTTGGCACATCCATTGGAGTCCTTGAGGTCTGCCTGTGCGATACTGGAGCACTTCAGTAAAGTTTCCATGTACAAATTGAATGTAGATAAATCACTCATTCTTGGTATAAATATCTCAAAAAGTTTGGAAAACGCAATCCGATTGGAATTCCCATTTGAATGGAGAGTAAAAAGTGTACCATATCTGGGAATAGCTCTAACCCGGTTAATAAAAAACATAGAAAACAAAAATTACGCAAAACTACTAAACACAACACAAAGAGAGATAGACCACCTATCCAAATTAAATTTAACATGGTTTGGAAGAATAATGTCTTTTAAAATGAAAGTATTGCCAATAATTCTCTACTACTTCAGAGTCCTACCACTATCAACCTCTAACTCCACCCTTAACAAACTACAAAAACAAATGAATTCCTACATATGGGGAGCAAAAAAAACGCGACTGGCACTGTCGATTCTTGCATTGCATTGCAGGACTGGAGGAGCTGATGTTCCCAACCTGAGGGCATATCATAAAGCCATAATGTTAAACCAAACCAAGCAATTATTACCGAATGAGAATGCCCTGGGGTGGCCTACCATGGAAAAAAATTGCTTGAAAGACATCTCTGGTCAGGCACTGCTATACGCAATATCTATTGAGAGCCTACTATATCCAAAAATGATAACACCGCATTTACCAGACATGACCCCCACATTACGCGCTTCAGTAGATTCATGGAGCGAGTACTCAAAGAATATAGGTTTATCAGGGGTAAAGAAAAAACCCTCATTGCCTATTGAATTACTAAACCTGATCCTACCGGATCTGGACCTTAGAATATGGAAAAATAAAGGGGTAAAATGGGTAAGCGATCTTATTGAATCAGAAGAAGTCAAAAGATTTGAAGAACTACAACTAATTTACAACCTACCACCAAATGAAAAATTTAAATACTTAAAGGGGTTGTCCCGCGGCAGCAAGTGGGTCTATACACTTCTGTATGGCCATATTAATGCACTTTGTAATGTACATTGTGCATTAATTATGAGCCATACAGAAGTTATAAAAAGTTTTTTACTTACCTGCTCCGTTGCTAGCGTCCTCGTTCCCATGGAGCCGACTAATTTTCGCCGTCTAATGGCCAAATTAGCCGTGCTTGCGCAGTCCGGGTCTTCTTCTGTTCTCAATGGGGCTCCGTGTAGCTCCGCCCCGTCACGTGCCGATTCCAGCCAATCAGGAGGCTGGAATCGTCAATGGACCGCACAAAAGAGCTGCGGTCCACAGAGGGAGAAGATGCCGGCGGCCATCTTCACCGGTAAGTATAGAAGTCACCGGAGCGCGGGGATTCAGGTAAGCGCTGTGCTGTTTTTTTTTTAAGTCCCTGCATCGGGGTTGTCTCGCGCCGAACGGGGGGGGGGTTGAAAAAAAAAAAACCCGTTTCGGCGCGGGACAACCCCTTTAAGAATTAGCTGTCTACTAAAAGACATACCCATACACAGAATAGAGCTCCCCTTGGTACTAATATATAAGATAGACCCCCCACCTCCCGGAAACAAATCTGAAACCAGATCCTTCTATGATACACTGACCAATAACACGTTTGACAAAAAAAAACATACATGTTAAGCTGGGGAAAAGAACTACAAGAAGAAATAACAGAAATCTCATGGTCCAGAGCATTTAGCATAGCTTCAAAATCTACCAAAGGCATGGGCATATTAGAGACCCAAACAAAACTAAATTTAAGATGGTACTGCACCTCCGCCTTAATGTTTAATAGATCAAACAAAGGAGATGATCTGTGTTGGAGGGACTGTGGTCATAGAGGAACTCTATCTCACATTTTTTGGTCATGCCCTAAATTAGAGATGTATTGGGAGAACGTTTTAAATCTCTTACAAGCTACATTAAAATTCTACATACCCAGAGAAGCAAAAATGGTCTTGTTGCTGATAGGTATTGAAAAAATGCCGAAACAAATAAGACCCCTTTTGGCTCACTCCCTTATGACGGCAAAGACCATTATAGCAAAATATTGGAGAAAACTAGACCCCCCAGAGATAAATGAATTCAGAAAACGTATGGCGGATCAATATGCTTTCGAAAAGTGGTTAGCATTTCGCAGCAATTCTATTGAACAATTTGATGTGACCTGGGAATTGTGGAGAAAACGGACTAATTAACGTTATTCATCAGATACCTAGAGATGCCTTGTTATACCGTTAGAAGTTTATTCAATTTATGTTTGTAAAATAACAACGAAACTAATACAAGATATGCAGAATCAGAACAATTCAAGGTGAAAATCGACTTTATAATGTTTATTACACCATAGACAGAAGTCTGGGAAAATTGTTGTTAAGTCAACAAATGTGTAGCAAATTTAATCATATAGAACATATTAACTAATTGTAACAACAAAATTATCTAAGGGAAAAGCATTGTACAATGATCGTTTGTGCTGTACTGTTGGACAATTTGTAAATCTGCTATTTTGAATCAATAAAAATTTAATGAAGGAAAAAAAAAACTGCAATAAAATCATATGCCGACTTCATTGCGGATTTTGGTACGGAAACTTTGTGCTGATTTACAGCGTAGATTTCATGTGTGAAAGTAGCCAGACACCTTCTTCTCCGCTCGTGTTTCTTCACTTATTTGCATTAATCATCCTTATCTGTCTGTGAGCTTCAGCTAACTAAACACTAACAATCCCCTAACAGCAGAATCTAACATTATGCCTTACAGATCTCTCAGGCGCGGACAACTACACGACATTATTGTGCGGTTACTCTGACGGTGTGGCGGCGAATCCTCAACGGCCAAAACTGCATCACTTAGTGCAGAAATGCTGAAGATTTGCTGAAGATTTCATCGTTTGCGTTAAAAAGAGTCAAATTTACACTGAAATCGGCAGCATAAGTTGATGCACTATAGATTTAAAATCAGCGTTTTAGGGCAATTTATGCGGCAGTTTTTTTCCACAGCGAGTGGACAAGATTTCCTGAAATCCACATTATTGGTACTGTAAAATGGTGCAGATCTTCCCCAGATAATTCCACTGCTGTGCTAGTACACCAGAACCCTGGGCCATGGCAAGTACCGCCATGATACATCACAGCATGTCAGAATGTGATCATGTACAGGGTTCGGACAAAAATATGGAAACACCAAAGCCGTACTCTGCTTCTTTTTTAACACAACCCCACACAATGCTCAACAGCCTCTGTCACTCAGCACACATTTCCGTCCACACTGGTCTTTTTCAGATGCAGTTCTTCCAGTCTTACTATATGCAGTCATAATCATGGATACCCCAGACACAAGGCACATGTTGAGGAGCTGGAAGGGTAGAGTGGTCACTTGTCACGGCGGCACTTACCAGGCTCCCTCCCAGAGGGACACATGTAGCCTCGGCCAGAGCAGCGCTGAGCCTCTTCTGGACACCCCTAGGATAGGGATGCCCAACAAACTGGAGGACAGGGATAGCAGATGTCACGAGTGACGCCACCATTGCCTTACCCACTGGTATGACCCTTGGTGGTAAATAATGGAGCCGCACACAAAAGTAACGTACCTCAGGTCGTCAGGGCCTGGCAAAACATTACTGAACACAAGTTCCAGAATGATGATACAATTTACACCATATAGGCAGTGCAGGTAAAGAAGCAGACCTGAGTGTACCTCCACCTGGTGATCCCTAGACCAGGACGGCTGCATAGGAAAAATAATCACTGAGTACCTCTGCACTAGGCCTGGCTGTGTGCACCTTCTCTTGCTCACGCTCAGGTGCCTTCACAGGACCACTTAGATTGGAGGTCAGGAGAACGTGGTGGCCACTCAAGTGCCTTCACAGGACCCCTCAGATTGGAGGTCAGGAGAACATGATGGCCACTCAAGTGCCTTCACAGGACCCCTCAGATTGGAGGTCAGGAGAACATGGTGGCCACTCAGGTGCCTTCATAGGACCTTTCAGATTGGAGGTCAGGAGAATGTGGTGGCCACTCCAGTGGATCCATGTGACCAATCCAATTTTAAGCAACTGCATCAAGAGAATCTCTGATAATGTGTGCATAATGAGGCAAGAGATCAGAAAATGTTCCAGTCAAAGACGGGCATACTGGCTGTGTAGAGGCCCAGGGAAGGATGGGGCCCGGACTACTAGGTCAAGCACAGGAGCTGGACCCCCACCCCCCTCCTGATTTTAACCTTTTCATTGCAATCCTGCTTGTGATGATAAAGAGAGGACTACTGAATAGTGATGAGCGAGTATTCTCGCTAAGGGCAATTGCTCGAGTGAGCATTGCCCTTAGCGAGTACCTGCCCGCTCGAGAGAAAAGGTTCCGGTGCCAGCGGCGCGCAGGGAGCTGGGGGGAGAGCGCGCCGGCACCCAAACCTTGTCTCTCGAGCGGGCAGGTACTCGCTAAGGGCAATGCTCGCTTGAGCAATTGCCCTTAGCGAGTATGCTCGCTCATCTCTACTACTGAATAGTTTGTTCCACAGAACAGGAAATGTCAGCCTATTATTAGGCCTAGTGGGGAATGGGAAAACCTCAAGATTTTAGGAGTTTTAAACAAATATATTGTGACATCAAAAAATTACATAAAAATCACCAAAAAATCTTTGAAAATATATTTAAAGGGATCAAACTATTCATCAGTAGTTGATTGGTGGGTTACCACAGCTCATGCTCCCTGACAATCAGCTGTTAGAAGTGACAGTGGTGCTCGAATAAACGCCACAACCACTTCAATTCTTACCAGACACAGTGCCGTACACCGTATAGTGGCTGAGCCTTTTATAGCACCTTAATCCCATTCACTTGGATGGAACTGAGCTGCTCTCAGGCCATGTGGCCAATGAATGTGACGTCACACACCTAAGAAGAGGCTGTAACACTCACCCAAGTGCTGTGGGCTTTTCTACCAGCTGATCGACAAGAATCCCAAGCATCAGACCGATCAAGTATTGATGACCCATCCTGTGGATACGTCATCAATAGTTTAGTCATGGAAAACCCCTTTATAGGGAAATTACATTATATAAATCACATTTTTGTGTTAACCATTTATTAAGAATTTTTTGTGATTATTGTTTCAGTCACAATCCATATTTTTTTTAAATCCTAAAATCCTGCATTTTTCATGCTAATCACTGAGCCTAATACTAGTCTGTCCTTCCTGATCTGTAGAGGAAGCTTTACAGCGGTCATCTCACAGACATCACAGGCAGGATTACACTGAGAGGTGACACCTATATATAGATAACACAGGACCCACCATTCACAATAGTCACAGCTCACCTCCTCCCCCTCACTACACACTGACCATACAGCCTAATACTAGTCTGTCCTTCCTGATCTGTAGAGGAAGCTTTACAGCCGTCATCTCACTGACATCACAGGCAGGATTACACTGAGAGGTGACACATATATATATAGATAACACAGGGCCCACTATTCCCAATAGGTGATGTCACAGCCCACCTCCTCCTCTTCACTGCACACTGACCACAGATCCTAATACTAGTCCTGATCTGTATAGGAAGCTTTACAGCCATCATTTTACTGACATCACAGGCCGGATTACACTGAGAGGTGACACCTATATATAGATAACACAGAGTCCACCATTCATATTAGGGATGTCACAGCTCACCTCCTCCCTGCAAAATGCCCTGAGCAGGTCACAGACTCTAGAACATTATACATACAAGTCAGTGGGTCTCCTCCTTTTCATTGTGTGAATGACCCATGAGGCTGCTGTAAAGCATCTTTCTAAATGCTCTTTATGTTGTTAATTGCAGCTTAGACAAGATGGCTGCCCTCATAGTCATGTACAGACAATGGAATAAAAAATTCTACAATCAAAAAATCTAAACAGATTAGAAAAGGGGAAATTATTTCTTAATCTGGTTTTAATTCATTTTTAAAAGTGCCGCTAAAATAAGACAGTGTCTTATATTAATTTTTGTTCAAAAAAGGTTAACTTTTTAACATGTATAGCTTCCTGGACACTATTTAAATTTACTTTTTTTAATTAACTGTTAGCAGGGCTTAATTTTGGAGTAGGGCTTATATTTCAAGCATCCTCAAAAAGTCTGAAAAATCATTTTGCATCCTCAAAAATTCTGGAAAATCATGCTATGTCTTATTTTCAGGGTATGTCTTATTTTCAGGGAAACTGGGTATATTCCCATCGGCAGAATAGGTCATTTTCCGATGCCACCTTCCATTTATGTTTAGGTGTGGAGGAGGTATCACACTGAATTTGTCGCCCAGGTGAAGGAAAGCCTAGCTACAGCTCAGGTTTAAAGGGAATGTGTCATCACAGACAACCCCTTTAATATGAAAATGGATGAGCTCCTGAGTCTCCCAGAAAACAGCTCATTGTAGGTAGTTGTTGTCAGCCGTGACCGATTGGTAGAACATTTGTAATGTAAACCAAGAGCCCTTCATGTATTCCACGAGCGGCCTGGCTCTTTGGTGGGGTCCATGATGTAACTAGAGTTGTTGTGATGAGTCGGCTCATGGACTTCTCACTCGGACAGTAGAAGTTGGGATGCGGACATTTCCATTTTTTCCCCAGGAACAAGAATGTTTTTCCTTCCACCAGACATTCTCGGTCCACGTTTGTTTGAAGCTACCTATACAATAAAACTGAGACGGACACGAGATAAAGAGGCTTCTCCAAGACGGACACGAGATAATGAGGCTTCTCCAAGACAGACACGAGATAAGGAGGCTTCTCCAAGACGGACACGAGATAAGGAGGCTTCTCCAAGACGGACACGAGATAAGGAGGCTTCTCCAAGACTGACACGAGATAAGGAGGCTTCTCCAAGACGGACACGAGATAAGGAGGCTTCTCCAAGACGGACACGAGATAAGGAGGCTTCTCCAAGACGGACACGAGATAAGGAGGCTTCTCCAAGACTGACACGAGATAAGGAGGCTTCTCCAAGACGGACACGAGATAAGGAGGCTTCTCCAAGACGGACACGAGATAAGGAGGCTTCTCCAAGACGTCTGCTTCTAAGTATTGATAGATTAGTCACAGACAGCCACATTCACGCAGCGCCCAAGTATCGCTCAGACATCAGTTCCCTCAGACTTCAGGTTAACTACATTCATCACTAATGACACTGCGGCAGCAATTATCTTCTTAGTCTTTGGGGTCGAGCCAACAGAAGCATTATGCTGTTTAACTTTAAGGACAATTGTGAATTGTTTTGTATGGGAAGGGCAGCAGCTAATTACTTCCACAGCAGAATACACTTCTGTAGTTATCAGTTTTTCATGTATGTTAAATATGTATGATGGAAACATTGACATAGGCACATCGTCCCCAACCGCCACCGCCAGCTGTTGGGACAATGACTCGGAAAACACAATGAAGGCAGCGTTGCTCTGTTTTTTAATTTGGCGAGGTGATGGCGCCTGGTTTATATCACCTACTAATGACTTAGTAGATTTAGTTAGAGTTGGTAACTTTTAGGCCTCGTTCATCCGGGCTACAAAATCATCACTATAGAACACATGTATGTGAGGCTCATGGTGTCCAGCGGGATCTTTCAGGCTACAAAACATCTCATGTGAAGGACCCATTGGACACCACCAGCCTCACATACATGCGTTCTGTAGTGATGATTGTAGCCGGTGTGAACGAGGCCCGAGGGCTGACATTACCTATAATGATACATACACTTCAATGTTTAAGTTTCTTCAGATTCTTGAACACAACCTGCGCCAGAGCAAATGTCAAAATAATAAACTCACCTGTGCTTATATCATGGTTGTAAAATACAGGAGAAGATCGTATTTTCCACAACCCACCTGCTCATTTAAAGGGGTTCTCCCAGTAATACAAATGAGGCCAAATATCCCAACCCCACATTGCTAAATTCATTACACACACACTATATTTTGTGACAAAACTTACTTTTTCTGTAACATGATCTCCCCATCAGCGCCTCTCACTTCTGGTATAACAGTAGAGTTGCCATATTTGTCATAAAAACATAAAAGAAAAGGGGGATCGTATTTTGGCGCGTGAAAACACAACGTGTGATTTTACCTCCATTATTCCTCTTGGAAATGTATGAAAAAACTGACAACTGTGTAATGCCATTCTTATATTATGGCACTATGTTCTAAGGCCCCTTGTACTAATGCGCCAGCCACTAATGTTTCCTGCATCATGTTGCCAGTTGGTCATAACCCCGTAATGAGCTGCCAGTCACAGATGCCGCCATTGGAACATTGTCCACTGATGCCTTTATAAAAATACATTAGTGGTTCGAGGACTACTCCTGACCTACTACAGTCAAGGATGTACATGGAACCCAAGGATCCCATCACAGGTGACGTCTCTTCTCATTGTTCACCTTTCAGTTTCTTCATATCTGGGCCTATAACACCATAGAGATCTCTTCCAGCCAAACTCTGGGTGGGCGATTTGTCACTTAACCAGGGCACTGGCGTCACGATGACAAACGTGGACACCGTTGGAATAACCAAGTTAGATCCCCTTATTCTCCCCCAGCGCGTGGCTTGGCTAGGCTATCCTTCGGCAATCTTGGAAAGAGGAAGACAGTAGAGCCACTGTGAACTGTCTGCCAAAATATACCCTGCCGTCCCCTCGGCTGAAAGCGTGGTTGCCGGCCACTACAGATATAGTTTCCAATTTTCTGCCGTCTTCTCCATCGACGTAATGCCTCCCTTTAAATATAATGCTCCACTCTTTGCCTGCTCACTTAGATATTCTTCCCTGCTCCCCCCCTCCTCCTTAGAAATAGTCCCCCCCCCCCTCTGTAGGGAATAGCTCCTTGTTCCCAAATCTTCAGTAAGGGTAGGTATTACTCACACAAAATTGCAGAAGCCAGACGTCACTCTGCACTACATAACATTTTTCTCCTCCCATCTCCTACGCACACTGGATTTAGGGGAAGGGGAGATGAGTCAGTGCAGTGCTGTCCTATCAATGATTGACAGCTATCTGTACATGACCGCACATACAGGGAAGGCTGACAATCATTGATAGGACCACTCTTGGACCATTCAGTTCAGAATGAGCAAAGGTTTAAGTCTGGAATGTCAAATTCATTTTCACCGAGTGCCACATCAGCTTTATGGTGGACTTCAAGGGGATTGGCAGCATAGAGCCCCTTTGCAGGCTGGGTCAGAGTGACAATATAAAAGGAAGGAGTGGGTGGAGCTAGTCTTCTAGGTCCAAGTGCAAGTGAAGGCCTAAAAAAAACTGGGAAGGAAGAAGGAGAAGCCTCTGCCTAGTCATTGCAGAACAGCCAGTGCAGTGGGAAGGAAAAACATCTAAAGCGTGAGTACTCAAGAGCAAGAACTGTTTAGTTGAGAGCATCAGAAGGAAAACCAAAGAAGGAGATCTAAGTAGAAAGAAGAGAAGCTAAGAAGAGAAAGGGAACTGAGTCAGCCATACATAAGCACAGCCAGAAAGAAAAACTGGAAGGAAAAGCAAAGTGTATAAATGTAGTTTCTTGCACCAATCCACTGAGAAAAGTGCAGAAGTAAGCAATGCCTACAAATAAATCTGTTTATTTCAAAGTCATCTAATGCAAACTGTACGAAGCAAGTCAACTTGAAATCTCCTTTTCTTTCCGAAAACAAATCTGCTCATAGTTTACTTCGCAACCTGACTCCTGGAGTCCCTTCCCACAAATGTAGCGAAAAGGATGTGAAAAGAACTGGTATGGAGGCGCAACCCTCTAAGCTACTAGAAGATGTAGATCAAAGTCCAATGTGTGATGGTGAAAGCACTTCTTTTTTATTTTTTCACAAATTAAAGACCAGCAATAGAATACGCGTTTCGGGGAAGAACCCTTTCGTCAGTTCGGTTGGATAGGACAACGGGATGCCTGGGGGTGACACGATTCCAAAGGTGTATTGAATGTGTCGGAGGTCCTGTGTGCAGGAGGACAGGGGAGAAAAAAGTGCTTTAGCCACTTTTGAAAACACTTTGTACTCCATAAATATTCCACCACCCTCACTGGGTCTTGCTCCACCCTCCTTTTTCATTTCTTTTATTTCCACAAATGTAACACCTGCACTGAGGCACCACAATACATGCTCCAGAGGAAAAGAGGTTCTATCTCCATTATATTTATTTCTCCACTTTTTATAACTATTATTTTGTGCGGAACGGGTTCCTACCAGTATACGGACTGGCGTCATGACAAAACAACATCTTATCTTACCCTACCTGAATCTGTGGGTAGCACCTCACTGGGATATCACCATCTTACCCTGCCCGACTCCATGGGCAGCACACAATAAGAACTACCAAATTTACCAGTTGTGGAGCAGCGTTTTGCAGTGAGGAGCAGCAGTGTTACCGTGACTACCATATTTTTCCTGCACTCACCTTCCTTGGTCTGGTCCGGGTTGTCACAATAAGCAATCACATGACCTGGTGTCTTTGCTCTACCCAGAAGTGAAGAACAGCAAGGATCGAGAGCTGGCAGACCCGGAGCTGGGGGGAATGTGGGGCAGGTGAGTATGGTTTTTATAATGTTTGGGCAGCTTTTTTTAAAAATACATTGACCCCAGTTAACCCCTTTAGGGCTCAGTCAGACGAGCGGATATTTGCGTGTTTTTCAGCGTAGAAAAAAAAATGCACTGCATTCGCGGAAAAAAATTTGCACCTACAAAAGATAGAACATATGGGTGGCAATGGATGTGGTCATGCGGATTTTTTTCCGCATGCAGTACGTTTTTTTCCGCGCGGAAGAACGCGCGACTCTCTGCTCGTCTGACTGAGTCCTTAAAGGTTTGTACTGGAATTAATGTATCTGTTTAAGGCCTCCTGCAGATGGCTGTTTGGTGAGAATTCTCGCAGCGGGATGCGGTCCCGTGCCCCTGCAGAGGCCTACGGCTCACCCGCTTCCCGGCGTCTTCTCTCTGCGCTGTGTGCCAACTGCCGGCCAGTCGGCACATGCACAGAGTGGAGCCGGCCTGTCACTACTGATTTTTCTGTGTGGGCCTCTGTAAAGCCTGCACAGAAATAGAACATGCCGCGATTTGTTTTTCGTGCGTGTTTTCAGGGGGGATTCCCTCTCTCTCTCCCTCCCCCCCCCCCCACACTCCCCACTGCAACCCCCCACTCACCCACGGCGCCCCCTGAATCTTTGCACCCGAGTACGGAAGTACTCGAACTTCGCGGCGCTCGGGCAAAAAAGGGGCGTGTCCGAGTAGGTTCGCTCATCTCTACCAAGCACTTATCAGAACCTTGAGTGGTCGCGAAATCTCGGCTATCAGACCAGCGACACTTCAAGTGTTCTAGCCACGTCGGCATTACATAGGAGAGCAGTCTTTGAGGATTTATATGTATCCCTTATCGGATGGTCATTATCTATGAACAGTAAGGACTGCTACCTACCCCTTATCTGCCATTAAACATCGGGGCTATATCGTTCATGCTCAATGTGAGTCTGAGTATTAGTTATATGTTTTTCTGCCCCAGGAGTGAGTATACACACCCCTGACGTATACCTCCCCTCTGGCATTACATGGGCCCCACGTCTATACGGTTTTAAATTGAATTAATAAAGAGTATCTTTTAGCAAGTCTATTCTGTGAAGGATAATCAGAACCCTTTCGAAAAAGCAATAACTGGACTAGTAAACTGCATTATAACTGGACTAGTAATGCTAGAAAATTATACTGATAATAGACAAAGCTAGGCTGGAAGCAAAATTCTAGAAGCATAAAGAATCCCAACCCTAGGCTAGGAACAAGAACCTAGAAGCAAACGGGGAATATTGGATTTAAAAGCACATAATGTACACTATAACCAGCAATACTGCAGAAGACATATTTAAATCGAGGTTAGCCAATGAGGAACTCCCCCCCCCCCCCCCCAAATGAGGTTAGGCTGCAGCAGTGTGGTCAGCTGACCCACTCAAAGTTGCTTTGATCCCTACATTTGACCACTTTTCCTGCTTTCAAGAAATCATTTTTCCATAAGTAATATACTGCCCCCTCCAATGACAGACACCGCTGTTACAAGATAATCAATCTTATTCACTTAGTGGTTTTAATATTATGGCTGATGGGTGTATCTATCTATCTCAAGTTAATGAAGAGCAAGAGTTAACTTTCTCTTGGACTAGTTTTGAGCATTAGTCCTCTGTACAGCGGTGTTCACATAAATAATGCATGCAAACTTGCTTCAATCAATGCATAACTATAGCGGTTAGATAATGTTGAAAGCTTCAGGATAAGATTTTCTAATCTCGATGGCCTAAATTTACAAGCTTGAAAGCGTATTTAAAGATAACAGGTTAAAACATATTACAAATCATATGTAATAAACATCCAGCTGTGATGCCAGTAATTGGAGGACATTAATTGGCAGAGCAATGCTTGCAGACACGTTATTCTGGCGTTTATTTAAAGTGGTCACCAGTCTTTATCACAGTGAGCCAATAGCAGCGCTGCAGCCGGGACGTATCCGTCGTTCTCCACTGCTTTAACCATCAATCATTAGGACAGTATACCTGAAGAATAGTTGTTCGAAAATGTAACTGCAGCAGAGCGGTCCGGTGGGGGGCTGGGCCATCTCTGCTTGCTGCAGGCATCATTCAGGCACTGCTCTGAAATGTCACACTTGCGCTGCAGGCTCGACTACACGCACTGAGAAGCTCCTCTATGGAGTGATTCTTCTGTGCATGCTCCGGCAGCCGCCATGAGACTTCAGAGCGTTGTACAGCAGTCCTTGCAGCGTTTTCATTGGCGTTCTTAACAACTTTATTGGTCAAAAACTCTACAACTAAATGTAACTTCAAAGTCTACAGGAGATTATTGAAGATCTACACAACGTTTGTGTGTTCAGTTGTTTTTATGGCATGTAAACTACAGCTCCCAGGATGACCTGAGCAATAGTCAAGCTCCACGTTGCCTACTCCGCTGCTGTTCCTGCAAGTTCTTCTGATACTGACTTCTGGCTTCCTCTCTGATTACGCTACCCGCCTCATCCCTGTGTGGTGCAAATTAAGACCTCCTGTTGCTGACTTCTGTCTTCCTCTCTGACTATGCTACCCACCTCATCCCTCTGTGAAGCAAACCGAGACATCTCATGCTTACTTCTGGCTTCTTCTCTTACTATAGTACCCGCCTCATCCCTCCATGCTGTAATTTAAGACCTCTGATTGCTGACTTCTGGCTAATCCTCGACTACTCTCCATACCTGCGGCCATTACACCTGAGGCTCTAGCCTCATGCCCAAAACCGCTACCCCTTCTTTCTCTACAGCACTCTCACCCCAATATCTCTTTCTCCTGGTTCTCTTATAAGCAACGCTCACACTTTCTTCATTCTAACATACCTAATTCCAACTTTGTGACTCCTTTAACCCACTTGAGTCTTCATTCACCAAGACATCACCTCTGACTTATTGCCTTTCACAAATCTATGGTTGGTAGCTAAAAGATTCAGTTTTTTCATGATCTTCTGCTTGTGAACGCTTGGGAAAGGAAACTATAAGTTGCCGTCATGTCAGATAACAGGAACAAAACATTCCTGCTGTCTCACAAGCTGCCCATGGCCTGTGAAGAAATAAAAGATAAACAACTGACAAGTTAGTAGAGGTGCCCAGCGCCCCTACATCGTGTCTATCCCTTAGTCCTTCCAGTAGGCCTCTAAACCACGCTACATATAAGGTGGGATTGTCCCTCCCTCTTAAACCCTTTCAGGGCTCAGTGTTCTCTACATATACTCTGTAGTAGGCCGCAACTCGCTCCTGTGTCCGACGACACTCCAGACAGCCCTCTGACAGGAAGCAGCGTCGCTCTTCTGACGTCTGACTAACAGCTACTGTTGTCACTGAATCACTCCTAACTGACGAATCTCCCTCTGACAACTCTTACTGGCTCGCTGCACTACACCACTGTTTTCTCTTACTGACTGTCAGAACCAGCAACTCTCAGGGCCGCCGTGCCCACACAACTGGTCCTGCCACCCGGGTTACAGGAGTGCGGCGTAGGGGAGCCCCGGTTCTAGTGATCTCCCCGGGCCGCTGTAAATCTGGTCGCTGCCGGGTTGCTAGGGAGGCAGCAGGTGCTTTTCTATTTCCTTGACTACCAAGCATGCTTCCTTGGTAACTGTCTGTTTAGCATGGCTGGGGGCGTGTCCCCA
Source organism: Eleutherodactylus coqui (assembly GCF_035609145.1). Taxonomy (NCBI): domain Eukaryota; kingdom Metazoa; phylum Chordata; class Amphibia; order Anura; family Eleutherodactylidae; genus Eleutherodactylus; species Eleutherodactylus coqui. The sequence continues at coordinate 3,811,221 of NC_089848.1, read as the reverse complement.
GCACCTCCTTGATGGGCCCTGCTGCTGTCAGGCTCCCCACCCCAATCAGCTGCTGGGGCGGGAGCTCTGACAGCATTTAAATGTGTTTGTTTCCTTCCAGCCCTTGCCAGTGTTAGTTTGGTTCTCCAGCTGCACCCGCATATATTTTGACTTCTCTTGTGACCCCGGCTTTTCTGACTTCTGCTCTTGGACTTTGACTTCCCCCCTGTACTGCGTACCCTCCTGTTGCCAACCCGGATTGTCTGACCATTCTACCGTTTGTTTGTCTTCAGTGTCTGTTTGTCTTCCCGTGTCCCGCTTCCCTAGTGAAGGTAGGGACCGCCGCCCAGTTGTCGCCCTGGGGGTTAGCCCAGGGGGGCAAGTAGGCAGGGACAGGGGTTGCGGGTTTTCTCAGGGACCCCCATATCCCGGACACTGTCCTGACAGTAACACTGGCCGAAGGAAGGTCAGACCCTTGTATCCGCCCGGCAACTTTGAACACCTCGATGGAGGCCGTGGCGGCTTTAGCGAACCAGGTCCAGGTCCTTACGAACCTTGTCCAGGACCTAACCGTCCGCTTGCAGCTACAGGAACAAGTGGCGGCTGCAGGTCCCATGCAGCCCCCTTCCACTCCAGGAACTGTGTCAGAACCTTGGGTTACGCTTCCAGATTGCTTCTCCGGGGAGAGAGGTCAGTTTTTTGCATTCAGAGAGAGCTGCAAGCTCTACTTTGATCTCCGACCCTACTCCTCTGGTACTGAATACCAGAAAGTGGGATCTGTAATTACCCGCCTGAGGGGAGAGCCCCAAAATTGGGCCTTCTCGTTACCGGCTGGCTCTCCCGCCCGACTATCCCTTGATGCTTTTTTTTCCACCTTGGGTCAAATTTACGAAGAACCCAACCGGGCTGGCTACGCAGTTTCCAAGCTTCTAGCCCTGCGCCAGGGTTGCAAGATGATGGAGGACTACTGTTCCCAATTCCGCCAACATTGTACGGAATCCGGGTGGAATGATGCCGCCCTAAAAGACTTATTTTTGGCCGGTCTGTCTGAGGGTCTTAAGGACCTACTCGTTGCCCATCCGGAGCCAAGAACCCTGGAGCAAGCCATGTCGCTGGCTATTCGGGCCGACCGACGTTTGAGGGCCAGACACGCCGCTCGGACCACTCCACTCCCCAAGCCCACTTCTTCTACTGACCCGACTTTTTCACCTCCTACCACTGAGCCCATGGAGCTGGGAGCCATGAACCCAAAGCAACGACGGGAATATCGCCTGAAGAAGAATCTCTGCTTCTACTGCGGGGAGTCGGGTCACCGCATTGCAACCTGCGATAAGAAGCCACGGCAGGAAAACTTCCGCTCCTAGGCAGTTGTCAGGAGGACTGTCTAGGAGCCAAGGTACTCCCTGTGTTGTCCAAAATGTTATTGCCCTGCACCCTAGAATTCCATTCTTTCTACTGTACTGGGCAAGCCTTCGTTGATTCTGGGGCTGCTGCAAATTTCGTTAATTTTAATTTCGTTGCTCAACTGTCCGGGGTTTTGTTACGCTTAGAGACTCCAATTTTTGTTTCAGGAGAGGACTCCACTCCATTGCAGGCAGGGGTAGTTAATCTGGTTACCCCTGAGGTAAGGTTTACTGTAGGAGCCCTACATGTTGAAACCTGCACATTTCTGGTGATGAGAGATTTGTCTGTGGATGTCGTCTTAGGTCTCCCCTGGCTCCGGGAGCACAATCCTGTAGTAAATTGGGACACGTTGGAACTCGTAGAGTGGGGTCCCCGCTGTGCCAACCACCCATGTCCGGTTGAGGTGGGAATCTCCACCTGCGAGGGGATTTCCATACCTGATTACCTCTCCGAGTTCTCGGACGTTTTCTCCAAGCAATTATCTGCCCCCTCATAGAGAATGGGACTGTAAAATCGATTTGATTCCTGGGGCCAAACTTCCTAAGGGCCGCATTTATAATGTTACGGTTCCAGAGAGAGAATCCATGAGGGACTATATCCAGGACAGCTTGGCCAAGGGGCACATCCGGCCCTCAGAATCCCCGGTGGGTGCCGGGTTTTTCTTCGTCGAGAAAAAGGATGGGGGTCTCCGGCCCTGTATAGATTATAGAGAGCTAAATAAAATTACAGTTAGAAACCAGTATGCTCTTCCGCTCATTCCTGACCTCCTCAACCAGGTTGCTGGTGCCCAATGGTTTTCGAAGCTTGACTACATGGGAGCGTACAACCTCATTCACATTCGGGAGGGGGATGAGTGGAAAACCGCCTTCAATACGCCTCTCGGTCATTTTGAATACCTAGTGATGCCTTTTGGATTGTGTAACGCCCCAGCCATTTTTCAGTAGTACATGAATTCTGTGTTTCAGGATATAATAGGGGTGTTCGTCGTTGTATATCTAGATGACATTCAGATTTTTTTCTCCGACTTGGCGAGCCACCGTACTAATGTTCGGACCATGCTAGCTCGACTCAGACATAACAAGCTGTTTGCTAAGCTCGAGAAATGTGTTTTCGGGGTACAAAAGATATAATTCTTAGGGTATATCATCACGCCATGCGACTTCCAGATGGATCCTGGGAAGGTGAAAGCCATCACGGAGTGGGCCCGGCCAGGTACCTTGAAAGCTCTTCAACGCTTCCTCGGCTTCGCCAATTACTATCGCAAGTTCATTAAAGACTTCTCCGTGGTGGCTAAACCTCTAACGGACCTCACCAGAAAGGGAGCAGATGTGAGTACCTGGTCTTCTGATGCTCTTAGGGCCTTCGATACTCTAAAGGCGGCGTTCTCTTCAGCGCCCGTCATAGTACAACCGGATCTGTCCTGCCCGTTTGTTGTGGAGGTAGATGCCTCGGAGTTTGCTGTGGGAGCGGCACTGTCCCAAGGTCCCTCCACACTCACTAACCTTAGACCATGTGCCTATTTTTCTAGAAAGTTCTGTTCCACTGAACAGAACTACGACATAGGCAACCGGGAATTGCTGGCTATTAAGTGGGCTTTCGAGGAATGGAGGCATTTTTTGGAAGGAGCTCGTCACTCACAGACCATAAAAACCTCACCTATTTAGATTCTGTTAAGAGGTTAAATGCTTGGCAAGCCCACTGGGCCTTGTTTTTCTCTCGGTTCAATTTTGTTGTAACCTATAGACCCGGCTCAAAGAATGTCAAGGCAGATGCCATGTCTAGGAGTTTTGGTTCCCCGGAACCTTCCGAGTCTGAGCCTGAGAGTATTCTCTCCCCTGGGGTGGTCCTCGCTGCTGTCTCCTCCGACCTTTCACCTCTCATACACGCCACTCAACAATCCGCCCCTGAAGCCCTTCCGGAAGGCAAATTTTTTGTTCCGTTGTCACTGAGATTGAAAGTGTTAAAGCAGACCCATGCTTCAGTCCTAGCTGGTCACCCCGGTGTCAGGGGTACTCTAGAGTTATTATCCAGAGTCTATTGGTGGCCGCATATGGCCAGGGATGTACGGTTATTTGTGTCCGCGTGCCCGGTGTGCGCAAGGGGGAAGAATCTCAGGAGACGTCCTGAGGGTCCTCTTCTTCCTTTGCCCATTCCGTCCAGGCCATGGTCCCATTTGTCCATGGATTTTATTACTGATCTGCCATCCTCGCTGGGGCAAACGGTCATTTGGGTCATAGTTGACCGTTTCTCTAAAATGTCACATTTCGTTCCGCTTTGCAAGTTGCCTAACGCCAAACATCTGTCTGAAATGTTCATCAAGGAGATTGTTCAGCTACATGGGATCCCCGAGGATATTGTGTCAGATAGAGGGGTACAGTTCGTCGCTCGCTTCTGGCGAGCTTTCTGTAAAAATCTAAATATTAATTTGTCTTTTTCCTCCGCCTTCCATCCCGAGAGTAACGGACAAACGGAACGGATGAATCAAGAACTTATCCAGTACCTGCGACTTTTTGTCTCTGATAACCAGGTTCAGTGGGCCAACTACTTACCTCTCGCCGAATTTGCTATTAACAACCATGTTAAGTCGTCGTCCCAATTGTCACCTTTTTTTTGTAACTATGGGTTCCATCCCCGGTTCTCGCTTTCTACTCCTTTTGTCTCAAACAATCCGGCCGCGGACATATCCTCTGAGGAACTGTGCACAGTTTGGGCCCAGGTTCGTAAGAACCTTCAGGGTTCCCAAGAGAAACTGCATAAATACTTTAAGAAAAGATGCACTATCTCGGCACCTTTTGTGGTCGGGGAGCAAGTTTTATTGTCATCCAAGAATCTGAGACTTAAAGGGGTTGTCTCACGGCAAACCTCAAAATTTTACCTTACCCCATTCCCCCTGCCACCCCCCCCCCCAGCATAAAATAGCAAAGTAAAGCGGTTTTTAAGCCGCTTGCTACTTACCGATCCGACGAAATAAGGACTTTAAAAAATCTTCTCCCAAGATGGCCGCCGGTCCTTTCCCAGGGATGCACTGCGGTTTTCTCCCATGGTGCATCATGGGCTCTGTGCGTTCCATTGCCGATTCCAGCCTCCTGATTGGCTGGAATCGGCACACGTGATGGGGCGGAGCTACGCGATGATGCGTAGAAGGGGCGGAGCCAGAACGCCGCTCGTGCCTGGACCGAGCAGAAGGGGAGAAGACCACACAGCGCAAGCGCGTCTAAAAAAGCAAGAAGACATCAGAATTAGACGGATCCATGGCGACGGGGACGCTAGCAACGGAGCTGATAAGTGAATAACTTCTGTATGTACATTACAAAGTGCATTAATATGGCCATACAGAAGTGTATAACCCCACTTGCTGCTGTGAGACAACCCCTTTAAGGTTCCCTCCCTGAAACTTGCTCCTCGGTTCATTGGCCCATTTACTGTTTCGCAGGTTATCAACCCTGTGTCGTATAAGTTGTCACTTCCTGACTCCTGGAAGGTCCACAAGGTTTTTCATAAAAGTTTGCTAGGGAGGCAGCAGGTGCTTCTCTATATACTTGACTACCAAGCATGCTTCCTTGGTAACTGTCTGTTTAGCATGGCTGGGGGCGTGTCCCCAGCACCTCCTTGATGGGCCCTGCTGCTGTCAGGCTCCCCGCCCCAATCAGCTGCTGGGGCGGGAGCTCTGACAGCATTTAAATGTGTGTGTTTTCCTTCCAGCCCTCGCCAGTGTTAGTTTGGTTCTCCAGCTGCACCCGCGTTTATTTGACTGCTCTTGTGACCCCGGCTTTTCTGACTTCTGCTTTTGGACTTTGACTACGTTTTTGTCTTCCCCTCTGTACTGCATACCCTCCTGTTGCCGACCCGGAGACTGAAGAGACTGATGCTGTACCAGATGACATAGTCCTCGGATCCAAGGTTAGCAGTGGAGAATGCTAGTCTAAATGTAGACTAGCGCTGGAGGGATCCTGGGATACCTCAAGGAGAACAAAGGTAGAACCCCTCACCAGCATGGGTTCATGAGGGGTCGATCATGTCAGACCAATCTGATCAGCTTCTACCATGAAGTAAGCTCTAGGCTGGACCTGGGAGAGTCTATTGATCTCGTCTATAAATCATCCACAGTATATTGTGAAGTCAGCAGCACAAGACAGCATACCAATATATGGGAAGTGACGCACGCTCGATGGGGGATCTCATTGTTTATCGATAAGGATAAAGACCACTATATGAGGTCGAAATGTTGTGTGTTATGTGGAGACAATAAATATGCATCAAATGTGATGCCAACATTGTGCACCTTCTATGCTGCTCTTGGACTGTCTTTTATTCTTGATCTCGTATATCTGGACTTCTCTAAAGCATTTGACACCGTGCCGCATAATAGGCTAATATACAAAATGAGAAGCTCGGATTGGGTGAAAACGTGTGTATCTGGGTAAAGAACTTTCTCAGGGATAGAAATGGTTCGTACTCTGATTGGGCCCCCGTTGCTAGTGGGGGCCACAGGGCTCAGTATTGGGCCCCATTCTGTTCAATATATTTATCAACGACCTGATAGAGGGACTGCACAGTAAAATATCAATATTTGCAGATGACACAAAATTATATAAGATAATCAATACAACGGAGGACAATATACAGCTACAAACGGACCGAGATAAGTCGGGGGCTTGGGCAGAAAAATGGCAAATGAAGTTCAATGTTGATAAATGTAAGGTTATACACATGGGCAGGAGAAACGGATGTCACCAATATACACTAAATGGGGTACTGCTAGGGAAAAGTCATATGGAAAAAGACCTGGGGGCACTACTGGATTGTAGACTAAACTGGAGTAACCAATGCCAGTCAGCTGCTGCAAAGGCAAATAAAGTCTTGGGGTGCAGTAAAAGAGGTATAGGGGTGAAGGACGAGAACATTATTCTCCCACTATATAAGGCACTTGTCAGGCCTCACATGGAATACTGCGTACAATTCTGGACACCGGTGCTCAGGAAAGATGTTACAGTGCTGGAGGGGTACAAAGAAGGGCAACTATACTAATACATGGAATGAAGGGACTGGAATACCCAGAGAGGCATCAAAACTGGGATTATTCACCCTGGAAAAAAGACGGCTAAGGGGCGACCAAATAACTCTGTATAAATACATTAGGGGACGATGCAAGGGTCTCTGCCATGATCTGTTTATACCCAGAACTGCCACAGTAACAAGAGGGCATCTGCTACTGCAACACTCATGAGGGCTGACCCCGGACACTTGCCCTATGTGAGGAGCTGGGAGGGATATGTGTTGGCTTGTCACAGCGGCACTTACCAGGCTCTGGTCCCGGAGTGATGACACGCAGCCAAGGCCAGAGCAGGACTGCATGCCACCTTCAACACCCCTAGGATAGGGAATGCCAATAAACAATATGAGGGGAGTAGTAGTAGTTATCACTCATGACGCCACCATTCCCACACACCGATATGCTACGCAGCAGAGAATAAACACAGAGACTTGTGTATAGTACCTCGGGTCCCCAGGAATGGTTAGGGCCCGGTATAACTTTACTTGAAGGCAAACAATTATTCACAACAATGCAGGTACAATTCTTCAAAGTGAGGTAGAACAGAGCTCAGAGATCAGGGATCTGTACGACACCACTCCTGGGCTGTGAACACTCCAGAGGAGGAAGGGGGTAGGGGCCATTTCACAGACACTCCGGCGACAATTATTTAATTAAGGATTAGCAATAACACCCCGCACGGCAGGCACATGGGTGTGACTCAGCAGTGTACCTCTAAACGGTGATCCTGGAGTTGGACGGCCACATAGGAAAACTTGTGATGTGAATTGGTACTTGTAAGATGAGTCTCTATATACAAAATTACTCAGGGATGCTCTCTCTTATGGTCTTAGGACTCACTCCACTCACATCCAGACTCCAATCGCAAGATATCTCTCCTTTTCCTCCATCTTCACCTACATGGAAGCTGAAGGTGCTTCTATGTGGCTCTGTATTAGCACTCTTTCTGAAGACAAGATGGAAGACCTCTTCCGGCTCTCAATCACTTCTATTTATACCTTCACTTATACCACATGATATGACAGACTGTTACATTTACATGCAGGCAATGATTTTAGTGAAGTTAACCTCTTAAGCGCCGCAGCAGTGCAACACACACACTGGATATGACAGTGCATGTACATAGGACAAACATTTATGGAGGGAACCAGGATGATATTCTGGGCCACTACAGTTTCCCCCTACTTAAGAATGAAGCCGCCTCCGGCGCCTCTAAAACAGAGTGTATGCGTCCGGAGTTGGGCCATCTTGAGTGTCTGACTTTCATCCCCTTGAAGAACACATTGCTCAGTCACGGAGTGTGCAAGGCAAAACCTGTAAACACAACTCCTACCCCTGGTCACCTATATATAAAGGTGTACCCACCCCCGGTGTACTCCGACTAAAGGAAGCGTCATTTCTATGTGTGGCTTCTATTTATGACAGCATGTAAGGACTGACTTGCAAGTAAATTAGAGAAAAATCTACTAGGCTGGACAGAATCCAAGAGCGCTAGTATTGCTATGGAGCTTCCTTCATAACTTTGCTCCAAAGGCTAGCAGTGTAAGATCAGTGGAATGACCCTCACTGTTTCTTACTGTGAGGAGAAACACACTGTTACCAAACACAAAAATATGAAAGGGTGACTGGCAGGAAAAAGAGCAAAAATTATCATCGGAGCAGTCAGTAGTTTAAGTCAATACCGCTGTCCGTGAATAGGAAGAGGTGAATGAAAGGCCCCGCCCCCTGAGACAGACTGAACGGGCTGCTGAACACTGAAGACTGGACTAAGGGGTACACAAGAGACCTCCAGTCATACACATATAACCATCATACCATGCACACAGTCTCAAGCATACAGTGACTGCACTGAATTAGCATAAATTAGAATGAATTGATACATTAGACTAGACATTAATTATGCATTAAAATACTAACTGACTTTAAGTATGAAAAATGACTTTAGAGAGCATGAGCAGGTGAGCTTTAAACTTGAACACACCTTTACTTTTCTTTCTCCAGCACATACTTAAACATTATAAACGTTGCATAACTTTTATAAACTTTTCAATGTGAAAAAAAAAAAACATTTATAAGTGGGACATGAGGGACTTTAAAGTCCTTGTTTCAGGGCATAATGGGAGAAAAACAGAGAGAAAAAAGAAACTGTCTCTTACGCAAAGTCTCATGGAAAGTGGAAGTCATTCTGCGGCAGTAGCAGTCTCCCAATCTCTGCCTACTGATTCACCCTATACTCTGCATCGCCCGCAGCTGCTGCAGCACCATCACCTACCAGTGACTCCTCATCATCCTCCATCTTTGTGGAGCTGGTAGAAGGAGAAGTAGATGCAGTGTCCACACTGGGATGTGTCAGTGGTCCACGAAGAACTCGCAGGTTAGACACAGTCACTACTTTCACCGGCATGACTATTTGCCAGGTAAAAGTAGCTGTACTTGAGAGTTGACCCATAGGGTGACCCAGAGTTGGCAACGACTGAATGGTTAACCATCATCATGATATCTCTGGAAGGCTCGGATACCGTGCACACTGAGCCGTCCTCCACTTTTTGGGACCTATTCCCAGTTTTTGCTGCATTAAAAATGCAAATGCGAATGGCTGGCGATACACTCCTTGCATGACTACCATACAACAGCTTTGTTGCTAATGCCGTGTCACTTATGTTAGATTCTCATTGACTTGTGCATGACTTATTATTTAGCCTTACTAAGAGGTGCCGTCCGCTCTTCTGACATGCCTGTTTTAGTAAATACTTCTCCTCGGCATGAAGCAACATATATGGAGCATCTGTATTTACACTGTGCTGTCCTCCTGCTGTACCTCCTAAATACGTCTGAAGAAATTGACAGCTGCCTGTTACATTCCCATCATCAACGCGACAGGTGCCTGCAGTGTAATAGAGACTGCGCAGGACATCCCAACTGCTGACACCCCATTACCAACAGGTGAGCAGCACTATGTGTAAGGCCAGTATTGCCATATCTTTAGCACGTAGCAGTGTACGGCTGCATGGTAGCGCACCAGCTGCAGCAAGATGCTTCTGAAAATCATTCAGAAACACTTGGGCAATATCCCTGACCAGGAACAGGGGGATCTGTGAGCACAGGGATCATGGAAAAGGCAAGAAGCTGTGTTTCATTGATTACATCAAGGCTCTGGTGAGCATTATAAGCTTTGAGAACCACTGAGGAAGGTAGGAGTACCATCGCACATGATCATATTGATCAGGTTCCACTACAGCAATCAAGAAGACACAATGATAACCGGGTATGGTCTGTGCTGCTACTGGGTAGTTTAAGGGCTAAAAGGCATGATGACAGTCAGCGTAATTACCTCCTGCATGGTAACCCTTCTCTCTCTTCTACAGGGAATCCCTCGTCCTCCCTTTGCCAGCCGCCTCCCATAGTCTCCGGTAGGAGTCTATGGAAACTCTTGCACCTGGCGCACCAAAGATAGGTCAGGTCCTTTTTTTTTCCCACAGCAGGTATTTGGAGTGGCTGAATTTCAGCCACTGAGGTTCTTTTTTTTGGCGGAGCGCTTTTTGGGTCAGCTAAAATTCCTCTGTCTACATGTTTCCATAGAGAACCATTGGTTCTAGTAGGTGTGATTTTTTTTTTGGCGCACCTACATCATGTCTAAAGGACACTCGTGTAAAAGAGCCCTAAGACTGCTAATTTTAAAGTAGGTTGTGCTAGTCATTGTTATGGCAATCATCCATGGTTGGTGGGTGGTGTACTCTCTCATTTCTCCCTCTTCATGGCCATCAACAACCCCCCTAATCCCCATCTTCTGTGTGGAGACCCTGAACTACTCTTCGGGCAGCTGTCTCTACTCATAGGACAGGCATGAGTGATTGACATATCTCTTAAAGGGCCAGCAGGCACATTCAGCTTTTTTGTTCCCAGTCTTTTCCACTCATTCCCAGGTTATATAAAAAAAAAAAAGTTTATGATTGTTCTCAGCAAGAGAAACCACGTAATCTTGTAGATATGATACCTTTTAATGGCTAATAAAAATACATGATGTAATAATAGCGAGCTTTCGTACCAACGCAGGGTTCTTCTTCAGGCTTATGGATTGGATCTGATATTTATACACACTTATAACATACATACTTATAACAAGGCACAGATATGGATATATATATACTTATGACAAGGCACAGATATGGATGCGATTGGTTCGCACTTAAAAGGAATTCTGCAACAGCAAACAAACTTTTTTTGTCTAGGCACTGATAGTGGAGTGAAAGTTTTATGGTCCCTAAATTACTGTTGGGGGGGAGGTCCTCAGGCTTGAATTGCTACAAGAGACACACAAACATCTTCAGCCAAACACTGATAAGGGAGTGAAAGTTTATGGTCCCTGAATTACTGCTGATGGGGGTCTTATCTGTGCAATAAATGTCTCACACTTCCCATTCACGCATAAATCCTGGGGAATAATTTAACCCAGTATTCAGCGTGTCAAAGGTTGTTATCAATTTATATTCCCAAATTCTTCTGTGGTTTTGTGACTTGAAACCACCCTTCAATATCAAAACCCTCATATCTCCTATGTTATGTCCATGGTTAGAGAAGTGTTCGGCCACAGGTAATTCTCTTCTTCTGTGTTCAATCGTGTGGCGATGAGATCTCATCCTGGCTTTCAGTTTCTGTCCTGTTTCCCCAACATAAAGACCCCCAACAGGACATTTACTGCACATGATCAGGTAGACAACATTGGACGAGGAACATGTAAATGTCCCTGGGATCTTATAGTCCTGCTGTGTGTTGGGGATCCGTATCCTGTCCGCAGTCAGTATATGTGAGCAGGTCTTACAGCTCCTCCAGGTTATATAAGGCACATCCCCCACTGAAAGGTGCCTAAACAAAAAAAAAGGTTCCTAGTGTTCCAAGTGAAGGTGTACCTGATTTCCGCTTGTTACTCAACTTAGACCCTTGCCTGTATATCTAGCTTTCCCCAACTCTGCCTGTCCTGACTGTGGTTTGTTTTCTGACTACATCTCGCCTGACTTCTGCCTGGTTTATTGTATAGCATGAATTGTGCCTATCTTGACACCAGCCTGTTGTACTGACTAGAGCCTTGCCTGCTCCATTGCTACCACTCTGCTGTCTTTTGACCCATCTGGACCTGCTGCCTCTGGCTTGGGGTTAATCTAGGTAAAACAATCTAGCGGTTCCCTACAGGACAGACCAGGTCCCTCTAAAAAACATCTGACACAGCGCTGGGATATAAAAACAGCAGCAGCTTTGTGAAGTTTAGCCATGAATGCTTCTAAATACTCACTACATTTAACTGCCGCTCCACAAATACATTGTGATTAAACCAGCGAAGCGTCCGCATACAATACTGCACTCAAGTGTCCCTGTGTCTTTTTAAAGAACGAGGAGAGACAAAATAGAAGCTCTAAGTAGAGAATTAGGTTACCTCACTAAGCCTCAGTTCTATCCACAGTATTTATAGTAACAATGGGGTCAGAAGCTAAATAGCATTAAATGGATTTATGCAAATCATTTATGTAGGAAGGCTGTTTGGCAGGGAAAATACTGCAGAGTAATCGCATAAAAAATTAATGTGCTGAGAAACATTCCACAGAAAGTCTTGCAGAAACGGAGTTTATTATGTATCTAATTGGCTAGCGACTGAACATATTTACCAAACACTCCGCAGACACGATAATAGTTATCATGGCAAAGAGACAATGTATCTATTTATAATGCTCTCCAGTCTACAAGATTAGAGGATGATATTCATCACCAACGTGTAGATTGTGGAGCAAAAAGGGGGAAACATAAAACGCTTCAGTTTGAAAGGATCTCCTTCTTAAATGCAGAACTTATACAACATTTCTAAGTTTCATTTGTCTAAATAGAATGTAAACTAACTTTGAAATAATGTTTAATAAGGCTGCAGCAACACAACTCTTTTTGTCGTGCTGCTGTCAATGAAATAAAATGGGAAAATGTCTCACTTTCTCCTTCTGATATGTTCCATTGTGAATAAAATATGGTTATATGAGATTTCCAAATCATTGCATTTTTTTTTTAACATTTATTTACATTTTACGCAGGGCCCAATGTTTTTGGAATTGGGGCTACATACCCTGTCTCCTTGAAATTAAGACCTACCCCAAAAATAAGCCCTGGCATGATTTTTCAGGATTTTTGAGGACGATTGAACTATAAGCCGTACTCCAAAATTAAGCCCTAGTTACAGGTAATAAAAAAATCTATGTAAATAGTGCCCAGGCAGCTATACATGGAAAAAAAGAAATCTTATGGAGCAAAAATTAATAGAAGACCCTGTCTTATTTTCAGGGAAACAGGGTTTATATATGAATACATGTTTAACTATAAAGTTGAATTTATAGGTTATTGACATTTGTAAAAAATAAAACGAATAAATAAAGAATAAACTGACTTTATCCGGCACATGTCAGCTCTAACTTACAGCAATAACTCCAACATTGTCAGTTTAAACCCAAGGTTGTGGTCATTGGCAGAGCCTAGCAGAGGATGGGAGCAGATGTAATGGAAGTGAGCTCCCGCTGCATATCCTGTATATTATCCTGAATACTGCGATATCAGGGGTACATAGCTGCCAGGTTGCTTCAAAAGATCTGTAGATATCGCTGTCTTTAATTCAAAAAGTGGTAGGAAGGCCCACCCCCTGAGACAGGCTGATGACGGGCTGCAAATACAGAAGAGTGGACTAAGGGGTACACAAGAGACCTCCAGTCATACACATTAACAGTCATACCATATAAACGCATATAACATGCATATGGGGATTTGAATATTGCATAACATCAGCATGTAATTAGCTACTTTACATTAATTGTTACTCGTTTGCATTACTTTGTGTTATAATAAATGTGAGGGTTATGAACATATTAATTTATATATGTATGTATCTTTGATATACGTTTCCGGAGGCTGTAGGCCTAAATTGTACATTCTATTCTGTGTCCTATGAAAAGCTCTGCTAAATGAAGTAGACGTGTAATCTTAAGTGTCCATCATGTCTCCAAGATCTCGTTTAGCTTTTGTTTACAAAGGTTGTGAGGAATGCTTTGATCATTGTCTGCTGTCTAGGTCCAGACACGATGTCTAAATACAAACAAATAAAGCATTGTTTATAGAGAAGACAAAATTATGTACCAGTAAAACAGGTCGACCTCTGTAAAGCAGTTCAACCTCTGATACGCCTACTATTTTCTGTATAAGACTAAGTCAATTTACACAATAAAGTCAGATTGCTCTAAGACACGACCGTGATGCCTGTGTCTATTGCTTTCTCATGGTGGCAGCCATAACCAGCTTTGATTTGGAGCCCCACAGCATATTAACGTAACATGGAAAAATCCCTATCAGTAATTGGCGCCCGATCGCGGGGCTTGATGGAACAAGAGGACCACCTACACCTCGAACCCCCCCGGACCCAGATGGGATAAGGAGCCACTCGGAACCACGGATTGACAAAAACTGCGCAGTAAGGTAAGGTTTTATCTTGCCACAATCTATCCGTGCTTCCTGGCTGCTCCTTTCCTGTCCGAGGGGTAAGAAGTGCATGCCTCTTATAAATCTTCAAGCTTTTTAAGAATTCATATGGTGGGCTGAATATGCTGTGCGGGTGTTTAACTGTTATTGTCTTTATTTGTTACTTTGCATGGTCAGTGTACAGAATATGATACCCTATTGCCAATCTCTGGAAGGCATGGTATAAGTTATACCAGGGAAGCCTAAAATTTTCAGGGGATAAAACCCCTGATGGGATCCTCTTATAAACATAAGAGAAGTAGTAGAGACAAGGTAAAATATGCAGGGTGAGGAAGTACAGAATATGAAACCCTCTTGCCGATCTCTGAAAGGCATGGTATAAATTGTACCAGGGAAGCCTAAAATTTTCAGGGGATAAAATCCCTGATGGGATCCTCTTATAGGTATAAGAGAAGTAGTTGAGACGGGGGGAAATAAGCAGGGTTGGGAAGTACCGACACTTTTAGACAAGTGAGGAAGTACTGACACTTAAAAAAGTACTGACACGTTAGTAACTGACATGCAAATGTTTTTGTCTTTATGTGTGTGTATAAATGGAAGGACCTGTATGAGAGTTAGACTGTGTTATATGGTGTATACTGTCCGGTAACCAGAAACGAAATGAAGCAAAAATGACCAAATGCTGAGCCAGACCACAGGGGGTGGAGCTAGGTGATGTAAGGAGATGGGAGGGAAGAACAATAGGAACAGGTCTTGCTCCACCCTCCACACAGTCCAGCCTAGGTGAAAAGTGTGTCTCCATTTTAAGTGGATGTTGGTATATATATATGTATATTGTGGTAATGTATAGAGTGAAGGTCACTCTTAGACTCCATGTTAAGTCTCTCACTTGAACGAATGGAGTGACCAAAGGAGGGGCATCTAATTTTATTCCTGAGACTAGTTGTGTGAGATAATAGCCCAGGATTACCACAGTGTATATATGTATATACAGATTCGTGGAATATGTGGAATTCAAAAATATTGGGTTGTGTTAATTTGAATATTATTGAATTAAGATATTAATATGAGATAATTGTGTACTTGAAACACCTGATAAGTACTTTAGTCAAATTAATAACAAAAGTTCTATTTAAAGTGTAATTCATCTTCAATGAACAACAGTATTTTATTTGAAGAGTGTATAAAGAAAATAATAATAAAAATAATAAGCCTCTTGGTGTATATAAACCGCCAGCCATTGGCCATAGTGCTGGTAAAGAGGATAAGGTATGGAAGACTGCATAAGAAAATAGTGAAACAAACAATCGTTTTATGTGTGTGAAAGAATAAAAATTATAAGCCTCTTGGTGTACATAAACCGCCAGCCATTGTCCATACTGCTGGTAAAGAGGATAAGGTGCGGAAGATAGCTAAAGAAATTGGCAAATGAATATTGGTCCCCATCCCACTTGTTGGGGTCCCAATCAACTACAGTATGGGCCTTTTGTGGTGTCTTATTCTCTTTGAAGCGTAATTTGAACTAAGTCTTGCTCCTTGCAGCAATATATATTAATGGCGCTGTGAACAGGATTACGCAGAGAGTAATACACTAGTTTGTTTTAAAGGAAAATTTTGATAAACTGATAGTTGAAGAATTGTGATAATCGGGCTTAGTGTGAAAATGTCGCCTTTTAAGAAAATCCGCAATAGTACGAAAATGTCGGTAGCTAAGAACAAAGAAGTGTCCGATGAATTGTTAATTATGCCAGGGTGGAATAAAGCCCCCTATAATATATTGGCCGCTGAGTGGTCGCAGTGTGGTGAATATCAGTATGTGGGTAGAAATGGGCATAAGTTGTATTGTGTTTGTCATTGGGTAGCCTATTCTGAGCAAATTGTGTAAAAACCGCGGTACTAAGAGTTTTTCTTATCTATACATAATTCGCTCATTATTGGAAGTCTGGTGTACAGTAAATACAATCCCAATTTCTACTTCACATATTATCAGTCCGTATAGGAATGAATAAAACCCCCTTAGTGAGTGTGAAGTTGCAGTTTAGAAGAGGTTTACAGGCAGTGGAACCAGTTATACAGCTATTTGTCTGGAGAAGTTTCTGCGTTCTATAGAAGATAAGATACATTTCAAAGGGTGGGGAGTACTGGGCTTTAGAAGACCTACTTGTCTTTGCAAAGAAATCTGAATTAAGAATTAGTTATATTTGGCTACACAGGAAGTATGTTGTATTATATATATATATATATATATACTGTTCAGTAGCTGAAAATGAAATGAGAAAAGAATTCAAAGATGTTCTCTCATTGTCGGGTTAGTTCCCTCTTCCATCTTCACCCCCTCCTTCATCTCAATTCCAACCGTCTCCTCCCCACCCTATGCCAAGTCATCCACTCCAAGGTCAAACATTGGACTGGAGGGATGGACCTGCTGGCATTGTGGACAACAGAACCCGGATTGGAGAGAGAGCTGCCCTGCTTGCGGAGCTCCTCGGCACAAACCGCTTATGCCTATGCTCACTAGATCCTAGGCTAGTGAGTGGAAGCATGAGGACAAGAAAGAGATGAAGGGAGCGGAGGGTGATATAGAAGTATATGTAAAACAGGGAAGGCAGTGGGAACGATAATCTAAAATTATGTGAAAGACTATTGTGGCACAGATTGGGATAAAATTAAACATAGAGAATTGAGAAGTGGTAAAATATTTTTAATTTGTCTGAAACATTGGGGAAAAAGAAAAAAAAAATTGAGAGAATCCTCCTTGTCTCTTTCTAAAATCACACAAAGAGAAGGAAGAAAGTGTAAAACAATTCTATGCCCCCCCTTCAACAACATTAGTCAGATCTGGGGTATAGGGGCATAGAAAAGATGGGCAAACATGTACTTAGTATGGCCTTTGTAGAAGGTCTATTGGAATCCCTAAGGTCATAGACAATAAGCCAGAGTGGAGACAGTCTGAATCTCCGGCCCTTTTTCAGACAAAAGGGCATTTATGTAACTGTCCTGCAGGCTTGGACTCCGCCTGAGGGGACTGTGCTGTTGCAATATGTTAATGACTTTCCAGCTTTGTGTTGAGGATCTGAAACATGTCAATCTGCATCTATTTCTCTTCTAAAATTTTTTTTAGCAGAAAATGGCTGCAAGGCTTAAAAAGGAAAAATTACAGCTTTGTAAACAAAAGGTTGTTGTCTAGCTCAAGAAGGCAGACATCTCACAGAACGACGCAGGGCTGCAGTTCAAGCCATTTCTGTATCTTCTTCTGCTGCCAAAGCTTCGCACCTTTTTGGGACTTGTCTCATACTGCCGTCCCTGGCCTTTCATGCGACAGCAGTATTGACGCAAAAACATGGAGGACGTCCACGGTCACTTGGGTATTACTCCGGTAGCCCGAGGAGCCCCCTCCTGTGTCTGTGCGGTGGCAGCAGTACAAGTAAGGGTTGACAAGTCTTCTGAGTTGGTCCTGAACTACCCCCCCTAGTGGTTCTCACCCCTCATGACATCCAGAGTATACTTACTCAAGTACAACCTAAACATCTGTCTCTAGCTCGTCAAATAAGGTTGCAATGTGCTTTGCTCATGCCCCCCCTTTAATATTTCTTTTCAATGGTGAACCCGGCTACTCTTCTTCCAATCGAGTATCCTGTTTCAAATGGGGGAGGGGGAGGCATAGGTGATCAAATGGGGGAGGGGGATGCATAGGTGATCTATGTACTACAGATCAGCTATTTAAAAAAAAAAAAAAAAAAAATTTTTTGCAAATAAGAACGTGATCTATTTGGAATAGAATATCAGCATGATTGTCTAGCATTGATGCAACAAGAAAGTTTAAGTTTTAAAGAGTTATTGAAACCCCTTGTTAATACATATTTTGAGTTGTATTTTATAGATGGTACCAGGGTGATTGACGACTCCACACCAGATGTTCACACAACAAGATCTCTAAAAGCAGAATGCCTCCGCATGTCTCGGTATAAGAAGCGGAACTGAAGGCCCTCACTGAGGCGTGTAGAGTGACAGAAGGTAACCATTTACACTGACTCCTGGTATGTATTCGGCATAGATCATGGTTACGGCCCAATATGGAAGGCCAGGCATTTTTAAACTTCTGTAGGACAACCCATTGAGAATGGTGTAGCAGTACAGAACCTTATGAAAGCCCTACTCCTACCAGACAAAGTAGCAATCCTGAAGGTGAAAGCTCATACTAAAGCCAACAGTGCAGAAGCAAAAGGCAACGCCCTAGCAGACTTCAGCGCAGACAGCGGCCCTCAAGCCGTGGAAGAAAGAAGAAAAGAAGATACTGACCGCACAAGTCAGAGACTATGATTTGGACTTTGATAAAAATTTGAACATTGATGTACTAAAGACATTACAGTCACAAGCCAGCAAAGAAGAAAAAGATAAATGGACTAATATGAGAGCAGTAGAACAGGGTGGCGTATGGCAAACGGTCAGTAACTTGCCTACCACGATCCCTGTACCCCATGATGGCCCAGCTGATCTATGGAAAAACTCACCTATCGGAGGACTGATGCTTGAGAGAGAAAGGGTTGCCCCCTGGGTTCTTTGTAGCTGCTACATCATTTGTCCAGTTTTGCATGAGCTATGCCGTAAGCAACAGGGTAGAAGTAAATTGACCACAAAGGCACTTGCCAGGACCACTCTACCCATTTCAGGGATTGCAAATTGACGACATTCAGCTCCCACGTGTTGGGAAGTATGAATATGTGCTTGTTGTTGATGTTTTTCAGGTTGGAGGCGTACCCTGTTACAAAAGTAAATGAGCAGGTAACTGAAAAGAAGCTCATGAATAAGGTAATCTGCAGATACGGGGTACCAGAGGTAATCGAGTCAGATAGAGGTACACATTTCACAGGTGAAATAATGCAACACTTCATGTCTGCCCTGGGTAACTCCCAGGCATTTGACACCCCTTATCATCCACAAAGAGCCAGAAAACCATTGTGCATTATAATATTTCTCTTCAGGCAATGAAACCCTGCACCAGAGGAAAACGAAAATGGTATGATACCCTATTAGGGGGAATTGGTACAGGTGTAGGGGTTCTAAACTCTATAGATTTAGAGGTGATGAAGAATAAAATGGCTGGGGTAGGACAGGATGTTTCTAGATTGATAAATGTTCAGGCACAATGCATGCCTTCCTTGTTCCTCCCCCGATGTCTTGCATTAGGATATGATAAGGATGTATTAACGCTTTTTAATCTGGTTTTGCGGTTTAAAAGGATTTGTTTGTAAATATGAGTAAATTCATGAACTACACACAATGTAGCCTGCAATATGTATATATGATTCACGAGAGGGACAAAGCAGTCAGATGTGATGACAAATAATGAAAAATTGTGGAAAAATATTCTCAATAATGTAATTCCAGTAGCATCTTGGATACGGCCCCGGGGCTGATGGTGTAGAATGCTCTGATGAGTATAGCACTGGGGAAATGATTTTATGATGTAAAGGACACAAGCCTGATGTGTAAGTCTGTAGTACTACCTGTGGTGTTCGGACCGCCTCTATATGCTTTACAATATTGGTTGCCCAAGTTCACAGGTATGATGATTTATAGTGAAAATAAAACCCATGGTATAGAGAACTGTGAAGAAACACTGGATGGCCTAGCATGCGGACGGAGTACAGCCGCATATGAGCCATGTTTCCAGCAGCCTTCAATCAGCATATGTGATTGGACGGTGTTACCTGCTTCTTCTATATGCTGATAGAAGTTGGCCCCCAATATGTATATATTCTTTGTTGCCAACCGAACTGGAACCACCAGTATGTATAATCTCACCACTCCATTGTCTGGATGTATACAGAACATGTCGGTGATACATTGATTTACAGAAACTTACACATTTTTGCCAGATGCTGAAGCAACATTAAGGTACTACTGGCACCCAGATGCTATCCCTATGTCAACTCTGACAGTATCCTTGGGTAGAATTGTAAGACTAATGATAGATACTGAACACCTTTAAAAGCATTTGGATGTTACTAACCTCTCCCTTATGGAATTAGAAAAATGTATGGGTAGGAGATAAGCTAGTCAGCCTAGGTACTAAGATCCAGGTAGACACAGAGTATGATATTTTTACTGAATGGTCACCTATTGCAGGAAAGATGATGGATTTTATGTTTCACCCTTTACTAATACTGTTTCTTTTGTTCATTCTTTTGAGTGTTTGCAATTTATGGACATTCTGTGGGATACGGAGACAAGCAAATTATCTGGAATCGCTCCCTCTACGATATCGTTAAAACAGTCATACGTAAAAGAGCAACAACAGTGGGGATCCGGCGAAGAGGATAGAAAGACCGGCGGGGGTGGCTTAGCACCCTTGATAGTACCACTACAAAGGCTCTTTTCAAGATGGACTGTTTCAAAATGGGGGATTGTGAGGGTTATGAACATATTAATTTATATATGTATGTATCTTTGATATACGTTTCCGGAGGCTGTAGGCCTAAATTGTACATTCTATTCTGTGTCCTATGAAAAGCTCTGCTAAATGAAGTAGACGTGTAATCTTAAGTGTCCATCATGTCTCCAAGATCTCGTTTAGCTTTTGTTTACAAAGGTTGTGAGGAATGCTTTGATCATTGTCTGCTGTCTAGGTCCAGACACGATGTCTAAATACAAACAAATAAAGCATTGTTTATAGAGAAGACAAAATTATGTACCAGTAAAACAGGTCGACCTCTGTAAAGCAGTTCAACCTCTGATACGCCTACTATTTTCTGTATAAGACTAAGTCAATTTACACAATAAAGTCAGATTGCTCTAAGACACGACCGTGATGCCTGTGTCTATTGCTTTCTCATGGTGGCAGCCATAACCAGCTTTGATTTGGAGCCCCACAGCATATTAACGTAACATGGAAAAATCCCTATCATAAATTACTAGACTAAACATTTGCATTAAAGGGGTTGTCCCGCGCCGAAACTGGTTTTTTTTTTTTTTTCAATAGCCCCCCCGTTCGGCGCGAGACAAACCCGATGCAGGGGTTAAAAAAGAAAACCGGATAGTGCTTACCTGAATCCCCGCGCTCCGGTGACTTCTTACTTACCTGGTGAAGATGGCCGCCGGGATCTTCTCCCTCGGTGGACCGCAGGTCTTCTGTGCGGTCCATTGCCGATTCCAGCCTCCTGATTGGCTGGAATCGGCACGTGACGGGGCGGAGCTACAAGGAGCTGCTCTCCGGCACGAGCGGCCCCATTCAGAAAAGAAGACCGGACTGCGCAAGCGCGTCTAATCCGGCGATTAGACGCTGAAAATTAGACGGCACCATGGAGACGAGGACGCTAGCAACGGAGCAGGTAAGTGAATAACTTCTGTATGGCTCATAATTAATGCACAATGTACATTACAAAGTGCATTAATATGGCCATACAGAAGTGTATAACCCCACTTTGTTTCGCGGGACAACCCCTTTAAATGACTGTGCATTACATTACTGCATAAGAAATTATTAGAGAGCATGAGCATATCACTTTTACACTGCATACTCCTTATACTTTCACCTCCAGCAGCACATATACCTAAACGTTGCATAACCTTATAAAAAAACTTTTCAGCATGAAAGAAAAAAAAATACTTTGCAGTCTTATATACTCAAATACTTTGAGAAAAATACGAAAAACACAACAGAGCAATGTCTCTTACGTAAAAAGTCTATTAATAGACAAATCTGGTCTGGGTCTTTCTAAAGATTTGGGAAACATGAATCTCCCCATGAATCTCCGCCGTCTCTGCACCTCTTTGTACGGTGTGACCAGTATATTTGGGAAGTCCGGTTCCTTGACTGTTGGAGGCCCAGTCAATGGTAGCCTTAATTCCGTCCATAAGAGCAGGTGCTCCCTGGCACTGAAATGCACTTTTATCCCCGGGTCCTCAAAATCCCGTTTGAGGGGATGCAACAGCAGGGGTATCAGTGCGCAAGCAAGCTGATTGTCTTTGTGAACCACTATCCACGGGAGCGGTGGCTCTTCCCTCCCTTGTGGCCACAGCAGCGGCACTCGTCTGGGTATTGACAGGTCTGTAGATGGGATGGCCGGTAGTAACGTGGCCTCCTCTACAGGCTTAGGTGTCTTCTGTGGTCTGCAAGCTGTAGTGTCCCTGGAGGGATGAGTTTCCTTTTAGTTGGTCCCGGTGTGATCTCTTTCATGAGTTCTAGGAGGTCCGGTTCATCGCGCCAATAGTAGCGGGGTTCAGGTGGTGGGTAACCCCCTGGCACCCCACAGATCACACAGCTGCTTGCATCTGTAGCAGAAGACATGTTTCTTGCTCTCTGGCGAATAATGCTTTGGGCCTAGGGGTCTGCAGCCGCAGTTAGCTTCTCCCAGTGTGGGCACCAGCAAGTCCATGAAGCAGGGGTAGTCTCCCCCCTCTGCTTTGTGCCAGGCCAGGGCGCTGTCTTTTTGGCGCCAATTGGGTTTGGCGTGAATTTGTTGGCGGGAGTGAGCTTTGGGGAGAGCCATTATGATGGGCCCCATTTTGGGTGGGCCAAATAAAATTCTAACGGTCCATACAATGTGAAACACTTATGGTGCAGGAGGTAGAATCCTGTTCATGGAACGCCAACTTGTATCAACCTGGCTGTGAGGCCAACTTGTACTAGTCCACTATAGAGATATGATAATGTGTATATATATATATATATATATATATATATATATATATATATATATATATATATATATATATATATATATATATATATATATTTCCTGTGAGTGACTAACAACTGTAACCTTCCCAGAGGGAGTTACAGGAGGAAAAGATGTGGCCAGTAGTCCTCAGGATGAGGGGAGTAGTAGTTGTCAGTTCGGGACGCCACTGTTCCACACACCGGCATTCATACACGGCGAATCAATAAACACTGGACAAGTGTAAAGTACTTCGTATCCTCCAAAACGGTGAAGGCCCAGTAAAACTTTACTAGTGACTTTTGAAACACAGTACAACAAGCTTGAGCAGGCAGAATTTACAGTGCAGGCAAATTAGAATTTTTCAGCAAAACTTGACATGAAAGTCCATGGCCACAGAATGGCAGTAATGATCACCCCGCTGTCATAGACTTCAGCATGCGTGGGTGTCAGTTACTGGTGTACCACTATACGGGAATCCACACTCCAGACGGCCGCATGGGAGTTATAAACAGACATAAGATTATTTTCAGAGGTTTGGTAGACTTCTGCACTGGCCTTGCTTGGGGAAACATGCAGTCACTAGAAGGAGTTACTTACAAAGGCTCTATGATAATGGGAATTTTTGGGAAAAACATTTAGGCACACTCACTCCCATGTCCTTCACATGCGGTTAAGCAGTCTCTCTGTCTCCTCCATATTAGGTGCACGGAAACCAGAGCCCCGTGGGTTCTCCAGCTGATTGGAGAAGAGGGAAGATCCTCAGCTCCTGCTAGGGAGCCTCTCCTTCTCCATTTTTGATACAGGGAAGCTGAAGGTGCTCCCCTGCATCACTGTGGGTCATCCAACAGCATGGTAAGATCATCAACCTCCTTCCCGCTCACATACACCCCCATTATCACCTCACTTGTACCACATGACAGGAAAAAATAGATACATTCAACATGCAGCAAAGCTCAGAGGCAATGATTATAAGGGAGTTACATCTTCAGACGCTGCAGCTGTGCAACACACATACAGAAAATAGACATGGCAGTTTTGCATAGTGCACAGATCTTAGTCCCTGAACCTGTATATTGGGTATTATTGATGGGCTTGGTGGACATACTTTTTTGGGGAATTCACAGAGCATTGTACCAGATGTGGAAGCTGATTACTGCTCCTTGGATGCAGTCTGCAATCCCCCCCCCCCCCCCCCCCCCCCTCCTCCATTCGACAGGAGATTTTATCACAAAGATAAGAGAGGTTGCATTTTTGGAAAGGAAGATCTATAAGAAGAGAGACTGTTTGACTAAATTTGGGGACATTTGGGGGAGATAGTCTGATATGTATAATGGATAGTTCACATTGAGTGCTGGTAGCATTGAAGCACCATAGAAAAGTTGATGAGATTTGGAGGAGATGAGGGAAAGAGGCGCAGAAGAGTTCGGTTTATTTATAATCCATTTTTATTCACCTGTAGGTGTCTGAATATATATAGTTTTTTTAATTTTATTTGGGGGTGGGGGAGATTACGATTTCCTTAAATATAGTTCTGACTAATTGCATTGTTTGGGTGGGGTATGACATGTTTTATTTATGTATATTATGCCTATGTATGTATAAATGTGCAGAAATTAATGATGAATGTATTAAAAATATATCTTCAATAAAAATGATCTGATTAAAAAAAAAAAGAGAACAAAAGTGCTAAAACTTAAAGAGAGCCTGTCATCTTGATCATGCTGTCCAAATTGCCAGCATCATGTTATAGAGGCGGAGGAGCTGAGCGGAGTGATGTATCGTTTTATGGTGAAAGATTCAGTAGAACTTGTTTTTTCTTCATTTACATATCTGCTCATTCTGCACTGAACAGTCCAGTGGGCGGAGCTACCAGTGATTGACAGCCTTAGGGTGCGTTCACACGAACGTATATCGGCTCGGTTTTCACGCCGAGCCGATATACGTTGTCCTCATGTGCAGGGGGGGAGGCTGGAAGAGCCCAGGAGCAGAAACTCAGCTCCCGCCCCCTCTCTGCCTCCTCTCCGCCCCTATGCACTATTTGCAATGAGAGGAGGCGGAACGGGGCGGGGCTAAGTTCCAGGAATTAGCCCCACCCCCGTTCCGCCTCTCCCCATTGCAAATAGTGCAGAGGGGTGGAGAGGAGGCAGAGAGGGGGCGGGAGCTGAGTTTCTGCTCCTGGGCTCTTCCAGCCTCCCCCCCTGCACATGAGGACAACGTATATCGGCTCGGCGTGAAAACCGAGCCGATATACGTTCGTGTGAACGCACCCTTACACAGATAGCTGTCAATCACTGATATGACTGCCCATTGCTAGAACTGCCTAAAACTGATCCTCTAGCTGCCTTGCAGCTTGAAATACTGTCTTCAGTATTAAGGACGTATCCCATATGTTCTTGGCTACTGAAGTGCCTCCCTGGAAGGACGAAGGAAATACATGCTTGGCAGGAAAGGGGTCAATAAGTACTTTGTATAAAGACATTGAGACATATTTCTTAAGTCTTGTACACCAGATTTATGGTGTACAAAAGTCTCAAATTAGGGCATAAGCCATAATTTTAGACTTTTGGCCTTTTTACACTGGCCTCTGACACTTTTCTAAAATTGGGCTGGGCAAATATACAGGGTGACTTCGTAGCCCCATGATATGTACTTATGCCGGAAACTGGCATAAATTATAGCTGAAGCTCCCTCAAACTCGTAGCTGGAGTAGTCTGGCGAATGGGGGTACCGCCAAATGCAAGAAAGATATTAAGAGTCTTGTGTCACTTAATACATTTGTCACACTTATGCGACTCAAACTTTACTTATGCCGAAGTATGAAAAGCCGGTCTAAGTAAATATGCCCCATTATCCATAATTTGGTAAGTATCACAAAAAACGTAATAGTTATCTCGTATAAAGATTTGTAATTTTACCAATTATTGAGCGCTGTAGTTAGTTTTTGTTTCGTGTGCTGCTGGGATCTGTAGTTCTAGGCTTCCTAGCAGCACGGCTACTGGTGGTTGAGAGTTAATTGAGCTGGCTGGGTGTGGTAATCTCCAGCAGCCAATTCCCTTTAGCCTTCAGCCCATATAAACCCAGCTCTTGGTCAGTCTGTGTCTAGAGTTAAGGGTAAGTAGTCATTAATCCTTGTCTGTTGCAAGCTTGCTGTGTGAACTGTGTCCGGTTCTGCTGAACTCCTGGTTAGTGTAAGGACCAGCAAGACACAGATTACACAGCAAGCTTGCAACAGACTAGGATTCATGACGACTTACCCTTAGGGTGCGTTCACACGAGCGCATAAACGGCGCGTTTTTGCGTCCAATCGTATAAACGTGACCATCTGAGGCGTTGGTTTCCAATGCATTTGTTCGCACGGGCGATTTTACGGCCCGTAAAAACGGCAACCCGAAAAAAAACGGAACATACGCGACCAAAATACGCGCCAATGCATATTCGATGGCCGAAAAGATAGTTTGCAAAGTAGGAACAAACGATAATACTCTTTCTAGCTCTTGGTCATGATCGCCGAAAAACGTTCTTTCCGGCGATTATACGCTGCGCACGTGCGAACGTAAATACGCCTACGCTCGTGTGACCGCACTCTTAACTCTAGACACAGACTGACCAAGAGCTGGGTTTATATGGGCTGAAGGCTAAAGGGAATTGGCTGCTGGAGATTACCACACCCAGCCAGCTCAATTAACTCTCAACCACCAGTAGCTGTGCTGCTAGGAAGCCTAGAACTACAGATCCCAGCAGCACACGTAACAGTTTTGCTTGCTATTAGTGAAGATCATTTGTTCTGTGAACCTGATCAATCGATTCTGAATAATGGAAAACAGAATCGTCCGTTTTTATTAAATACAATGTCTTATTTTATTATTTAGCTGGTTGTGTTCGATATTTCCGACATCTTAAACAAGCGACTGCTGTAATCACTAATATCACACGATATATAATACTTGGACATCACAAGGCCTTACAACAATGTATCACAATGTATGAACCCTATTAAACATCTATGTAACAGTTGGGCCTGAATACAAAAAACTGAAATAAAAATATTCTAAATCTGTTAAACATTTTGTAGTTTCTTTACTCTTTTTTCCATAAATCTATAATTATTACCTTATTGCTCTATTTCCCGTGATACACTTGTGTGTCGCTAGAAGAACATCAGACGCTAGGAGTACATGAATTCTTAATTATTTAATAGGTTTATGTCACACTAGCTTTTACTTGCAGCGATTCGTATTAACGCCGTGAAGGTCATTTTTCAGAAGACAGAAACTTATTTACTTTGTTTCAATTATTTATCTATTTACAAGCAGCCTGGTGGCTCAGTGGTTAGCACTGCTGGGGTCCTATGTTCAGACACCTGTGTGCAGCTTGTATGCTCTCCCCAGGGGTGTGCCTAGCCTTTCTGCTGCCTAAGCCATATAGCAACATGTTGCCCCCCCCCCCCCAAATAAATGTATTTACTATATATAATATATATATATATACATATACAGGGTGTAATCAAAAAGACCGATCCAGTGCTATATCTCAATACTGGGGTCCTATGTTGAAATAACAATAGCATAACTAAATAGGAAGGCATGGATACGCTACATGATGGTATGGCGCATGGCCCCTGGGGGCCCCCTGAACATGGATTTCAATTTTATGTTGTGGCCCTATAGGGATAGATAATAAAACCCAATTGCCAAATTGACGAGTAGCATGTGAGAAATCCACTTACCACATCTCTCTAAGGCCTCATTCACACAAGCGTGATTTTAGCACAGAATAGGTGCGTGAAAAGATTGCAGCTAACTGCACGAAAAATAGCGTGAACGGGCAATTTACAGCTCTCAGGGCTCAAGCTTAAAGGGGTTGTCCCGCGCCGAAACAGTTTTTTGTTTTTTTTCAATAGCCCCCCCGTTCGGCGCGAGACAAACCCGATGCAGGGGTTAAAAAAGAACACCGCACAGCGCTTACCTGAATCCCCGCGCTCCGGTGACTTCTTACTTACCTGGTGAAGATGGCCGCCGGGATCTTCTCCCTCGGTGGACCGCAGGTCTTCTGTGCGGTCCATTGCCGATTCCAGCCTCCTGATTGGCTGGAATCGGCACATGACGGGGCGGAGCTACAAGGAGCCGCTCTCCGGCACGAGCGGCCCCATTCAGAAAAGAAGAAGACCGGACTGCGCAAGCGTGTCTAATCCGGCGATTAGACGCTGAAAATTAGACGGCACCATGGAGACGGGGACGCCAGCAACGGAGCAGGTAAGTGAAAAACTTCTGATAACTTCTGTATGGCTCATAATTAATGCACAATGTACATTACAAAGTGCATTAATATGGCCATACAGAAGTGTATACCCCAACTTGCTGCCGCGGGACAACCCCTTTAATTATCAGTGAAATTGCCCGTTCACACGATCGAGAGCTGCGTGTTATACAGCTGCTACGGAAACTCCTGCGCAGCGCACCAAAGATAGGTTGGGTCCCATCTGTTCACGCAGCATGGACCTCAGATGCGGCATTGTAGCCACGTATGTCCTGTCTTTGGGAGGTGCGAGTTTTTTGTTCGACCAAAACTCCTTCATATGAACGTTTCTATAGGAATCCATCGGTTCTATTAGACGCCATCTTTTCAGGCGCCTAATCTGTGCTAACATCACGCTCGTGTGAATGACGCCTAAGTCCTGTGGGAGCGCTGTTAGGACTGAAGTGAGCGAAGCATGCTCGAAGTCATCGCCTTCTGCTACCATACATGCACGCAGCTGTTCGGCAGCGCAGTCCAGGGCTGATGCTATAATGGGATCGGGTTAGTGAATGTCAAAGCAACTATTCAGTGCAGATGCAATGCAAATTACTAGTAAGAGCACGACCCAATCAGAAGACAAGGCAAATAGCATGAACCTGTTGGTTGGAATTGGCCCGATCGCCTCGTTGCACCTGTGTTCATTCCACGGGCTCTCAACATGAATCGGTACCTGAATGATCTGCAGATGACAGTGGAGGACCTGGAGCATCTGCCCTTATTATAACAGATGGAGGCCACTTCCAGTACGCTTTTCTTACTTCAGTCATAGCAGCAGCCCCACTGGGACTTAGAGAGACGCAGAAAGTTTTTATGCTTCTTACATGCTACTCTTTAACTTTGCAATTGGGTTTTACACCCTATTGCAACGGCTGAGCTGAGCACGCCAAAGTGAGGGAGATCACGGGGTTTGCAGAAGGGTTGTCACAGGTGGCTCTGTGATCCCTCCCGACAGTGGCGATAAGGGTGCTCTGCTCAGGGGTTGTGCAGTGGCCTAAAGAAGGGACTGTGGTACGTGTAATGGACGAGTCTGTTGCTGTCACGGGTGATGCCAGTACTCCTTTCCGGGTCTCTCGGGATGACATGACGAAGAAATAAATGAGACGAGTCCAGTAGCGTGTAATAGTAAAACTAGGAGCTCTCAGATTTACTAAGCTGTTTCACAAGTATAATTACAATGTACACTTGTAGATTGCAGTGATGCAGAGATTTCAATACAATGGGGATAACTTGTGACGGAAATTGTGAAAGGAAACACTTCAACGCTCTCTCTTTTTTTCTTAATTTCACTGATTTGAAACAATTCTTCACTGGTTAGATTTAACTGACTGTGAGCAGGGGGTGGCTGAAGGGAGATTTAAGGTGATCTCTAGAGCACTGTATATTGGGGCTTCACCGGGTATATTGAAACTCACTGTTATGGTGTGGTGGATTATCAATATTCGGGATTTCTTCTACTCACTATCACGGAAGCACCAAGGGAGCGGAAAGGGGACCTCGCTAAACCTGGGGATGATGAGGGTGAACTCTTCTGTCTCCTGTGTGGATCTCCTCCTCTGCCGAAACGACTGACTGCACTCTCTGACAGGCTGGCTGGAAGCCAGAAGCAAGAAGCCTCCAACTGCTGACTCACTGCTGCTTTTATCTCCTCTTCCCCTTCCCGCACTTTTACTACTCCTCCCACTCTGCATGGGGACTTGTGTTGCTGTTTTCCCACTCCTGGACTCTGCACCAATGAATTTGAAAGCTGACTGTCAGCCAATAGGGCATAAGCTGATGTCAGAGCTAAGCTCTAGGCTTAGTAGAGAAAAGGGGAGCAACATGGTCTCTTCTACGGACGGCACATAGACAGGTCACAAATAACACAGTACCAGCAGCACTCCTCTTAGATCACACAGTGGTGTAGAATGATGCTCGTCCCGCTTGGACAGGATTCAAGTCCACATAAGTCCAGAGAAAAGTAGATATGCAGGACAGCAGGTTAATGGTGCCAAAAAGATCAAAACATCCAAGGATGCATCTTCATTAACTCACTTATCGTGCAGGAATAGCGACGTTTCGACTAACACCTGTAGTCTTTGTCACGCTCAGAGTATAACTAAGACACCAGAAATTATATGGCAAATATCCAAAAAGTTCACAGACATTTAAAAACAACATAAACCCCTGCAAGTATACCTTCCTCCTCCTCCGGCATAGATTGTTCTCTCCCACATGTGCCATCCTCCATATGATGTCCCGGTGTCCTGGTGCATTCAGTCCGACTTCACGGAAGTGGGAATAGCGTCACGATATCATGGGGCACTCTGATGTGTACTGCAGGGTTTGTGCAGCTGAAGATGGAGGAGACGGAGAGACCGCCGGACCGTATGTGAAGCTCAAGGGAGTGAGTTTTCCTGCACTGTAAACTCTGCCTGCTGAAGTCTGTTGTATTTCATGGAGAAGTCTCTAGTAAAGTTTTACTATGCCTCCACCGTTTCGGAGGACCCGAGGTACTATACACTAGTCCAGTGTTATTAATGCGCCGTGTGTGAAGGCCGGTGTATGGAACGGTGGCATTCCGAACTTATAACTACTACTCCCATCATTGCCTGTCATACCACGTAACAAGAAAAGTGTGTATATAGTTCATCCCTCGGCCCCGTGTACAATTTCTGGCAGTCATTCACAGGATATACACTACCGTTCAAAAGTTTGGGGTCACATTGAAATGTCCTTATTTTTGAAGGAAAAGCACTGTACTTTTCAATGAAGATAACTTTAAACTAGTCCTAACTTTAAACAAATGCACTCTATACATTGCTAATGTGGTAAATGACTATTCTAGCTGCAAATGTTTGGTTTTTTGTGCAATATCTACAAAGGTGAATAGAGGCCCATTTCCAGCAACTATCACTCCAGTGTTCTACTGGTACAATGTGTTTGCTCATTGGCTCAGAAGGCTAATTGATGATTAGAAAACCCTTGTGCAATCATGTTCACACATCTGAAAACAGTCTAGCTCGTTACAGAAGCTACAAAACTGACCTTCCTGTGAGCAGATTGAGTTTCTGGAGCATCACATTTGTGGGGTCAATTAAACGCTCAAAATGGCCAGAAAAAGAGAACTTTCATCTGAAACTCGACAGTCTATTCTTGTTCTTAGAAATGAAGGCTATTCCATGCGAGAAATTGCTAAGAAATTGAAGTTTTCCTACAACGGTGTGTACTACTCCCTTCAGAGGACAGCACAAACAGGCTCTAACCAGAGTAGAAAAAGAAGTGGGAGGCCGCGTTGCACGACTAAGCAAGAAGATAAGCACATTAGAGTCTCTAGTTTGAGAAACAGACTCCTCACAGGTACCCAACTGGCATCTTCATTAAATAGTACCCGCAAAACACCAGTGTCAACATCTACAGTGAAGAGGCGGCTGCGGGATTTTGGGCTTCAGGGCAGAGTGGCAAAGAAAAAGCCATATCTGAGACTGGCCAATAAAAGAAAAAGATTAAGATGGGCAAATGAACACAGACATTGGACAGAGGAAGACTGGAAAAAAGTGTTGTGGACGGATGAATCCAAGTTTGAGGTGTTTGGATCACAAAGAAGAACGTTTGTGAGACGCAGAACAAATGAAAAGATGCTGGAAGAATGCCTGACGCCATCTGTTAAGCATGGTGGAGGTAATGTGATGGTCTGGGGTTGCTTTGGTGCTGGTAAGGTGGGAGATTTGTACAGGGTAAAAGGGATTCTGAATAAGGAAGGCTATCACTCCATTTTGCAACGCCATGCCATACCCAGTGGACAGCGCTTGATTGGAACCAATTTCATCCTACAACAGGACAATGACCCTAAACACACCTCCAAATTGTGCAAGAACTATTTACAGCAGAAGCAGGCAGCTGGTATTCTATCGGTAAGGGAGTGGCCAGCGCAGTCACCAGATCTGAACCCCATTGAGCTGTTGTGGGAGCAGCTTGACCGTATGGTACGCCAGAAGTGCCCATCCAACCAATCCAACTTGTGGGAGATGCTTCTAGAAGCGTGGGGTGCAATTTCACAAGCTTACCTCAACAAATTAACAGCTAGAATGTCAAAGGTGTGCAATGCTGTAATTGCTGCAAAAGGAGGATTTGACGAAAGCAAAGTTTGATGTAAAAACAATGTTATTTCAAATACAAATCATTATTTCTAACCTTGTCAATGTCTTGACTCTATTTTCTATTCATTTCACAACGCATGGTGGTGAATAAGTGTGACTTTTCATGGAAAACACAAAATTGTTTGGGTGACCCCAAACTTTTGAACGGTAGTGTATATTTATATCTGTAACCAGCCTGCTACAGGCAGATGTGGAGAATGCCGTAAAGTAAGAATGCTTCCAAAAATACAAGTGCTTACATTCTATTGATTGGCCAAAACATTGTGGATGAACAAAAGACGAATCTAAATCAAATCAATATTGGATATGATTGCCCTTCACAACGGCATCACTTCTTGTTACACTTGCACACAGTCTTTGAAGGAACTTGGCAGGTAGGATGTTCCAGACATCTTGGGAACTAAGCCCAGATCTGTGGATGTCGGGTCGCTCCGATCCTTCTGTCTCTTCATGTAATCCCAGGCAGACTGGATGATGTGAGATCAGGGCTCTGTGGGGCCACATCAGCACTTCCAGGACTCCTTGTTCTTCCTTATACTGAAGATAGTTCTTCTTGACATTGGTGGATGTTAGGGTTTTTTTCTCAGGCTGCCGGCACTGCGATATTGTGAACTAAGCAATTTACCTGCGGATGCGAGGCTAACGTAGCCGTATTAGGGATTTGGGGTGGTTGGAGGGGATTTCCACACCCTTTTGGGGTACATATAAGTAACTATTTGACGTCTATTAATTTTTACAGGCATTTTGGAAAAAACTGCAATTCTGCCAATGTGTACGTGTTGTCTTCTCACACAACATGTGGTTTGAACAATGTTTCAACTTTTCCTATGCGTTATTACGATTAGGGCAGCGGCGGCAAACATCTATTTTCTCTTACTATTTAATTGAAAACATTTACCATATATACTCGAGTATTACCCAATCCGAGTATAAGCCACACTATACTTGAGTATATACTAGGTAAAAAACAAAACGCAATACTCACCTCTCAGCCGGCGTCTGTGTCCCCGATGTGGCAAGCTACCTCCGACTTCTTCATCTCCCTGGCATCTCCCTGTCATCTCCCTGGCTCGGTTTTCAGTTCCCCCACCGTTATTGCCATCATCCGTAACTAAGCGCTGGGATTGGATCGAGTGCCAGCCACTCACAGCCGGCGCTCGAAAAATGTCATTTCCTGAATGGCTGTGAATAATCGAGCGGCGGCTGTGATTGGCTGTCACTTGATCCAATCACAGCGCTTAGTTACACAGTGCTTTTTTATTTTTTAAAATTAGTAAAATTTTATTGATCTGATTTTAACTTTTTTTTAGCCCCCCCCCCCCCCCACCAGGTGACAACAACCTGCGATGCTTTGATCGCTCCTGCAGTATGATGTAATGCCATAGCATTACATCAAACTGCAATCTGACAGGCAGTCTATCAAGCCACCCCACAGGGATGGCTTGATAGGCAGTCTGCTGAGACAGCCCTGGGGCCTTTCAGGAAGACCCCGGCTGCCATGACACCCATACGGCTCCCTGCAATCTTACCACGGGGGGAGGGGGGCGTACGGGACCCCTGAAGATCGCTCTGGAGATTTAAATGCTGCTGTCAGAATTGACAGCAGCATTTAAACGGTTAATAGCCGCGATCGGCCACACCGCTATTTGCAGCTATTGCCCGCAGGTGTCAGCTGTAATAAACACCTGACTTCAACGCTGCATGAAGAGAGGTCGCCCCGCAATCTCTCTTCCTACATACCCTGACGCTGCATGACGTAAATGTGCGTCATATAGCAGGAAAGGGTTAAAAGACAGTTAGGCCTTCCTCACATGAGCGGTTTTTACTGCAATTAATGCAGCGTTTTGCATGCTGTGGTAATCGCGGTATAATGCTCCGATTGAAATCAATGGGGCCTCACAGACATGCGTTCGATCGCGGCACTGGACAGCGCTTTTCATCGTCGCTATTTTCTAGCGCTGTCTGCTCTATCTTTGGCCGTTTAGCGCACCTCATCATCCATCACAGTTATGGGGGGCGCTAATAGACGTTGTCAGCCATACGGAGCTGCGGCCGAAAACGAAAGTAAAATTGCGTCGTTTTGCCGTGTTCATGTGTTCGGGCACCAACCAGCTAAGAGGTAGCCTGAGCAGACATGCAACCTATGGGTCCAGCCAATGGCAGGAAGAATGATGGGGCAGCGGCTGCACAGCAGAGAGGGGTGAGGAGATGCTGAAGCTTGCCGTCACAGATTGTACATTACTTTCTTATGTTGGTTTGGATTTCAAGGCCTCGGCAGGAGGGGGGGGGGTAGGACTGCTGTATGTTCAGAGTTTGTGCTTCTTTTGCACCTTATCTATTGTAATTCAGTAGACAATGAACGGAAAAAAGTCATAACAACTTAAAGGGATGTGTCATTAGAACATTACCTATTATTTAGATCAAGCTTTTAAATTAAACATTTTAAAGATTTTGAACGACACTTTTTAATTTTCTTTATTATTTTCTCAATTAAAAATAAATAAATCTTACCATTTTCAGAGCAGCCAGTCATGATAGGCTGACATTTCCTGTTCTGTTGAGATCACTTTTCAGCAATCACCTCTTCATCATCACAAGCAGGATTACATTTTATTGCTAATTCGTCTAACTAGTTCCAGATGTGTTCTTTTTCCAGAGGGATTACGTGTGTTTCACGCATCTCCTCGCGTGTTGTGTGTGCAATTGAGCACCCCCCATTGACTTCTATGGGGATCTCTGGTGCACAAATACGCAGAAAGGTAGAGCATGCTGCGTTTGTTTTGCACAACTGGAATGCACGTACAATATACGGAAATCAATGGGTTCTATTCTCTGCATGTTGGCCTTGTGCAGCGTCTCGTAGGGTGACTCCGGACACAGGGCATACGTTGAGGAGCTGGGAGGGTAGATTGGCCACTTGCCACGGTGGCACTTACCAGGCTCCTCCCCAGAGGGACACACGCAGCCTCGGCCAGAGCAGCACTGGGCTTCCTCCACCCCTAGGAGGCGAATGGCCAATAAACACGAGAACAGGATACAAGGCTGTCACGGATGACGCCACCATTCCGTTACCCACCGGAATGACCCTATGCGGTAAATAAATAAAGGAGCCGTAGACTGTATTAAAGAACCTCAGGTCCCTGGGAACGGTCAGGGCCTGGCAAAACTTTACTTGATAACTTGGTACAAGGCACAAATGCAAAAGACGGCTGTGCAGGCAAAACAGCAGATTTGAGGTCAGGGAGGAAAAATAGGATGACACCAGTTCTGCAGTCTAAGTTATCTGACAGGAACCACTCCTGGAAGGGAAACTCTCCAGAGGAGCATAGGGGTAAGGTCACTCCACAAACACTCTTTCAGTACAGTACCTCTGCACGGGGATCTCTGCCTTTTCTGGGCACGCTCACTCTCAATCTCTCTTACTTCTCTTTCTCTCTCTTCTCCACGGTTCCTGGTATAGGGACCCTCAGGGACCCTGTAAGCAAAGCTCGATGAGGTGAGATAGAAAACTCACTATGAGCTGCAGCTGTTCTTAAAGGGGTTGTCCCGAGACAGCAAGTGGGTCTATACACTTCTGTATGGCCATAATAATGCACTTTGTAATATACATTGTGCATTAATTATGAGCCATACAGAAGTTATAAAAAGTTTTTTACTTACCTGCTCCGTTGCTGGCGTCCTCGTTCCCATGGTGCCGACTAATTTTCGCCCTCCGATGGCCAAATTAGCCGCGCTTGCGCAGTCCGGGTCTTCTGTAGTCTTCTATGGAGCCGCTCGTGCCAGAGAGCGGCTCCGTGTAGCTCCGCCCCGTCACGTGCCGATTCCAGCCAATCAGGAGGCTGGAATCGGCAGTGGACCGCACAGAAGAGCTGCGGTCCACGAAGACAGAGGATCCCGGCGGCCATCTTCAGCGGTAAGTATTGAAGTCACCGGAGCGCGGGGATTAAGGTAAGCGCTCCGGTAAGCTTCCTTTACTTCCCTGCATCGGGGTTGTCTCGCGCCAAACGGGGGGGGGGTTGAAAAAAAAAAAAACCCGTTTCGGCGCGGGACAACCCCTTTAATGTCGTCATTGTGCAGCAGGGAGCAGCAGTAGAGGCACATCTCTGGCACATCTCTGCTTGTTTAAAATAATTTAATTTTGTTATCCATTAAAAGGTCCCATATCTACAAGATAATTTTGTTTCTATAACTGAGAACAGTAACTATTTTTTCTACTGGCTAAATGGTACCAAAATGTTCTCTTTTTACAGACCAGTGATCGGCTGCTGCGCAGTGATTGCAGTAAGAACGGCATGTGACCGCTGAGGCCAGTGATTTGCTGCTGCGCGGTGATTGCAGTAAGAACGGCATGTGACCCTTGAGGCCAGTGATCGGCTGCTCCCCAGTGATGGCAGTGAGAACGGCAAGTGATCGCTAAGGCCAGTGATCGTTTGCTGCACAGTGATGTCAGTAAGAATGGCATATTACTACTGAGGCCAGTGATCGATTCCCTGTGGTGATGGCAGTAAGAGTGGTACGTGATCGCTGAGATCAGTGATCGGCTGCTGTGCGGTGATGGCAGTAAGAACGGCAGGTGACTGCTGAGATCAGTGATCGGCTGCTGCGTGCTGATGGCAGTAAGAATGGCAGGTGACTGCTGAGATCAGTGATCGGCTGCTGTGCGGTGATGGCAGTAAGAATGGCACTTGATCGCTGAAGCCAGTGATCGGCTGCTGCGCGGTGATTGCAGTATGAACGGTATAGGAGCACTGGGACAAGTGGTCGGCTTCTGTGCGGTGATGGCAGTAAGAACGGCATGTATCTACTGAGGCCACAGATCAGCTCTGTGCGGTGATGGCAGTAAGAACAGCACATGACCACTGAGGCCAGTAATCGGCTGCTGTGCGGTGATGGCAGTAAGAACGGTATGGGACCGCTGAGACCAGTGATCAGCTGCTCCCCAGTGATGGCAATGAGAAGGGCAAGTGATCGCTAAGGCCAGTGATCGGCTGTTGTGCAGTGATGGCAATGAGAACGGCAAGTGATCGCTAAGGCCAGTGATCGGCTGTTGTGCAGTGATGGCAATGAGAACGGCACAGGACCGCTGAGGCCCGTGATCGCTGCTGCGCAGTGATGGCAGTAAGAATGGTATGGGACCGCTGAGGCCAGTGATCAGCTGCTCCCCAGTGATGGCAGTGAGAGCGACAAGTGATCGCTAAGGCCAGTGATCGGCTGTTGTGCAGTGATGGCAATAATAATGGCACAGGACCGCTCAGGCCAGTGATCGGCTGCTGTGTGAACACTTTGTTTAGCAGCATGAGAACAGAAAGTTTACCCTGCCGCTGTGATGCAGGCTGATTGTGTCAGGGCGGATGCCATCCAAGGTTCTCTCCACTCTTGATATGAGTCACCTATTAGCGCACTGTTATTACTTAGGCTAGGGTCACACAGGGCGGATTTGCCGCGTAAACGTCGCGGTTTTACCGTCGCGGTTTTGCCGCAACCATGCCGCATCTGCGGCAAATCCGCATGCAATATCCAAATGTAGTCGCGGTTTTCATCGCGTATTATTCTGCGGTTCAACCGCAGTTAAATCTGCAGGTCCTTTGCTGCGGAAAAAAACGGTTTTTTTGGAGAGGCGTGGTTTTAGTTGCAGATTTGACTGCGTATTTTAGTAGGTGCAGATTCTAAAAAAAAACCTTTCCTGTGAGGTCATCGTCCACGCCCATTTCTGCACAGGGTAGGAAGAGGCTAAGAATTTGTGGCCATTTTCTCTTGAGCTATGGAGCCTACCAGAAGAATTCGGCTGAGGCGCGCCAACCGCCGCACACTCATCGCCCTAATGCTGTACATGCAAGGAGAAGAATCAGAAAAGGTGAGCAGTGTTTCGACAGTGTGTGCTTTGTTTCCTTGTTGTTTCTTTAGATGCATTGTGGACTAGAGTGCGATTGCTGCCATGTTCTTTAATTCCTGCTAATATTCTTTTACAGACTGATCGTGCTTCCCGGCGCCGGAGGCGCTACTGGGTGCATCCCCTACTCACCGAGAGGGGGACGAAGGGGCATTTCGCAAGCCTGTACCAAGATTCAAAAAAGTAAGTGAAGTGTAGCATGTGATGTGAATAGGTTTGAGATTGTGCAAAGAATTTGTATTTAGTTTAGCCCGCTCTCCCTTTCTCTCTCTCTCTGCAGCCATCCGGAGAAGTTCGTAGCCTTCTGCAGGCTGCCTATGGAGGCCTTTGACCGCCTTCTGGAGCTGGTGCGCCGGGATCTTACGTACCAGGATACGCAGATGAGGAAGGCGATCACTGCAGAAGAAAGGCTGCTCATCACCCTTCGGTAAGTAACCTTCCTTATCCTGTCCCAGTTGTTTTATCCGTAATGTAATTTGCAACTGTATAATTTTTTTTTTCTTACACGTTTTGTGCAATACATTTTATTTTTTCATGCGATGCTGTGATTGCTCCGGCAGTAGGACGTAATGCAATCGCATTACGTCACACTGCTTTTGGACAGCTTGGCTATCAAGCACCCCTTTCATTAGCAACACCGCCATAATGACACGTGCACGGCATCCCCGAACTCAACGGTCGGGTGGGTGTTTGGTTGCCCGTGCGTGACCCCTCGACACCATTTGTGCTATGTAAATGCCGCTGTCAGAATTGCTAGTGGCATTTCAATGGTTAACCCTTTCCAATATTTTTTTTTTTTTCTCACCCATTCTCCCCAGTTCCAAATAAATTGGTGCTGGGGAGAATGGGTGAAAAGAATTCCTTTGTCCCTGCGCCCTCCTGAACTGACAGAGTTCAGGACGGTGCAGGGAGGGAACTGCTTACCTGTCCGGCGTCTTCCGCATTCTCCTTCTGCCTCCTGGCTCGGCGATGATGTGATCGCAGTGGTCAGGTGGCACCTGGCCATCACATGATGGCCGGGAGACAGAAGAAGAATGTGCAAGAAGCAAGTCAGGTAAGCATGTCCTCCCACAGTGCTGGCTCCCGGCTCGGCATTGATGTGACCGCCGTGGGTCAGGTAATCGCGGCGGACACATGATCGCCGGGCTGCCGGAATCTCTATGCATTACATAGCGCTAATTGAGCGGTATGTAATGTGTAAAGGAGAAGGCAGAAATGGTTGAAAACCCTTTCTGCATTCTCTACGGGGGTCCTCGATGAGGATGAGTGCAGGAATGCATCTGCACCAGATGTGTCTGAGGATCGGGTTCAGATGCACTGCTGCACTGCACTGTCGTGCCTGCCACCACATCGCAGCTGTGAAGGCAAATTATGATGTCGGGGCAGGCCTGAGAATGGATTGGAAAGTGTTAATAGCCGCCATTGCCCCAGCGGACGTGTGTCTTAGTTCAAACCACCTTACTAGAGATGAGCGAACGTACTCGGTAAAGCACTACTCGTCCAAGTAATGTGCTTTATCCGAGTACCTCCCC
Organism: Eleutherodactylus coqui; assembly: GCF_035609145.1. NCBI lineage: Eukaryota > Metazoa > Chordata > Amphibia > Anura > Eleutherodactylidae > Eleutherodactylus > Eleutherodactylus coqui. The sequence continues at coordinate 3,771,769 of NC_089848.1, read as the reverse complement.
GCTCGTCCTGAAAGATTCGGGGAGCGCCGCTGCTGACAGGTGAGTTGCGGCGGGGAGCGGGGCAGAGCGGGCGGGAGAGAAGGAGAGAGAGATCTCCCCTCCGTTCCTCCCCGCTCTCCCCTGCAGCTCCCCGCTCCGCGGCGCTCCCCGAATCTTTCAGGACGAGCGGGGAGATACTCGGATAAAGCACATTACTCGCACGAGTAGTGCTTTACCGAGTACGTTCGCTCATCTCTACACCTTACGCCCTTGCTGCGTGGAGTGAGACAGCGCTGCTAGCTGCCAAGACACACGTTCTGCAACAGCTGAAAATAGGTTAATTTTGTGACGTCACAAAGGGCTTCATCCAGCGGAAGACAAACTCCATTTTTTAATTCGCAGGCAATGTTGCTGAAAATGTACAGTTGTACGTTTTCGGGTTCTCCTCTAGTAGTTTTGGGAGAGAGCGGAGGAACAGTTCGTTGTCTTTGGTATTCTGTCTTCTGGCACATAACACAGGCATCATCATCTTGTGGGTGGTTGACTTCCGAAACAAATTGGCAGAAGTGAGATTGTTGAACTTACCATAGCAGCCACGTTGGCCAACAATTGTTGCGCACCGGCAGTCAACGTACCCTAGTTATGTACCTGAGTGTGGCAGGAACATCTTTGCACTTTAACTTTCTCTCTCCCCTATGTTGTAGATGGCGAGAATGGAATTGTGAACCATGTGTGGCGTGTAAAGTGACAATGTAACCTCCCCCATGGCTACCTCTGCAATGCTCATGTTATTTTCTTCACATGAATTATACTGTGTTCTCATATAAATTTTGTGTTGAGATCAATATCTGAATACTTTAATTGTTTGAAGTGTTGACATAATGCAAGTCTTCATTGTGTACTAACTTTTGTTTCTCTTCTCTGCTTCTTTTCAGCTTCTTGGCCACAGGAGAGAGCTATGCATCCCTGCATCTCCAATTTCGTGTTGGTAAATCTACCATCACCGAAATTGTGAGGTGCACATGCAGCGCTATCTGGCAGAAGTTGCAGCCCATCATGATGCCTTCACCTACCGAGGATACTTGGCAACGTGTTGCAGCAGGCTTTCAAGATGTTGCCAAATTTCCTAACTGCATAGGCGCGGTCGACGGCAAACATGTGCGTGTGCTTCAGCCAGCCCACTCCGGCTCCAAATTTTATAATTACAAAAAATTTTTTTCTATTGTCCTGATGGCTGTGGCTGATGCACATAGCAAATTTGTTTGCATCGACGTCGGCGCCTATGGCAGCACTGGAGATTCTCGGGTGCTGCGAACTTCACAGATTGGGATGCAAATTCTCCGAGATGGCGTTACGCTCCCAGCCCCACAACCTTTCCCGGGAACCACACATCCAGTCCCCTTTGTGATGGTATCGGATGAGGCTTTCCCGTTGATGCCAAACCTGTTGCACCCATACCCACGAAGAGGACTGAATGCCCGGAAAAGGATTTTTAATTATCGGCTGAGCCGGGCACGTCGCGTGGTTGAGTGTGCCTTCGGGATCATGGTTAGTCAGTGGAGAGTTCTAGGGACTACCCTTATGGTAGACCCTACCACAGTTGATGACCTTGTCAAGGCATGTTGTGTTCTTCACAACTACCTCCGGGACTATCGCCCCGAGGTAGATGTCGAAGAACTCGATCCTGCCTTTGACACGGTCATCAACTGGGGTGCAGGTCGCACGCCTGCTACCGCAGTGCAGGTTCGAGAACTCTTCACTGACTATTTCCTTAGTCACGAAGGCACCGTGCCATGGCAGTTCTCCTGTGTCGGTGGTGTGCAGCCCTAAAACTGCAGTGTGACCCTCCCCCGGCGCCCAGCCCTAGAAGGATGCAGAAGACATTATTGGCATAAAGTGCATTTATTCAAGACCCACCAAAGGCGGTCTGTGCAGTTTCTGATCGGTCATTAAAGTTTACAAAATTGTTAGAAAAAAGGTTGCACAAATAAATTTTACTATATTTAATGAAAAACATCACTCTTCTTTTTTTGTCGTCGAACAAAATACCTGAACTTTATGTTAAGTTGAAACAATTGTTAGGCTATGTTGGTTTTTAATAAGTAGCCTAATGAACATGGCAGGTGTATAGGTTTTGAAACGTAACCTTTTTGAAGCATTTCAGCAGTTAACGATTACAACAACATGAGTAGCACAATACATTTCACCCAAGCAATGGAACCACATTCACAAGCTTCACGCCACAGCACTACCGAGCGTTACATTAGGCACGCCCCAGGAGCACATGGAAGCGACGTATGTGACCGTTTTTTATCCACTAAAATACTGACATTATTTTACATCAATGTTGGATAGCGGAATTCAGGGTTTGGTGTTTAATTTCTCGCCACACAGTTGCAGTCATTTTGCACGTGGTGACTTTTTTTTTTGGTAAATGGTGTAACGTTTTTCTCTGTCGCCGGGCGATCCAATACCAATTTGGCTTTCGCCACACTTGACGGATATACCGCAAGGGGAAATGCGGATGGGAACAGGCCGACAGACAGACTGCCCCTGTTCTCATCAGCATTTCTTGGAGTTTATTTCATGTTCGAACTCCGGTAACATGCATTACACTGGAGCAAACAAGAAAATACACATGAAAATAAAAAAAAGGAAAACAACAAACAAAGACAATGACCCCGAGAAGTGAAATACCCCAACCTTGGAGGACAGCGAGGCAGCGGACAAAATCACTCTAGACGCACATACACAATCCTTCACGTACAGTCGCACAACCTGCGAATAATTTCACGGTCATGCCACTGACCGGAAGGAATGTGTGTGCCTTGCCTATTTAGCAGCAGAGCAGATAGTAGCCGGCAGTGAGCGATGGAAGAAATTGCACCCCAATCTTTCACATGAGCATCTGTTAGGATTTCTGGGACAGCAGGCAACTGCATGCAGTGTTACACAAGGCAGCATCACAACGGATCCTGCACTTTACAATGCTTGCGTATAAGACATTGCAGTTATCACCATGCAACAGCTGTTATCACTGCAGTGTCGTATAACTGATAAAAGAGCCGTCTCCTGTACTGGATTGAGATCCGCTTGGCGGCGTGTACAGTACCGTGGTTGTGTGTTGCGAGGTCTGATGCACAGGGCTGCTCATCGAGAGAAACGATGGCTGGGAAGGGGAAGGGGACCCGCCAGAGACCGTGTCGCCGTAGCCAGTGTCTTGAGAAACATGGTGCATGGGGTATCCCGTTGTCCAAGGAACCCTGCCTGGTTGGTCAGGCAAAGATTGGGGTGGAGGCAACATGCGGTTCGATTGTGGTACTGCAAAGGCTGCATTTCTCATTGCCGAAATAAGGGTACAGCTATCAGCAATGGGCCTTTCAGAAGCAAAAAGCTCTAAAGCATAGTAAAGAAAGGGGGCAATAGCCCACTGACGCTCCGACCTCAGTTCACGAATGCGTGACGCAATGGTGGCACCCATTGTATCCCACTGATCCTCCGTGTCAACCCGCCGCAATAACGTCAGCGCCTCGTTTGCGGCATCTGCCTTGTTCTTCCGACGCGGACGAGCAGCAACGCTGCGGCTCGTCCGCTCGGAACTCACCTCCCGGCTACTGCATGCTCTGCTGCTAGGGCCAGCACTACTGCTACGCAACACGTTTTGTTCCACCACTTCCGGTGTTACTGAAGTGCGGGACAAATCGGGCGTGCTCCGCTGGCTGTCTTCCAAGGTTGGGGTACCTTCTCTGATATCATCATCCCGTGACTCCTGTTCCTGCCCTTCTGTGTCGGCTGTAGCGGTTTCGACCGTGGGAGGGGCGGCCGTGATGTTCCCGCTGGATCTGTGGACGAAACCAGAGTACCGTTAGAGACATAGAACATCAAAATGCAACAACAGTGAAGCTGAGCTATAAAAGGTCGCCTAAAATACAGCACTTACGGACGCAATGCTCGACTTGTTCTGAGGAAATGCAGTATTTCCTGGTTTGGACACTTTTTCTTAGACGGGAACATGCCGCTTTTTTCACACTCTTTCTCGTGTTTCTTGTAGCGGTCCCGAACTGACCTCCAGCGATTCTTGATGTCTTTAACTGCGATATAATAAAACATGGTTAAAAGCAGAATGTCAAATTATGGAATCCACCGCATGCTGCAATAAACAGTGTGGTTAGATGCAGTACAGTTCAAAATACATGGAAGAAAGAAACACCAAAGCGTTACAACCAATACTGTAAACTTACGGATTTCACTTTGGGTGGCAGCTGTAGCGGAGTCCCAATCGGGATACATCCCAGAGCAGACCGCATTCCAGACGTCCGCCTTTATGTCGCGGTCACTGTAGCCCGGCTCGGCTGGGTCCCAAATCTCCGGCCTACTGTCAACCTGCAGGGGGGGGGGGGGGGGGGGATGGAAAAACCAGTTGAATTGCATTCCGAGGGGGGTGGATATGGTTGTGTCAGCGGAGACTACACTCACCAAGGTTATCATCCTGACGACGTTGATCCCCATTCGTTGATACCAGGACATTTTCCGGAAAGTGGCTTGACGTTGCAAACGGAATGCACTGGGCGACTGCAGAAAATGTAGGTAGTCCTGTGAGCAATAAGAAAAAGTTAACATTCATCATATACACATCTTGGCCCACTAGCGCACAATTGCAAGTCGCCAAAAATATCACTTACGATCACATCTACACAAGTGACAGGCCAAAGTGAGAACAACAATGTAAAAGGAAAAGTGGTAAGAAAAACTGTGGGTCGGCTATGCAAAAATTGGACTAAACGCATGTCCTCGGCCGTGCAAAAATATGCCATGCAACCGGATGTGGGGGCCATACAATGGTGGAAATGACCGATGTTACACCGAGCGTGACCCTTGGAAAGGTACACCATGCAACAGTTGAGTAAAGCAAGGGAGCTAACCAGCGAATACCACGGGTGGCAATGGCCAAAAAAGGCACGCAAAAGGGCGTAAAGCTGCGAAGAGAGAGCACAAGAAGGTGGAGTGGCTGGACGCGTGTTGCCTTCAATGCATAATGTGGTGAAGTAGTTACTTACCTTTTTTAGCAGAGGATGCTGCTAGAGGTGATTGCGATGGCGGTGCTGAAAGTGCTGCTGCTGGTGGTGGTAGCTGTGGTGGGCCAACTGCTCGCCCCGTTGGGGGTAGTAGTGCTGCTGTGGTGGACAGGCTGCTCGCCCCGTTGGGGGTAGTAGTGCTGCTGTGGTGGACAGGCTGCTCGCCCCGTTGGGGGTAGTAGTGCTGCTGTGATGGACAGGCTGCTCGCCCCGTTGGGGGTAGTAGTGCTGCTGTGGTGGACAGGCTGCTCGCCCCGTTGGGGGTAGTAGTGCTGCTGTGGTGGACAGGCTGCTCGCCCCGTCGGGGGTAGTAGTGCTGCTGTGGTGGACAGGCTGCTCGCCCCGTCGGGGGTAGTAGTGCTGCTGTGGTGGACAGGCTGCTCGCCCCGTCGGGGGTAGTAGTGCTGCTGTGGTGGACAGGCTGCTCGCCCCGTCGGGGGTTGTAGTGCTTCTTGTGGTGGACAGGCTGCTCGCCCCGTTGGGGGTAGTAGTGCTGCTGTGGTGGACAGGCTGCTCGCCCCGTTGGGGGTAGTAGTGCTGCTGTGGTGGACAGGCTGCTCGCCCAGTTGGGGGTAGTAGTGCTGCTGTGGTGGACAGGCTGCTCGCCCCGTTGTGGGTAGTAGTGCTGCTGTGGTGGACAGGCTGCTCGCCCCGTTGGGGGTAGTAGTGCTGCTGTGGTGGACAGGCTGCTCGCCCCGTTGGGGGTAGTAGTGCTGCTGTGGTGGACAGGCTGCTCGCCCCGTTGGGGGTTGTAGTGCTGCTGTGGTGGACAGGCTGCTCGCCCCGTTGGGGGTAGTAGTGCTGCTGTGGTGGACAGGCTGCTCGCCCCGTTGGGGGTTGTAGTGGTGCCTCCGCTGGGGCTAGTGGTGCCGCCGCTGCTTTTCCCGCCACTGGGCGTGGTCGCAATGGGGGTTGTAGTGAGGCTGTGGTGGGCCAGCTGGGGGTAGTGGTGGACCCGCTGGGGGTAGTGGTGGGCCCGTTGGGGGTAGTGGTGGGCCCGCTGGGGCTAGTGGTGCCGCCGCTGCTTTTCCCGCCACTGGGCGTGGTCGCAATGGGGGTTGTAGTGAGGCTGTGGTGGGCCAGCTGGGGGTAGTGGTGGACCCGCTGGGGGTAGTGGTGGGCCCGCTGGGGGTAGTGGTGGAGCCGCTGGGGGTAGTGGTGGTGCCGCCGCTGCTGGCGGTGCTTTTCCCGCCACTGACGGGGTTGGGAGTTTCCCACCTGTTGGCCAATATTTTCCCCTGGGCGTCAGTGAAGTGCCTACCGGTGGTGGTGATAGTGCTGCTGCTGCTGCTGCCAATGGGTGTACTGGTGCCGCTGGGGAGGGTCTGGTGCCGCTCGGTGTGGTGCTGCCGGCGGAGCTCCTGCTCCCTGCTTCCTCTCTCCATGCAGTCCAGGCTGAAATGGCGCCAAGCGTCTAAAATGGCCGCAGAACCACTTCCTGTTATTGCCCCTCCTTTCTCATGCGGACAAGCAGCTGCGGAACCGCTTTGAAAAATCGCGACAAAATAAGCAATAGCGGTTTTCATTGCGGTTTTTGCTGCGTCCATGGGGCCCTATGGAAAAAAACCTCTGCGGAAAAGTCGAAAGAATGGACATGCTGCATCTTTCAAAACTGCGACGCAGTTGCTTATCCGCACTGCGGCTCTGCGGTTAATTTTAGGCCCTGTGAGAACGAGATTTGGGCCAAACACATTGGCACTGCATTGCACTGCAACCGCGACGGAATGGCCGCAATGCGGATATGCAACGGTAAACCGCGGCAAAACCGCTGCTAATCCGCCCTGTGTGAACCCAGGCTTACTGTTACTGTTATTCACTTGCACTTTATATTCTGCTCAGTTTGATGGTTATTATTTATGTTCGGGACATGATGATTGACTCCCTATAGATGTTTCACAGATCAGGCTGATTTGCTATAAGTTGAGTTCTCATTGGGTTTTATGTTAGTTTATTTAACATATTTTGGAATCCAGTTGATAGTTTTACCCTTCAGATCTCATCTGTTTTATGAATGTAATAAAGTTGTTTTATTTTTTCAATAATTCACCGTAAGGCTGCCTGTCCACGGCCGTTTTTGTATTGCGTTCCCCGCGGCGATAATCCAGCGGCTTGTGGGCGGCAAATCGCAGCATGCCGCGAATTGCCGCGATTCTGCCAGATAGGCTGACCGCGGAGATCCGTCTGCAGGCTCCTGCTCCCAAGCAGCGGCTACCGCGGCGGAGATCTGCCACGGGATACCGCAACGCCCGTGGACAGGGGGCCTTAAGCGCTTCTTCACTTTTTTTGCTTGTCTATTTTTGGTGCAGCCTGTTTATATGTTCAGGCAGCAGCCCAAGACAAATACATTGTGGTTACCAATATAGGTGCCGTAATCAAGTGTCTCTAAGCTCATTCTGTTTATTCTGTTTTTTGGAATGTCAATTAATCACACCATATCTAGAGCTTTTGTGTACATGCAATGCTTTTGTAAGGACTTCGGTGGCAACAGGTTGTTTCAAATCTTTGTAACTTTTTAAGATGAAACACTACAATTTGGCATTGACATTAGTATTCACACCCTTTGGTATGAGACCTATTATTTAGCTCTGGAGGTTTCCATTTTCTTGATCATCTCTGACATGTTTATACACCTTGACTGGAATCACCTGTGGTAAAAATCAATTGCTAGGACATAACTTTAGAAGGTCTCACAGCTCACAATGCAGATCATGGCCAAAACCGAGCCATGAGGAGTAAAGAACTGCCTGTAGAGCTCAGAAACAGGATTGTGTGGAGGCGCAGATGTGGAGAAGCTACAAACACATTTCTGCTGCCCTGAAATTTCGCAAGAGCCCATCGGCCCCCATAATACTTACAAGAAAGATGTTTGGAACAACCTGGACTCTTTCTAGAGCTGCTGACCCACAAAACTTAGTAATTGGGGGAGAAGAGATAATAAAAAACTCAATGGTCACTCTGGCTGAGCTCCAAAAATCCTATGTGCAGATGGGAGAAACTTCCAGGTCAACCATCACAGCAGGAGGGGCGTGGCTAACCAGCAGCGGGAGCACACTACATTTCCATAGCTCCAGACAACAAGACCGCGCCGGTGGCTTTCCAGCCCGACTGAAAGCTCCCACGGTGCCGTAAATACCACCACTGACACCCCCGCACCCAGAGCTACAAATAGAGACCTTCCACGCGTCTCTAGCCGACACCGCGATTTTGCGGCCTACGGGACCGGGCGCATCCCCAGACTAAATTTCTAGAAGCGGCTGACCGGAAGTGAAGGCCGGCCGCGGAAAACAACAAAAAAAACCTGCAGGGGAGCGGCGGGAGCCGGGGAGCAGCTGCTGGGACCTAGAATACGCCGGGGAACGGGCAGAGGAGGCAGCAGAGACGGCGGCAGACCCACAAAAGTGAGTAGGCCCACAGCACACCCCATCACCGGAACGGAGGGGAACACCCACCAGAGCAGGGCACATCCCCCCTTCTCCCCCTTACAGTGCAGGTGGCCGGAGGAGTGGGGAAGCATAGAGTGTGGACTACAACCCCCGCTCACCCCCCTTCCCCCCCCCCCTGCAATCACCAGTGGCCCAGAGGGTCAAAACACCAGAGTGGGGAACTAAAACAAGGTGCAGGACAGCCACTATACTGAGCCCCCATACCCCACGCAGGGGACCCCTGGCAGGATTAATTACATAAAGTGGGCCTGAGACCCCACTGACAGACAATCCACAGCCTGCGCTTCCACTGATCAGCACCTACGTGTGAACGTTACCTGTCCCGCGGCCGCTCCTGGGCGCCCCGGACCGCGCTCTCTCTCCTCTGATACCAGCCTAATAAAAGGGGGCTCCCCCTACAAGCCGCCATCTTATCCTCTGCTCACCTACGTACCAACTTGAAAGCAGGGCTTGGGGAATATTACTCACGTAAAGAGACCACCATAAACCCATAGACCCCAACTGCCCCCATCAGGACTCAGAATGGGCATTTGATCGCTAACCATGATATAACGGGCCCCCGGGGCATATGTGAACATCAACAGCAAACCTAAGATATTACCGCATGGCTGCATAATTTTGAGTTAACAAACCTCAGCGAAGTACAATATATTTTCTCACAAAATGGTGAAGATTGGGAAAGACAAGAATAAAGATCACGCCGAAACGCCTAAAGCTACCAAAAATCAAGCTGAAATGGATAAATACCTTAAAAAGAAACATAGCTCCCCTGCGGCGCAAAAGCAGAGACCCTTACAAATAAGAGTTGAAGACCAACACTCCGAGGACTCAGAAGGGGAAAGTATATCGGCCGCTTCAGGACACAATAAAGAGCTTGACAGGGACCCAATCTCCCGCTCCTTCCTAAAAAAAATTCTTACCCAAGCCATCTCTCCAGTTTTGAAAGAACTAGCCGACATAAAAAATGAAGTTAAACAAATAGGTCACAGGGTAGAAGATCTTGAAAATACCCAGCAAGAACTGATTCAACACAACTTAGCTCTACAGTCTACTATTGCGGAGCAACAAGACCAGATAAATCAGGCAATGCTCTTAATCGAAGACCAGGAAAACAGAAGTCGGAGGAAAAACATTCGCTTCAGGGGCTTACCAGAGTCCATAGCATATAAAGCATTAAACTCTGCCGCTTCACAGATATTCCAATCTCTGCTCGAAGAAGATAGAGCGGATAAAGTTGTGGTTGAGAGGATACATCGAGCCCTGAGACCAAAACCCTTAGCGTCGGAACCTCCAAGAGACGTTATCTGTGGCCTACTAAATTACCTCGACACCGCAATATTACAGAAAGCCAGGGAATCAAGTGAGATCCTTTACGAAGGAAACAAAATCCTTCTTTTCCAAGATATTGCGCCCAGCACATTGGCCAAACGTCGTGTCTTGAAACCCTTAACAGATGCGCTTCGAGCTAGGAAACGTCCGGTGAGATGGCTCTTCCCGTTTGGCCTAGCAACCTTCAAAGACGGGCAGCAAATAACCATTAGGACGCCGAGCGATCTAGAGAAGATGTGGGGGAAACTGGAAATCCCCCCTATGGAAATACCATCATGGCTCTCTTGTCAACCAAAAACCCCGCTACCCAAGCTGAAGAAGCACGAAAATTGGACTGTCAATAAGGCCCCTAGGACCCCGAGACATAAAAAAAAGAACACAGCCTGAAACATGAAGCTGACCAACTCTCTTGCTACCCATCTCTCAACCCACCATTAGACGATTAGGGGAATTATCTCTGGTTCTCTGGATGAACGGGGAAACCTGTCCCCTTCTTCCTCACTTCCCTCCCTCTTTTATTACCACTTTCCGCTGCTTCTCTCAACATTTAGACTTTCATAGCGACTGGTCCATGGGACAGAGAAGAGAGGAGCGGACTGGGAGAGAGAGGGGCCTATAAACTACTTCGCTGAACCGACCGACAGAGGGATCTCAAAAGGTAAAAGACAACAGAAACAGAAGCACAACTTCGAACACTTTATTTTAATGCCAGGGGAGACTTAGACCCTACACCTCCCCCCCCCCCCCCCCCGCCTTCCTTGTACCCCTCCCTCCCTTTCCCATGGGTCTCCCTGGCTCGTCCTACACCTCATGTGCGCATTTTCTAGGACTGAGATCCACCACCCACTCAAGATTTAAAAGCAACGACCCCGCTGAGTTTTGGTGGTGAACTCCCTATCGCATGATGGAGAGCCACGACCTGAACTCACAGTGCGGTAAATTTGCTTATTGACATTTTACATTGTATTTTTGTTTGTAACCTTTATGCTGATTACTATTACATTGTTGATAAGATTAAGAAATGATGTTCGCATGGCCGTCTGGGGGGCCGCAACCAACCTAAAGAAAGGTGTGCTCCCAAATCCATGGAGATGGGGAGAAGCCAAGGGGTTACTACCCCACCCCGGGAACTGACTGAGGAACAGACCCGAGGCCCCTTAGGGTATGGCCCTCCCCTCCATCCGTGCGTGCAACATTTCCTCACCCACCCACGCAACGTGGAGTTTACTGTTACCTTTTGTTCATACAGCAAGTTTACACGCTATCTACAGATTAGAGTTGGAGAAGAGCCAGACCCTAGAGTAGTACACCAAGAAATAGACCATGGCAGAGATTAGAATCACCTCACTTAACATTAGAGGCTGGAACAATCCCCAGAAGAGAGCCCAGACCTTTAACCTCATGAAAAAACACCTTCCGGAAGTGCTGTTTCTTCAAGAAACCCATTTCCGACATGAACATATTCCCAAACTTCCAACCCACACATATAACCAATGGCACCACAGCACACATTCCTCTGCTTCCAGAGGAGTCACCATTGCAATAAACAAAAATGTCCCTTTCACGCTCACAGGATCGGAGCAAGATCCAGGTGGGAGATACCTATTCTTAAAAGGCACGATAGCCCATAAACAGGTCTCACTGGCCAACCTATACGCCTCGAATAAACATCAAGCTCTGTGGCTCACACGGACCCTGACCAAATTTGGAAAGTTTGCGGAGGGCCTGCAGGTGATTGGTGGTGACTTTAACTTGGCGCTGGAACACTCAATTGACACAACTTCGAACGCCGTATCGACCCCCTGCAGCCGAGTACATAGACTTAGAAGTCTTCTGGCAGATTTGAACCTGCGAGATGCCTGGAGACTAAGAAACCCCAACCTTACAGAATACACATACTTTTTTTACGCTGTTAGACGGCAAGGAAAATCTCTCTAACTTAACTGAAAAATTGGAAGAATTCTTCCTAATTAATGACTCACCTGAAGTCCCCACCCCAATCATTTGGGAAGCACACAAAGCCTACATAAGAGGGGAACTGATTTCGCTGGGCACCAGAACTAAACGTCAGAGAAACGAAGAAATTAACTCCCTTTTAGCCCAAATCTCAAATAAACAAATGCTCCATAAAAATAATCCGAAAGATAAAATCCTTGAAGAACTCACAAACTTGAGAGATAAACTGAAAAACGTATTGAACATTAGATCAGCTAAGACATTACTCTCATCCAAATATAAGATTTACATGCACGGGGACAAGGGTTCAAAGACAATGACGAGGCTCATCCAAAAACAGAAAGAGAGAGCCTTTATCTCCCAAATCAAAACCCCTTCAGGAAAAATGGTGACATCTACAGAAGACATTTCATTAGAATTTGAAAAGTATTACACAGAACTCTATAGCTTAGACAAAGATGCCGAGAACCTACATGACTCTACAGCTAATTTCCTTAAAAACTTAAAGCTCCCCGGACTATCAGAGGAAGACGCCACCTCGCTTTTATGCCAGGTTACGGACGACGAGGTGAAAAAGGTTTTGGTCTCTATTCCCAACAGAAAAAGCCCCGGCCCTGATGGACTCCCCATTTTATACTACAAAAAATTTGCCAGCACACTAATCCCACACTTAACAAAACTCTGTAATTCCCTTCTTTCTGGCACGCCTTTACCCAAACAATCCCTGGAGGCCCACATCTCACTTATCCCTAAAGAGGGCAAACCCCCAAATCTGTGTAGTAATTATAGGCCAATCTCGCTATTAAATGCGGACATCAAATTATGGGCAAAACTATTGGCTCAGAGAATACCAAACTAGTAAATCCAGACCAGGTTGGATTTATACCGGGTAAAGAAGGCAAAAATAACACGACCAGAGCTATTCACGTGATACACTTCGCCAAGCAGAGCAAACTCCCATTGGTTTTGATCTCTACGGACGCCGAAAAGGCCTTTGATAGAGTTAAATGGAACTACATGGCAGCTACCCTGAATAGATTTGGCTTTCCACCCGCATTTATTAGTGCTATCCTCTCCTTATATACTGAACCAACGGCCAGAGTACATGTCAATGGCACGCTATCCAAACCCTTTGCCATAAGGAACGGCACCAGACAGGGTTGCCCACTGTCCCCAACGCTATTTATACTGACAATGGAGACCCTCCTACAAGAAATCAGGCAAAACAGGGACATTAAGGGCCTTCAGATAGGGGACAGGATGCATACCACTGCGGCCTTCGCAGACGATCTTTTGGTACTGATTACTAGCCCGACTAGGGCAACGGCGGCACTTATGGAGACATTCGATCACTTCGGCAGGCTGTCCAACTTTAAGATAAACTATGATAAGTCAGAAGCACTAAATATCTCTGTAACACCTCAAGTAGTACGAAAGTTGAAAGAACAATACCTCTTTAAATGGCCCACGTCCAAAATAAAATACCTAGGCATTACACTAACCGCCAATCCCTCTCAACTCTACGAAGCTAACCTTTCTCCGTTACTCAAAAAAGTGAAAACCCAACTCACACAATTTAACATCCCACTGATTTCATGGCTGGGTAGAAAAAATCTCATCTCTACCTACATACTTCCCCAAATCATTTATATTATGCACTCGGTCCCAATAGAGATCCCTAACCTCTTCTTTACGCACTTACATAAACTCTTCAGGAGCTTTATATGGGACGAACGCAAACCGCGGCCGGCGTTCCCTATACTCACCCAAAAACGCCCCCAGGGAGGAGCGGGACTCCCAAATTTACTACTCTACCACAGGGCGATCCACATCGCCAGATGGATCCTCCTGATAGACAGAGAAGTGACAACCCCCTCGCTGGTTATGGAGAGGGAGATGTTGGGCAAGAGTAATCAAGCACTGCTTTGGTTAAACGGCCTCCCCCTAGGTAAACACGCACACTTAAGTCCGATAACAAAATGTACAATAAAAATATTAAGAAATGTGAGATCGGAGGTAGCGAGAGAAAGATCCCTCCCCCCAATGACTCCGGCTCATTTGATACCTGCCATCTTGGCAAACAAACCACTCAGAGCTGGCGAGGTTTGGGACAGACTCGGCGATCTCTCAATACACGAAATTCTCAAAGGCCCCAAATTAACCAACCAAACGCAACTAGATAATCTCATGCCGCAGCACTCCCTCGATTTCCTAAGCAAGGCCGGACTATTCTTTTCTCTGAGTCGATTCCAAGCTACCAGCCTCGGGGACCTGAGGGACCCTCTCTGGTTCGAGAATTACATTGAGCTCCCCTCTCGCCCGAAAAAATTAATGACCCAACTTTATAAAGGCCTTCTCCTACAATCCGCTACTGAAAAACCCTGGTATCTTAGGGAGTGGGAGAGAGAGCTGGAGTTAAACTTGAGCAGGGAAGAGACCCTAACGGTCTTGAAAAACTCCCACGGATTCTCGAGTTGCGTACGCATCCAAGAGAACTCATACAAGACTCTCACTAGGTGGTATAGGACCCCAATCACGTCAGCGAAAATGAACCCGGAATCCTCAGATATCTGTTGGAGATGCGGGAAGGAGAGGGGAACTACCCTACATATCTGGTGGACATGCACCAGAATCAAACCCTTCTGGAAATCAGTCAGCAAACTCATCAACAAAATTTGCCACACAAACTACACTTTTAAACCAGAGGAGATTCTCATCTGGCTACCCACGATTCAATTCAGACCATCTCGCAAAAACCTAACGACTACTCTGCTCACGGCAGCCAAGTTGCTGATCCCCCTTTATTGGCAGAAAAAAGACATTCCACCGACTTCACTTTGGCTCGAGAGGGTGTCACAAATCTTCAGGTTTGAAGAGATACTGGCCTGGGAAAACGGCTCTAGGGAGGACTTTACTTCCCTCTGGGCGCCATGGATTTGTTACCAAGGCGACAGAGATAACCAAGGCTCTTAAGCAAAAATCTACGGCCAGAATAATTATTTGTTGTCCACTTGGCTCTAACCCACAATATTTTTATATGTATTGCTGTATTGTTGTTTGTCCACCCCCATCCACCCTCTTCCCGGTTATGCATCCCTTTACCTCACCCAAACCCCACACCTTTACCCATCCCCCCCCCTCCCGCTTCCCCTCTCTACCGTCCGATGTCAGTGTCAATAACTACAGTAACAACACTTGAGAACTTATATGCCTTTTTAGTTTGTTACAGTTGATACGCAAAGCATATGTTACATAAAGAGGCCCTGCGTGGCCCGACTGCACTTGATACGCACTGACAATGTTCTCTTTCTATGTTCAATAAAAATAAAAATAAATTGTTTAAAAAAACCATCACAGCAGGGCAAGAAACCCCCGGCTGAATAACCTAATTAAGGCTTCATTTACATGAGTGTATATCGGCCGTGGTTTCACGCCCAGCTGATATACACTGCCCATCTGATGCATCAGTTCAGATGGGCATATTCCAGCTTTTACGCTGGCCAAGAAAGATAGTTCAGGAACTTTTTTCTGCCTGAAATACGGCTGCTTCCATATACTCCTATGGGAGTCTAGGGTAGCTGCCAGAGAAGGAGGGTGGGAGGGAGTTTAGCACCATGTCTGCTAAACTCCAACCCCCTTCACTCCTCTTCTCTGCCCCTTGCCGGCTGTTTGCAATGGAAGGGCGAGGGACGGGAGTTAGTTGCTAAGCTCCCGCCCAATCCCCTCCCAATGCTGGCAGCCGACAAGGGGCAAAGAGGGTGCGGGAGCTCAGCACTTGGCGTATTTAGGGGCTTAAGGATGCAACGATTTGGGGGGGATATGGCGGAGCCATACCTTTTTTATTTTTCCATCGACGCTGGCATATAAGGGCTTGTTTTTTGCATGGCAAACTGTAGTTTTTATTGGTGCCATTTTTGGGTACATAAGACTATATTGTAAAACTTTAATTACCGCATATGCTCGAGTATAAGCCGAGTTTTTCAGCACATAAAAATGTGCTGAAAAAGCTCCCCTCTGCTTATATCGAGTGAGGTAAAAAAAAAAAAAAAAAAAAAATCTTAATACTCACCTCTCTGCCGGCGCCTGTGTCCCCGGGGTGATGCTGTCCCTGATGGTGCGGCAAGCTGCTGCAGTATTTTCCCCGCTGTATTCTCTCTGGCTTGCTTTTGAAATCCCTGCCGTCAGTGCTGTGATTGGATCGAGAGCCGGCCAATCACAGCCGGCGCTTGATAAACCAATCACAGCCATTCAGTGATGTCAGTCTGAAGACTGCAGCAGCTTGCCACACCGCCGGGGACAGAATTGCTCTGGGGACACAGACGCCGGCTGATAGGTGAGCATTGCTTCCCCCCCCCCCCCCCCTACTATATACTCGAGTCAGTAATTTTTACCAGTTTTTTGTGGTAAAAGTTATTGACTCGGCTTATACTCGGGTCGGCTAACACTCCAGTATATATATTTTTTTATGATAGCATGGAGAGAAAACACATCAATTCTGTCATGAATTTTGGTTTGTTTGTTTTTTTGCAGTGTTAATCATGCAGCATACATGACACAATACATTTTTTCTGCGGGCCAGTACGATTACAACGTTGCCAAAATTCTAATTTTTTTTTAAAGTTTTCCACTTTTCTGCAATAAAAACCCTTTTATTGGAAAAAAAATTTTTCTAAATCACTGCATTCAAAATCCTCTAACTGTTTTATTTTTCCATGGACAGAACTCTGTAAGGGCTTATTTTTTGCGAGACATTCTGTAGTTTTTATTGGTACCATTTTGGAGTACATATGGATTTTTTTATCACTTTTATTGCGTTATTTGGGAGTCAAAATGAAAAAAAATAAGCATTTTGCCTCAGTTTTTTTGTTTTGTTTTTTTTTTACACTTTTTGCCGTACAGGATTAAAAGCATGTTCAATTGATTGTACGCATCGTTACAGATACGACGATACTAAATATGTGGGATTTTAATTTAAAAAAAAATTATGCTAATATGGGAAATGGGTAAAAATGGTTTACACTTTTTATGTCCCTGTAGGGGACTTGTGACATAGCACCTATGATGGCTATGATAAGGTATTGTAGGACAGAAGTCCTGCATTACTTTATCACTTGTTATAGCGATCATAGGCACTGGGAATGCAGGACGCCTGTATGTGGCGTTCTGTTGCCATGGCAACCTGTCGGGCTCTCTGTGATTTTATCGCGAGAGTCCGATGAACTCACAGAGGGAGTGCGCTCCCTCTGTGAACCCTTTACATTCCGCGATCTACATAGATCGCAGCAGGGAAGGAGTTAACAGCGGGGGTCGCTGTCCCGATGCATCCCCGCTGTTGCAGCAGGAGGCCGGCAATCAGTGACAGCCGGCTCCTGCTGCTGGATAGCGCGGTATCTCTCCTGATCTGGCACTATCCACAGGGCATAAGTGTATGTCCGGTTGCATTAAGTACCCCTCTGCCAGGACGTACAGTTACGGGAAGGGAGTTAATAACTCTGCCTCAATAATATCGCCAAGTCTGCATGTTTGAGCTACAATAAACATAGAAACCGTCCCCATCCTCTTTCGCTAAGGCTGCCTGTCCACAGGCATTTTTGCATTGCGTTCCCTGCGGTGATAATCCAGCATTGCTATGGAAAACGCAGCCCCCCCTGTCCATGAGCAGAGAATTCTCCGCTCGCAGGTGGCAAATCTGTCAGCTGGCTCCTGTTCCCAAGCGGTGGCTCCCGTGGCGGAGAACTGCCGCGGAATATCGCAATGCCCGTGGACAGGCAGCCTAACAGAGTAATCCAAGACCCCTGAGGACGCCACAACGTTGGCGAAACATGTTAGAGGGAGGGGAGAGTTCTATGTTTCTATGATACACGCAGGCATGGAGGCTCTAGTACCCTGTTGTACCGCCTCTAGCTTGGATACAATATGTAATACAGGTGGGCATGTAGGCTCTAGTACCCTGTTGTACCACCTCTAGCTTGGATAAAATATATGATACGGGCAGGCATGGAGGCTCTTGTACCCTGTTGTACTGCCTCTAGCTTGGATAGAATATGTGATACGGGTGGGCATGGAGGCTCTAGTACCCTGTTGTACCGCCTCTAGCTTGGATAAAAGATGTGATACGGGGGGGCACGGAGGCTCTAGTACCCTGTTGTACCGCCTCTAGCTTGGATACAAGATGTGATACGGGGGGGGCATGGAGGCTCTATTACCCTGTTGTACTGCCTCAAGCTTAGATACAAGATGTGATACGGGGGGCACAGAGGCTCTAGTACCCTGTTGTACCACCTTTGGCTTGGATACAAGATGTGATACGGCTGGGTATGGAGGCTCTAGTACCCTGATGTACTGCCTCTAGCTTGGATATAAGATGTGATACAGGCAGACATGGAGGCACACAGGTTCGGTATGGTATCCTGCAGCATATCGCTCCACATTTGCTGTAACCGAGTCTCTAGATTGTGCAAACTCGTAGGCTGTTGCAGTTTGCATTCCAGATGGTCCCATACATGTTCTATTGGTGATAAATCTGGTGACCGGGCAGCCATGGAAGTGTGACAATGTTGTGGGGGCTTCTGTGACCCCCTTGTGTGTGCGGCCGAGCATTATCCTGCTGCCTCTTGGAAGCCGCCATGAGAGGTACACATGAGGCTGCAGGATTTCCTGAAGATATCGCACAGCTGTCATTGTCCCTCGTACCGCTATTTGGGGGGACCGACCGTCATATGCAATGGCCCTCCAGACCATCACACCAGCAGGGGGCAATGTGCCGCTCCACAGCTCTGTTAACTGGATGAGATGTCTTCTCTGTGTCGTAGAGGCGTCTAGTGATAAACTACACAAGCGGAAAACGAGGTCACTACATACAAGGAGCCTTTTCATAGGCCAGGGGTGAAGCCACTTTTAGGGCCTCAGGTGGTAAGACGGTTCATCTGATCATGCTACTACGCCAATCATCTGCATATCTGCCTGAGGGTGGACACCCACTGGCGATATTTTCTTTCTTGCGCTGCTACAGCACGTAAAAAAACTCTCACCTCGTAGCGCAAGAAAGACGCCGAAATACAACCGGCATATCGCCAGTGTTTTCAATGTGGCCAGCGGCAGCAGCGCTGGCCCTCTTAAAAAACATAGGGAGAATACCACGGACTTCAGCCACTGCTGTCACAGCTGTGGCAGAAGTGCAGAATGATATCCCATTGCTTTCAATGGGATCGGCACTGCTGCCAATCCCATTGAAAGCAGTGCTTTCTGGCAAGCCCCGCAGTATGATTATCGGGGAAGGGCTTGAAATACAAGCCCTACCCTGAAAATAATCAATAAGTCGTAAAAAATTTAAAAAAAGATTACTCACCTCTCCGCCACTCAGACGCGTCCTCCAGCTGGCTCCCTGGCACTGCTGTCCAGCACTTGCAGCAGGCGGGAATTTAAAAATCCCCGCCTCCCGAAAGAGCTGTGCTGATTGGCTGAGGGCTCAGCCAATAGCAGCTAGTGCTGCGCTGATTGGCTGAGCGCTCAGCCAATTACAGATAGTGTTTAGCTATTCATTCATGAATAGCACTATCTTAGCTATTCATGAATGAATAGCTAAACATTATCTGTAATTGGCTGAGCGCTCAGCCAATCAGCACAGCACTTGCTGCTATTGGCTGAGCCCTCAGCCAATCAGCACAGCCCTTTCAGGAGGCGGAGATTTTTAAATTCTCGCCTGCTGAAAGTGCTGGACAGCAGTGTCGGGGAGCCAGCAGGAGGACGTGTCTGAGCGGCGGAGAGGGGAGTAATTTAAAAAAAAAATTTTTTACCACTTACTTATTGATGATTTTCAGGGAAGGGCTTATATTTCAAGCCCTTCCCCGAAAATCATACTGCAGGGTTTGCTACAAACCACTGCTTTCAATGTGAAATCAATGGGATATCATTCTGCACTTCTGCACTTCTGTGGCAGCGGATTCTTTCATCCACACGGTCCCCGCGGGGATGAAGGAAACTCCTGCCACAGCTGTCACAGCTGTGGCAGAAGTCCGCTGCATTCTCCATTTCTTTTCAATGGGGCTAGCGCTGCTGCCGCTGGCCCCATTGAAAAGACTCGCGATATCCCGGCATAATGCCGTTTTTTTTCTTGTGCTGTGAGACTTTTCCTTTACTCTCGCAGCACAATGGAGAAAAAAACGCCAGTGGGTGTCTGCCCTGAGATGGAACTGCATGTTATATAGCAGCCAGATATTACCCTGGAAGAAGTTACAACAACTTCTAGCCATTGCAGAGTATCAAATCGACAACATTATTTTGTTTCACTTACTGAGTCATAACAATCCTCGACTTCTTTCTCATTTGGCACTTATATCGATTGGTTTAGTGGTTTTCCAAATCTTACTTTAAAAACCCTGTGTTACGATCGTGTGGGCAAAGTAAGCACGGGGCCCACACGATCGTGACCAAAGGAGGATGGAACACACAGGGTTTCACATGGTTTTCAAGCAACTGGCCCTGTGCTATAGGGGAGGTTGACCTGGCCCTACCTAAGCGGGGACATCCCCCCTTTAAAGGGCGGCCCAGCGGTCTTCGGATCTGGGCCCTAGCTGATCCTAGGAACCACGCCACAGAACAGGAGACATACACATGCCACATGACAAGGACAAAACAGCAGGACATACAGAGCAGAGAACACAGCATACAGCAGGCAGAATGCAAACACTAATAACAGATGATAAGCTGAATATAAATACCATGTATTAGTTGACATTTTGTACAAGATGTGAAAGCTAGCGGGCCACTTCACGTCTCCTGGTTATACTGCTAGTCCCTACACTAACCAGGAGTCCAGCAAAACCGGACACCGTTCACACCGCACGCTGCAACAGGACAGGACACAGATAGCCAGTCACACAGCAAGCTAACACAAAACTGACAGAATTTAAACGTACAAATTGACATGAACAAGCAAGACACAGATCACACTGCAAGCTTGCAACAGACAAGGATTCATGACTGCTTACCCTGAACACCAGAGACAGACTGACCAGGAGCTGGGTTTATATATGAGCACAGACCCAGGGGATTGGCTAGCAGGAAGTACCACACCCAGCAAGCTCAATTAACCCTAAACCACCTGTAGCTGTGCTGCTAGGAAGCCTAGAACTACAGATCCCAGCAGCACACGTAACACCCTGCTGGTCTTGGGCCGCCTGCACAGGAACGGATTTGCATTGCGGAATCCAAAATTAGTGTCTGCACTGCGGATTCACAGAAATTACCATTTGTTACAGGCTATGGAAAATTGCTTCTTCCTGCTCATTGGAATCGAATTGTGATTTCCGCGAGCAGAGGAACAATCGCAGCATGTTCTATTTTAGTGCGGATTCCACACGACGGTTTCCATTTAAGTCAATGGAAGCTGCCCGACCCACGGCCCTTCTGAAATTGCCATTGCGAAATTGCGGATTCCATGTCATTGCCTAGCGACGGCGCTGGAAAGATAAACATTGAAAGAAAAAATTTGTACTGCGCATGTCTAGCAGTGGCTCGCCGCAGCCATCCACAGTACAGATGAAGGGAAGAAAATACAGGTACACACAGACGCCGGCTACTGTCGGGGACGGATTCCCTGTGGGCTCCCGCATGCGGAATCTGACCCGTTCATGTGGAGCAGTCCAATGAAGCTGATGCATATTCAGTTCTGCATACTCTGCCCTCTGCCTTCCATTAGGTGTTGATTGGCAGGTCTTTCTGTATGCGCTGTAGAAAAGTATAATTATCAAAGAAGGAACTTACAAATGTTTTTGATTCATGGAAGCCCTGGCCAGTCCTAGTTCTTGGGGATGAATGGAGAGGGAAAATGAGTTTAATTATTTATTGGGGATTTCTTATGTTGCTTTGATGTTCTTTTCGGTTTCTTGTGGGTGGGGGGTAGGGTTGCCACCCGACCGGTAATTTACTGGCCTGGCCGGTATTTTTCCCACCAGGCCGGTGCCGTGTTTTTTTGTTTTTTTTTACCAACCCTATTACAGACTGGTAGATATGAGCGAACGTGCTTGTTTAGGACAATTACTCGATCAAACATCAGTTTTTTCGAGTAACTGCCTACTCGGCTTAAAAGATTCGGGGGGCTCCAGGGGGCGGCGGGGCAGAGCGGGGGGTAGCAAGGGGGAACAGGGGGGAGCTCTCTCTCTTTCCTCCCCACTCCCCACCGCAACTCCCCGTTCACCCCTAGCGCCCCCCGAATATTTTCGCCAGATTAGGCAGTTACTCGAAAAAAGCGATGCTCGATCGCTCATCCCTACAGACTGGTATTTTGCTCGGGCTGCCATGTCCCCCGCGGGGAGGAAGAACACATCTGCCACATGCGGCAAATGTTTTCTTCATCCCCGCAGGGAATAAAGAATTCCCTAGCATAGCTGTCACAGATGACAACTACAGTAGAGGATCCAGCTGCCGACACCCCTTTATTTTTTTTCAGGAAAGGGCTTTAAATATAAACCCTTCCCTGAAAAACAAGCCAAACTGGTGTAAAAAATAAAAAAAACATACCTTTCTTCAGCTGCTGGGGCTCAGCCGCATCCTGTTTGCGCTGTCCCCGGATTTGCACTGAAGTTCTTTCAGCAGGCGGGGAATTAAAATCCCCACCTGCTGAAAAAGCTGCTTCTGATTGGCTGAGGCGCTCAGCCAATCACAGGCAGCTCTCGGCCATTCAATGAATGACAGGCGAGAGCTGCCTGTGATTGGCTGAGCGCCTCAGCCAATCAGAAGCAGCTCTTTCAGCAGGCAGGGATTTTAATTCCTTGCCTGCTGAAAGAACTGCAGTGCAGAGCTGGGGACAGAGGAGACAGCATGCGGTTGAGCCCTGGCAGCTGAAAAAAGGTATGATTTTTTTTTTTTTTTACACCAGTTTGGGTTGTTTTTCAGGGAAGGGTTTATATTTAAGGCCCTTCCCTGAAAAACAATTAAGGGGTGCCGGCAGCAGGATCCTCTACTGCAGTTCTCATCTGTGATAGGGGGCCGCTGTGGGATGTCACCATTACTATAAGGGCCACTGTGGGATGTCACTATTAACGCTAGGACCACTGTGGGATGTTACTATTACTACAGGGGCCACTGTGAGTTATCACTATTAACACTAAGGCTGCTCAGTGTGGAGTCACTATTCATGCTGGGGCCGCTCTATGGGGTGTCACTATTACTACTAGGGGCCACTGTGAGATGTCACTATTACCATTGGGGCCGCTCTATGGGATGTCACTATGACCACTGGGGCTGCTCTGCGGGATGTCATTATTACCACTGTGGCCGCTCTGGGTGATATCACTATTACCACTGGGGCCGCTCTGGGGGATCTCACTATTACCACTGGGGCCGCTCTGGGGGATATCACTATTGCCACTGGGGCCGCTCTGAGGGTTGTCACTATTACCACTGGGGCCACTCTGGAGGATGTCAGTATTAATGCTGGGACCGCTCTGGGGATGTCACTATTAACGCTGGGCTGCTCTGGGGGATGTCACTATTAACGCTGGGGCTGCTCTGATGGATGTCACTATTACCGCTGGGGCTGCTCTGAGGGATGTCACTATTAACGGCTGGGCCACTCCTGGGAATGTCACTATTACCGCTGGGGCCACTCTGAGGGATGTCACTATTACCGCTGGGGCCGCTCTGTGAGGTGTCACTATTAATGCTGGGGCTGCTCTGATGGATGTCACTATTACCGCTGGGGCCGCTCTGTGGGATGTCACTATTAACGGCTGGGCCACTCCTGGGAATGTCACTATTAACGCTGGGGCCGCTCTGAGGGATATCACTATTAACGCTGGGACAATTCTGAGGGATGTTACTATTAACGCTGGGGCTGCTCTGATGGATGTCACTATTATCGCTGGGGTCGCTCTGAGGGATGTCACTATTAACGCTTGGGCCACTCCTGGGGATATCACTATTAATGTTGGGGCCGTTGTGATGGATGTCACTATTACCGCTGGGGTCGCTCTGAGGGATGTCACTATTAACGCTGGGACAATTTTGGGGGATGTCACTATTAACGCTGGGGCCGCTCTCTGGGATGTCACTATTACTACAGGGGCCGCTGTGGGGTGTCACTATTAACGCTGGGACCACTCTGGGGGTTGTCACTATTAACGCTGGGGACGCTCTGTGGGATGTCACTATTAACGCTGGGACCACTCTGGGGGATGTCACTATTAACGCTGGGGCCGCTCTGAGGGATGTCACTATTAACGCTGGGAGAACTCTGGGGAATGTCACTATTAACGGTGGGGCCACTCTGAGGGATGTCACTATTACCACTGGGGCCGTTCTGTGGGATGTCACTATTAAAGCTTGGGCCGCTCCTGGGAATGTCACTATTACCACTGGGGCCGCTCTGGGGGATGTCACTATTACCGCTGGGGCTACTCTGGGGGATGTCACTATTAACGGCTGGGCCACTCCTGGGAATGTCACTATTACCACTGGGGCCGCTCTGGGGGATGTCACTATTACCGCTGGGGCCGCTCTGAGGGATGTCACTATTAACGGCTGGGCCACTCCTGGGAATGTCACTATTACCGCTGGGGCCGCTCTGAGGGATGTCACTATTACCGCTGGGGCCGCTCTGTGGGATGTCACTATTAACGGCTAGGCCACTCCTGGGTATGTCACTATTACCGCTGGGGCCGCTCTGAGGGATGTCACTTTTACCGCTGGGGCCGCTCTGTGGGGTGTCACTATTAATGGCTGGGCCACTCCTGGGAATGTCACTATTAGCGCTGGGGCCGCTCTGTGGGATGTCACTATTAACGCTGGTACCACTCTGATGGATGTCGATATTAACGCTAGGGCCGCTCTGTGGGGTGTCACTATTAATGGCTGGGCCACTCCTGGGAATGTCACTATTAGCGCTGGGGCCGCTCTGTGGGATGTCACTATTAACGCTGGTACCACTCTGATGGATGTCACTATTAACGCTGGGGCCGCTCTGAGGGATGTCACTATTACGCTGGGTCCGCTCTGAGGGATGTCACTATTAACGCTGGGACAACTCTGGGGAATGTCACTATTACCACTGGGACCGCTCTGTGCGATGTCACTATTAACGCTGGGGCCGCTCTGAGGGATGTCACTATTAACGCTTGGGCCACTCCTGGGGATGTCACTATTAATACTGGGGCCGCTCTGTGGGATGTCACTATTAACGCTGAGACCATTCTGGGGGATGTCACTATTAACGCTGGGGCCGCTCTCTGGGATGTCACTATTACTACAGGGGCCGCTCTGTGGGATGTCACTATTAACGCTGAGGCTGCTCTGTGGGATTTCACTATTAACGCTGGGACCACTCTGGGGGTTGTCACTATTAACGCTGGGACCACTCTGGGGGATGTCACTATTAACGCTGGGGCCGCACTGAGGGATGACACTATTACCACTGGGGCCGCTCTGTGGGATGTCACTATTAACGCTGGGACCACTCTGGGGGATGTCACTATTACCACTGGGGCCACTTTGAGGGATGTCACTATGACCACTGGGGTCGCTCTGAGGGATATCATTATTAACGGTGGGACCGCTCTGGGGGATGTCACTATTAACGCTGGGACCACTCCGTGGGATGTCACTATTAATGCTGGGGCCGCTCTAGGGGATATCACTATTAACGCTGGGCCCACTCTGGGGGATGTCACTATTAACCTTGGGGCCGCTCAGAGAGATGTCACTATTAACGCTGGGACCGCTCTGAGGGATGTCACTATTACCACTGGGGCCGCTCTGCGGGATGTCACTACTAAAGCTTGGGCCGCTCCTGGGAATGTCACTATTACCACTGGGGCGGCTCTGGGGGATGTCACTATTACCGCTGGGGCTGCTCTGGGGGATGTCACTATTAATGCTGAGCCGCTCTGGGGGATGTTACTATTAACGCTGGGGCTGCTCTGATGGATGTCACTATTACCACTGGGGCCGCTCTGAGGGATGTCACTATTAACGGCTGGGCCACTCCTGGGAATGTCACTATTACCGCTGGGGCCGCTCTGAGGGATGTCACTATTACCGCTGGGGCCGCTCTGTGGGGTGTCACTATTAACGGCTGGGCCACTCCTGGGAATGTCACTATTAACGCTGGGGCTGCTCTGAGGGATATCACTATTACCGCTGGGACAATTCTGGGGGATGTCACTATTAACACTGGGACAATTATGGAGGATGTCACTATTAACGCTGGGGCCACTCTCTGGGATGTCACTATTACTACAGGGGCCGCTGTGCGGTGTCACTATTAACGCTGGGACCACTCTGAGGGATGTCACTATTACGCTGGGGCCGCTCTGAGGGATGTCACTATTAACGCTTGGACAACTCTGGGGGATGTCACTATTAACGCTGGGGCCGCTCAGAGGGATGTCACTATTAACGCTAGGGCCGCTCTGTGGGATGTCACTGTTAACACTGGGACCACTCTGGGGGATGTCACTATTAACGCTTGGGACCACTCTGGGGGATGTCACTATTAACGCTGGGACCACTGTGGGGGATGTCACTACTAACGCTTGGGCCGCTCTGTGGGATGTCACTATTAACGCTGGGACCACTCTGGGGGATATCACTATTAACGCTGAGACCGCTCTGGGGGATGTCACTATTAACGCTGGGGCAGCTCTGTGGGATGTCACTGTTAACACTGGGACCACTCTGGGGGATGTCACTATTAACGCTTGGGACCACTCTGGGGTACGTCACTATTAACGCTTGGGACCACTCTGTGGGATGTCACTATTAACGCCTGGGACCACTCTGTGGGATGTCACTATTAAAGCTTGGGCCGCTCCTGGGAATGTCACTATTACCACTGGGGCGGCTCTGGGGGATGTCACTTCTACCGCTGGGGCTGCTCTGGGGGATGTCACTATTAACGCTCAGCCGCTCTGGGGGATGTTACTATTAACGCTGGGGCTGCTCTGATGGATGTCACTATTACCGCTGGGGCCGCTCTGAGGGATGTCACTATTAACGGCTGGGCCACTCCTGGGAATGTCACTATTACCACTGGGGCCGCTCTGAGGGATGTCACTATTACCGCTGGGGCCGCTCTGTGGGATGTCACTATTAACGGCTGGGCCACTCCTGGGAATGTCACTATTACCGCTGGGGCCGCTCTGAGGGATGTCACTATTACCGCTGGGGCCGCTCTGTGGGGTGTCACTATTAACGGCTGGGCCACTCCTGGGAATGTCACTATTAACGCTGGGGCTGCTCTGAGGGATATCACTATTACCGCTGGGACAATTCTGGGGGATGTCACTATTAACACTGGGACAATTATGGGGGATGTCACTATTAACGCTGGGGCCACTCTCTGGGATGTCACTATTACTACAGGGGCCGCTGTGGGGTGTCACTATTAACGCTGGGACAACTCTGAGGGATGTCACTATTACGCTGGGGCCGCTCTGAGGGATGTCACTATTAACGCTTGGACAACTCTGGGGGATGTCACTATTAACGCTGGGGCCGCTCAGAGGGATGTCACTATTAACGCTAGGGCCGCTCTGTGGGATGTCACTGTTAACACTGGGACCACTCTGGGGGATGTCACTATTAACGCTTGGGACCACTCTGGGGGATGTCACTATTAAAGCTGGGACCACTCTGGGGGATGTCACTATTAAAGCTGGGACCACTGTGGGGGATGTCACTATTAACGCTAGGGCCGCTCTGTGGGATGTCACTATTAACGCTGGGACCACTCTGGGGGATATCACTATTAACGCTGAGACCGCTCTGGGGGATGTCACTATTAACGCTGGGGCAGCTCTGTGGGATGTCACTGTTAACACTGGGACCACTCTGGGGGATGTCACTATTAACGCTTGGGACCACTCTGGGGGACATCACTATTAACGCTTGGGACCACTCTGGGGGATGTCACTATTAACGCTTGGGACCACTCTGGGGGATGTCACTATTAACGCTTGGGACCACTCTGGGGGATGTCACTATTAACGCTTGGGACCACTCTGGGGGATGTTACTATTAACGCTTGGGACCACTCTGGGGGAGGTCACAGATTGTATGCTATGCAAGTGTCTGCAGACTGCAGCGTGTTCTCGCCAGCACGTTTAGTGTGATTTACAATAAACGTCATCTACTCGCGAGAACACACTGTCCTGGATCCCACGCATGTGTACAGCCGCTGGACGGGTTCCAGGAGATAAAAGAGAAAAAAAAATGCTGCGACAAGCCACAGCCCTTTTTAACCATGGGCGGTATGTTTTCGTGACGAAGGTGGCAACCCTAGTGGGGGGGCAGTGAACTTTCAGAGTGAAGATGTAGCTCTGTCATGTGTATTAGTGTAAGAATGTGCTCTGTTTATGAATAGTGATATCAAGAACAAGGATACAGCAACATAAGAGCATATTGGAGACTAATAGGCAGTTAGGGTGAGTTTATCAGCGACCCTGCAGCTTGCTTTCAGAATGTAGAAATAAAGCCACGCTTGTAAATTAAAGCAGATTAATAAAGCAAAGATTTGTAGCCAGTGGACTGTATGACAGAAGAACCAGAGAGCGAGAAGAAATCCTTCCCTCATTATACTCTACATAAAACCTTTAATACAAACGTCTTTCTTGGCAGTGAAGGCGCATGTAGCAATAATAGTTGCGATAGAAGTGTCACTCTTATTGTGTGTGACAGGCAAGGGTAACCTTAAAGATCTGCCATTTACACAGTTTATAAATGATCAAAGTGATGTCAATTCTCACTAACGTCTTACTAGAACATAAAGGAGCTAAAAGGATCTTCCTTAGCTACTGTGTGTGTGCAGCCCAGCGGACAGCAAGATGACGCTGCTAGTTATATGCAGAAGCAGAGAGTGCTAGTGCTTCAGAGATGACAAAGTAAGGGCGCCTACCCACTAGCGATAGGCGTTCTTGTGATGTGAGTGAAAACGCATGTTTATGAAACCAATGATTTTCAATGGTTTCATACTTATTTGTGATGTTTTCACTGAAGCCTCTTAACGCCAGAAAAAAGCTGCGCTATCGCCCATTGTTTTCAATGAGGCCGGAAGCAGCAGCACCGGCCCCATTGATAACATAGGGAGTATATCGCGCTCCCCTGACACAGCTGTGACAGCTATGGCAGGGGATTCCTCCATCCCGCAGGGATGAAGGAATCCTCTGCCACAGCTGTCGCAGAGGTCTGTGATGCTATTCCATTGCTTTCAATGGAGCTAGTGCTGCTGCTGCCCCATTGAAAGCAATAGGTTGCAGGCAACCGCCGCAGCAATGATTTTCGAGGAAGGGCTTGAAATATAAGCCCTTCCCTAAAAATCAGCCCTAGCTGTTAAAAAAAAAAAATTACTCACCTAGAACAGCTGTCCGGCTCTTCTCTCCAGCCCCGCAGTCATCTTCTGTCTTTTGGAGGCCGCCTCCAGAAAGCGCTGCCTCTGATTGGCTGAGCACTGTGACCAATCACAGGCAGCACTCAACCGTCATTCAACGATAGCTGGGCGCTGCCTTTGATTGGTCACAGTGCTCAGCCAATCAGAGGCAGCGCTTTCTAGAGGCAGGGATTTTTCAATCCCCGGCCTCCAGAAGAAAGAAGACGACTGTCGGGGCTGGAGAGAAGAGCCGAAAAGCTCTTCTAGGTGAGTAAAAAAAAAATTTCTGCTTTTTTTTTTACAGCTAGGGCTGATTTTTAGGGAACGGCTTATATTTTAAGCCTTTTCCCAAAAATCATCGCTGTAGTGGTTGGTTTGTTAGTGGTGGCAGTGGTCTAGACTTAGAATATCTTGATCCCTCTGCGTTTATCATGGCTCTTTACAAGTGACTGTTTCAACTATATTGCAGAGAGAGACTCCAAATAATTTGCTTGTCTCTGTATTTCACAGAACATCCAAAAATTGCAGATACTGAAAAGAATAAATAAAAGAAAATTACCACAAAGAAAAATAGCAGATTACATTATTAGTTCTGCTTATAGTGTAGTTGAGCTAAGAGTTTCATCAAGACTCTGTCTGGTGTGCCCAAAACACCCCATACATAGAGACATTAAAGGGTTTTGTCATTTTAAAAAATTATCTAAACTTACCTATCCCTTCCCTGCCTGTCTCCTTATCACATCTTCTCCTGGTTGAGCTTCTCCAGTGCCCCAGGTCAGCTCACTGCAGGCTGGGACCAGCTTGTTATGAGGGCTGCTTATCACAAATTCCTTCTGGTTGGGTCACTGAAGGTCACATCTCTGTGCTGTAGCTTCACTGCCTAGGAAGGAATTGTAATCTATTTCAGAGACAGTTCGCATGAGCAATCTCTGAAGAAGATAGGCAGTCCTCCTGCTGCCCTGTGAGCTGTAACATAACGTACAATTGGCAGACTGCCAACCTAATGTACGTAACCTCACAGGAAGGAGCAGAATCAGGCAGCCGGAGCTAAAGTGAACCCCCAGACTGCAGGAGACAGGAGAAGATAAGGGAGTTGACGATCTAGTAAGTAGACTGATGAGGGAGGAATAGATAAGTATAGCATTTTTCTTTTTTAGTGACAGAACCCCTTTAATAAAGGTATACATTGGCACCAACAATATACAAATGACATGTAATATTCCCGCAAGAAAAGACCCAACCTGTAGGTAACTTGAGATGTCTAAAGTGACTAGGACTTTTTACAGTGTTATTACATTTCATACGGTTGGTCATACTTTGGAATTTTGTTCAGTTACACAATATCATTGAATCAGATGTTGCTGACACCTGGTTTAGTGATATTTGTGCACATTTTCCTATATCAGACTTGTTGCAGGTGAAGTTGTAACAGACTTCTGCTCCCACCGCCCATCTGACTTGAAACCTGGTCATATTTGCCCACCGGGTGTGTTCTACTTGTGGGCACCCTAGACAGAAGTCATAGATATTTACAAAATTCTGAATATTATTTTCCTCTACCTCTGTGTCATTATGAATCATTAAAAATACACTTTTTAGTACTGAAATTGAGGTAGGTACTGCCAACAGGCAGGTATGCAGTATGTCCTCACTGCTCTTAGGATTTACCATACACATATTGGTAATATTTAATACATTCCAGGCCAAGTATTCCCACATATTGGCATGCCCTTCTGCCCATTGCATTCATCCCCTTCTATGCCTTAGCTGATCTGGTTGCCTAGCTGGTGGGAAACTAGTGAGGAAGAATGCAAAGACCATGACAGTAATACCACAGGCTGTGGGGGATACAGGCTTCATTGCCCCTGGGGTTTGGTTATCTTTTTGCAGTGTGAGGTGTCAATCCAATTGCGTTTTTCCTCCAATTTGACTGAAATGCTTGTGGTCAGCAAAACCTGGTAGGGACCATTAAATCTGGGTTCCAGCAGTTCTCCTAACAGGTCTCCAGATGACAACCCAATCTCCAGGCTGCAGGTCATGTGTACTGTAACAAGTTCTTTCAGGGGGTGGGGCAGCAAAGACACTTTGGACTCCAAACATGCAAAAACTTACTTCAGTTTTATTATGCTCCAGGCAACAAAGGAAATGCAACACAAAATAAAGTCCATGCAGGAAACAAAATGCAACGCTGCGCCACGCAGGGTGCTCAGGTAAATTCCTCCTCAGGTATGTCTTTCCTCAGGTTGTCAGGCCATGACTTCCTGAAGCTGCAGTCTTTTATGCTCCATTAACGGGACCACTGCCTGCAGCTGCGCTTCCTGAGAGCTAGGGTGAAGTTGTGGACTGGACCGCCACCCTGTCCAGACTAAAAGCCTGGGAGGGAGATACACTCCATCCACAACTTCACCCTTTAGCTGCCTACAGTACCTTCAAAAGAATTAGGATCTGGAAAAAAAAAAGAGAACACTTGGTCATGTGTTACATTCAGACATTTACTTAGAGACTATACGTAGTCAGTTAGTGTCCCAAACTGTGCCTGCAATTGTTGAGGAAAGTACAGGCTCAGTCTTGGCACACTGCCAAACAAAATTTCATAGGGAAACAATCTTATCTTCCTATTGGATATGTACCTAACTGAGAAAAGGGCTAATGGAAGGCACTCAGTCCAAGGTTTGCCCGTTTCCTCCATTGCCTTTTGTATTTTTAATTTCAGGGTACCATTCATCCTTTCTACTTTTCCACTACTCTGTGGGTGGTAGAGTGTGTGTAAAAGGCCTGGGATACACCCAGAGCAGACATGATGTGTTACATTATTTCACCTGTGAAGTGTGTATTTTTGTCTGACTCAATCACTTCCAGTACCCCGTATCTGCAGATTACCGTATTCATGAGCTTTGTTGTGGTTACCTGCTTGTTTACCTTGGTAACAGGGTAGGCCTCCAACCTGAAAAGACATCAAGAACAACAAGCACATATTCATACTTCCCAACAGGTGGGAGCTGAATGTGGTCAATTTGCAATCTCTGAAATAGGTAGAGTGGTCTAGGCAAGTGTTTTAGTAGCACCTTTACCTTCTGACCTAGGTTGCCTATGCCACAGATCATGCATGATTGGACAAATGATGCAGCATCTATAGAGAACTCAGGAGCCACCCGTCCCCGTTCAGGCATTGACATCATTGCTGCTTTTGATAGGTGCGTCTTTCCGTGCATCAGCTGGGCCATAATGGGGTACAAGGACCATAGTAGGCAAGTTCCGTTGACTGTTGCCATATGCCGTCCTGTTCTGTCGCTCCTATCTTAGTCCATTTATCCTTTTCTTCCTTGCTGGCTTGTAACTGTACAGTCCTTAGCATATCAATGTCCAAATTTTTGTCAATGTCCAAGTTTTTGTCAGTGTCCAAATTTTTGTCTCTAAGTTGTGCTGTCAGTATCTTCTTTCTTCCACAGCTTGAGGGCCGCTGCTTTTGCTGTGCTTTTGGTGAGGGCAGTGTAGAAATTGGCATGAGCTTTTACCTTGAGGACTGCCACTTTGCCAGGTAGAAGTAGGGCCTCCATGAGACTCTGCCCCGCTGCACCATCCTTAATTGGCTGTCCTGCTGAAGTAAGAAACTGTCTGGCCTTTCATATTGGACCATAATCATGAGCTATGCCAAATACATACCGGTAATCAGTGTAAATGCTTGCCATCTTACCTTCTGCCACTCTACATGCCTCAGTCATGGCCTTCAGTTCCGCTTCTTGTGCTGAGACATG
Source organism: Eleutherodactylus coqui (assembly GCF_035609145.1). Taxonomy (NCBI): domain Eukaryota; kingdom Metazoa; phylum Chordata; class Amphibia; order Anura; family Eleutherodactylidae; genus Eleutherodactylus; species Eleutherodactylus coqui. The sequence goes on along the minus strand of NC_089848.1, from coordinate 3,738,870 downwards.
CGGAGGCAGAGCTTCTGCTTTTAGGACATCTTGTTGTATGACCACTGCATATCTGGTGTGAAGTCGTCAATTCTCACCCTGGTGCCATCTACAAAAAACTCAAAATATGCTTTGTCAACAAGGGTTCCAGTAACTGTTTTAAAACATGAATTTTATTGCTGCATCAATGCTAGACAATCATGCTGATATTCTATTTCAAATAGATCTGAATCTTGTTGAAAAAAAATTTAAAAATAGCTGATCTGCAAAACCTAGATCACCTATGCCTCCCCCTCCCCCACTTGAACCAGGATACTTGATTGGAAGAAGAGTAGCCAGGTTCAAGGTAGTACAACGTTGAAAAGAGATGCTAGGAGGCATGAGAAGGGCACGTTGTAGCCGGAACTGACAAGCCAGAGATAAGTGCTTGGGTTGCACTTGCGTTAGTATGCTCTGGATGTCATAAGGGGTGAGGACCACTAGGGGGTAGTCCAGAACCATAACCTTGTTCCCCTCGTGGAGGTCATAGACCATGCGATAGGTGTCTGGCTTACCTTTATGTCTTTTTCTTGACTGGAAAAAGAGGGGTGTTTGCTGGAGAATGTATCTCGCGCAAAGCCCCCATTGGAACCAAGTCTCCCACTTGTTCACGAATGCATTTTTCTTGTGGGAAACTAAGGGGATACTGTTTGACCCAGGGTGTGTATCCTGGTTTCAGATATACCATCATTGGGGGTTCATTCAATTTCTCTATGTCTGTCTTGGAGTTGGTCAACCACGGAAAGCTGAGTTTCTTCCGCGGCTGTCAGGACAAACACATGAGCTGGCTCCACCAAGAGAGCAGTTAGTTTGCAAAATTCTTCTGAACCTGAGCTCTCAACCTGTACCGATCCATCCAGTGAGAATTTGATGGATGCAGATGAGGCTTGTAAGATGTCCTTGCCGATAACAGAGACATAAGTTGCAACAGGGCAGAATAACCGACAAACATCTATCCACATTTGACATATGATATCCTTTAAGCAAATTCATTATTAATCTGATCTTGCCTGCAATGTCACACCAAATTTGAGAAAAAAAACTTTTCCTGACTTCCCAAGATTCTCTCCCCCCCCCCTTTGTGGACAAGAGAGGGATGCCCCATTATGTACATTTACATCATCTAGTTCCACCCCTTTAATTCTGGCTGTTCACATGCTTCTTCATTCTTTCATTTGAAATCTATAATCTGCATATCCATATCACAAAGCTGACATCTACACAAAAAACAGCAAGAATATACCTTAAAATTCCTATATCTTTCCTATTTTTAAGACAGTATAATTCACTTAATTCATTACAAGTTTCTTATTCCATTAACGCTTGGCTTCCTTCTCTTCCTGTGACCCTGAATAAAGACTGAAGTCCGAGAATGTCCGCTCCCACCTCTCAAAATAACTCTGTCTGTTATCTCTTTGTGAAACAGCATAATAGCTATTTCAGCACTGCTACATGCCTCAAATATGGCAAAAGATATTAGAAAGCAGCCAGAATATTCAACTTTAAACAATATTAATCATTAGTAATTACAAGAGGTATATCCCTATTAATAGAATATGAAACACAGATTAAACAAAGTTATTTTAGTTTAACTGCAGAGAATAGTTAAACATGCAAAGAAAAAAAGATTTATATTTGTATCCTAGAGGTCAGGTTTCACAGATCAGTTCAGCTAATCTCAGTCACTCACTCATTCGCAAACAATCACACAATAAGGACAAAACAGAAGCATACCTTGGTCTGTTTGGTTTTTACTTTCCTATTCTTCCAGCCTCCACCCTTCTTCCCTAAACCTCTACTACTTCTCCTATACCTATAAGAGGCTTCCCAGGGGCTCCTAAACTTTTTGTTTTCACCCTTTTATTATGGCTTTCTCGCTTTTACACCATGCTCTTCAGAGGTCGGTTAAAGGGTTAAATGGTTTGTCACTATATTTTGACTTTTCCCATATTTTACAGGCTAACCATAGGACTAAGCAAAACCAGAAACAAAAACCACTATCATGCAAATCTGCTACCACCCAGACAGCATACTCAGCCCGTAGGTTCTTATGGACTCGAGGTATCACACGAAAGCATGCACACCTAACCTCAGATCTGGAGAAAGATCAACCAGGAAGCACAGATAAGATTGGCAAGATAATGTCTTATTGTACAGCGATGTTTTTCAATCTGTGGTAACTGACTGGTCAGGAGGATGCAGACACACACAGACCATTCTGCTATGTGTAGCGCATTCTGGTTTATTATGCCATACGCTCATTCTTTATAGGATTTTACAAAGCAAATGGCTTTATGCCAAATACAATTATTATGCATATATAGCAGTTTCTTAATACATATCAGTTTCTTATCAGCTGTACTTCCCTTTACAGATGTTCGTCCTTGAGACGTTTCCTGCAAAATCTCGTTAGTAAGTTTTGGCAAGATATATCCCAAGATAAGAACACAAGACAGGAAACTTTGTGGTGGCCCAATTAGTATCTCCAGCAGGATTATTCAAGGTGAAATCTAGCATGTTTCTAGGCAAAAGTTGACGAGCGTACAAATATATATATGTTTTTTTTAACTAAGTATTAAAACAGACAAGCAAGAGAGAGACATTATGGAGTCTTTTTAGGCCATCTTTTAGGCCTGCAGCCTTCACACCAGTGGGTGGAACGGTGCTGGGAAGATCTGTTCAGTAGTTGCAGTGCTTAACTAGCACTTTGGGCTCCTTATTTTGGGAATCAGTGGGGTCCCAGCAGTCAGATCCCAGCAACCAGAAAATTATGGCATATCCTTGTGATATACTACAAGCCTCCAGGTGGCAACCAAATTGGTCACCATTGCACCCAAAGTTTTAGAAACTCATGTAAATAAGCCTTTAATCCCACTGCGTGTTGTCCTGGCTCCTGCAAGGTTTCCTGCACAAACTCAGCTCCACCGCCCAGATCCAAGCGGACACAAGCAATGAGAGATATTGTTTCCAGGGAATAGAAGGATCCTGGTGTTTGACGTGCAAGAAGGAGCATGCTGCTCCCCTTGGTTTTAATCACATGTTCTATATAAGGAAGCAGTGTAGACTGTTCACATGAGGTGATCAAAGCTCCAGCAGGAGTGAAACACATTCTTGTCCGTTTTATTGGAAGATGTAAAGGCACAACTTTAATAAAGCAAGACTCCTTCTTGCCCGTCAAACACCAGAATCCTTCTATTCCCTGGAAACAATATCTCTCTTTGAAGATCTGAGTGTTATACAGATTGGGGGGTGTTAATACGCCTTTACCGCTTGTCTACAGGTCAGAGGATAACTGGCTGATTGGTGGCGCTCTGAATGCTGAAACACACAGCAATTTCGAGAATGCAGTCCTGGTGCATCCAAAAGTGTCGGCAGCGGAGGAAGCGCATACTGGTGGTGATCCCCTTTAAGTGAATGCCGGGGAGGTGAACATACTGGTGGTGATCTCCTTTAAGTGAATGGAGCAGATGTGAATTGGTGATGGTCCCCTTTAAGTGAATGGAGCGGAGGTGAGCATACCAGTGGTGATCCCCTTTAAGTGAAGAGAGCGGAGGTGCGCATACTGGTGGGGATCCTCTTTAAGTGAAGAGAGCGGAGGTGAGCATACTGGTGGTGATGCCCTTTAAGTGAATAGAGCGGGGGTGAACATACTGGTAGTGATTCCCTTTAAGTGAATGGAGCAGAGGTGAACATACTGGTGGTGATCCCCTTTAAGTCAATAGAGCAGAGGTGCGCATACTGGTGGTGATTACCTTTAAGTGAATGGAGCAGAGGTGAACATACTGATGGTGATCCCCTTTAAGTCAATAGAGCAGAGGTGAGCATACCGGTGGTGATTCCCTTTAAGTGAATAGAGCAGAGGTGCGCATACTAGTGGTGATCCCCTTTAAGTAAATGGAGCGGACATTAACATACTAGTGGCGATCCCCTTTAAGTGAATGGAGCAGAGGTGAACTGGTGGTGATCCCCATTAAGTGAATGGAGCGGAGGTGCACATACTAGTAGTGATGCCCCTTAAGTGAATGATGCAGAGGAAGCGCATACTGGTGGTGATCCCCTTTAAGTGAATGGAGCAGAGGTGCTTATACTGGTGGTGATCCCATTTAAGTGAATGGAGCGGAGGTGCGCATACTAGTAGTGATGCCCTTTAAGTGAATGAAGCAGATGAAGCGCATACTGGTGGTGATCTCCTTTAAGTAAATGGAGCAGACATTAAGATACTGGTGGTGATCCCCTTTAAGTGAATGGAGCAGAGGTGAACTTGTGATGATCCCCTTTCAGTGAATGGAGCAGAGGTGCGCATAGCATACTGGTGGTGATCCCCTTTAAGTGAATAGAGCAGACGAAGAGCATACTGGTGGTGATGCCCTTTAAGTGAATGGAGCGGACGTGCGCATTCTGGAGGTGATCCCCTTTAAGTGAATTGAGCGGTGGTAAACTGGTGCCCTTAAAGTGAAAGTAGCGGGGGTGCGCATACTGGTGGTGATCCCCTTTAAGTGAATAGAGCGGAGGTGCACATACTGGCAGTATTATAGTAGTTATATCCTTGTACATAGGGGGTAGTATTATAGTAGGTATATTCTTGCACATAGGGGGCAGTATTATAGTAGTTATATTCTTGTACATAGTGGGCAGTGTTATAGTAGTTATATTCTTGTACATTGGGGGCAGTATTATAGTAGTTATATCCTCGTACATAGGGGGCAGTATTATAGTAGTTATATTCTTGCACATAGGGGGCAGTATATAGTAGTTATATTCTTGTACATAGTGGGCAGTGTTATAGTAGTTATATTCTTGTGCACAGGAGCAGTATTATAGTAGTTATATTCTTGTACATAGGTGGCAGTATTATAGTAGTTATATTCTTGTACATAGGGGACAGTATTATAGTAGTTATATTCTTGTACATAGGGGGTAGTATTATAGTAGTTATATTCTTGTACATAGGGGGCAGTATTATAGTAGTTATATTCTTGTACATAGGGGGCAGTATTATAGTAATTATATTCTTGTACATAGGTGGCAGTATTATAGCAGTTATATTCTTGTACATAGGGGGCAGAATTATAGTAGATATATTCTTGTAAATAGGGGGCAGTATTATAGTAGCTATATTCTTGTAAATAGGGGGCAGTATTAGAGTAGTTAAATTCTTGTACATAGGGGACAGTATTATAGTAGTTATACTCTTGTACATAGGTGGCAGTATTATAGTAGTTATATTCTTGTACGTAGGTGGCAGTATTATAGTAGTTATATTCTTGTACATAGGGGGCAGTATTATAGTAGTTATATACTTGTACATAGGGGGCAATATTATAGTAGTTATATTCTTGTACATAGGGGGCAGTATTATAGTAGTTATATTCCTGTACATAGGGCGTAGTATTATAGTAGTTATATTCTTGTACATATGGGGCAGTATTGTAGTAGTTATATTCTTGTTCATAGGGGCAGTATTATAGTGGTTATATTCTTGTACATAGGTGGCAGTATTATAGTAGTTATATTCTTGTACATAGGGGGCAGAATTATAGTAGCTATAGTCTTGTACATAGGGGCAGTATTATAGTAGCTATATTCTTGTACATAGGGGGCAGTATTATAGTAGTTATATTCTTGTACATAGGGGGGCAGTATTATAGTAGTTATTTTCTTGTACATGGGGGGCAGTATTATAGTAGTTATATTCTTGTACAGAGGGGGCAGTATTATAGTAGTTATTTCTTGTATATAGGAGGCAGTATTATAGTAGTTATATTCTTGTACATAGTGGGCAGTATTATAGTAGTTATATTCTTGTACATAGGGGGCAGTATTATAGTATATATGTTCTTGTACATAGGGGGCAGTATTATAGTAGTTATATTCTTGTACATAGGAGCAGTATTATAGTAGTTATATTCTTGTACATAGGGGGCAGTATTATAGTAGTTATATTCTTGTACATAGGGGGCATTATTATAGTAGTTATATTCTTGTACATAGCAGCAGTATTATAGTAGTTATATTCTTGTCTTTTGGGGGCAGTATTATAGTAGATAGTAGTTATATTCTTGTACATAGGGGGCAGCATTAAAGTAGTTAAATTCTTGTACATAGGGTAAAGCAGCAGAAAAAGTCTCACCTCGTCTTATCCACTTCAGCTTGCAGCATATATTTCACATGCAGGAGTATACTCACATACTTCATTAGCCACTCGATCCGGTGGTGTTTATAAGTAAAGCAGAATCAATCAGGTGGGAACTTTGAAGTGCCGTGAATAAAAACTCCTCTTATTGTAGTCTGTGCATATAAAAGTCACAGGTTCAGAGGACTAGTTTCAGCTCCTCATGAGCCTTGATCACCTAGGTGATCAAGGCTCATGAGGAGCTGAAACTAGTCCTCTGAACCTGTGACTTTTATATGCACAGACTACAATAAAAGGAGTTTTTATTCACGGCACTTCAAAGTTCCCACCTGATTGATTCTGCTTTACTTGTACATAGGGTGCAGTATTATAGTAGTTATATTCTTGTACATAGGGGGGGCAGTATTATAGTAGTTATATTCTTGTACATATGGGGGTAGTATTATAGTAGTAATACAAGCTGGACATTTTAATACATTATGCAGTCAATAAGTAGGTTTATAATAAAAAGCTGACTGTTTCCTGCATAAACCATTTAAGGGAGATCAAAAAAATAAAACAAACTAGTTCACCTTCAGAATGCGATATTCCAAAATAAAATGTTTGGCTCTGAGTATAAAAGCCCAAAATACTCATGGCCATTAAAGGAATAAGGTGTACCTAACTTTTCAGAATAAGCTGCTACGTGTGTTCATGAGGAATAACGTGATTTCTTGTATACTTGTGTCCTGCATGTCAGGACTCGGGGTCCGGGAAACTGGAGATCCCTGCAAATACCCGCAACCCCTGTCCCTACCTACTTGCCCCCCTGGGCTAAGCCCCAGGGCGACAACTGGGCGACGGTCCCTACACTCACTAAGGAAGGGGGACACGGGGACTAACGAACAGACAGGCACTGGAACAAACAACAGCAAGGAGAGTCAGACAATCCGGGTCAGCAACAAGAGGGTACGCGGTACAAGAGGGTCAGGCAAAGGCAACGTCAGGTCCAAAGGCAGAGGGTCAGTAACAGGAGTCAGGAGTCAGAACAATGCAGTACGCTGGTGTAGCAGGAAAATCCAAAAACTAACACTGGCACTGGTCAGGAGACACCAGCAGGTTTAAATGCTGTCAGAGCTCCCGCCCCAGCAGCTGATTGGGGCGGGGAGCCTGACAGCAGCTGAGTGCACCCAGCAGCACTGGGGAACCCGCCCCCAGCCCTGCAGGAGGCAGGACAGAAGACACACATTTGGTTGCCAGGATACCTAGGACGCGACGCGGGGCAACACCCACCGTGTCCCTAGCAACCCGGCGGCGAGGCGGAGCCCGGCGGCCAGGGGTGGTAACGAGGACCGGGGCTCCCCTGCGCCGCACAGCGGCCGCACGTGTGATCGGACCGGTGGTGCGGGCACGACGGACCCGCGAACCGCCAGTCCTTACAGTACCCCCCCTTCTATGGGGGGACACTGGACCCCCACAGCCCGGAGCAGGCTTGAGGGGAAAGGCTCTGTGGAACCGTCGGACCAATAGGGGTGCATGTACGTCCCGGGCAGGAATCCATGTACGGTCCTCAGGGCCGAAACCCTTCCAATGTACAAGATATTGCAAACTACCTCTCACACGCCGAGCATCAATCAAACGCTCTACCTCATACTCCAGTTCCCCCTGTACAAGAGCAGGAGCGGGCGGGCTCTGGGCGGGCAGAACTGGGGTTACATATTTTTTCAGCAGCCCCTTGTGGAAGACGTCATGAATCTTCCACGACTGCGGAAGAGATAGTTTGTATGCAACAGGATTGACCACATGGGAGATGGTGAACGGACCAACAAAGCGGGGAGCCAGCTTTAGGGATGGAACCTTGAGCCTCAAATTTTTTGAGGCCAGTAATACCTGCTCCCCAACCACGAATGGTGCAGAGATTGTGCGTCTTTTATTAGCTTGACCAAGAAGTTTATCCTGGGAACCCTGAAGGTTCTTACGAACCTGGGCCCAAACTGTGCACAGTTCATTAGTGGCAGAGTCCGCAGACGGCGTGTCAGTAACTGAGGGAGAAAAAGAAAATCGAGGATGGAAACCATAATTACAAAAGAACGGCGACACATGAGAAGACGAATTTACATGGTTGTTAATGGCAAACTCGGCGAGAGGTAGGAAGTTAACCCACAGATGTTGATTGTCAGACGCGAACAATCGCAGGTATTGGATTAATTCTTGATTCATCCTCTCAGTTTGCCCATTCGACTCGGGGTGAAAGGCAGACGAAAAGGACAAACCAATATTCAATTTCCTGCAGAAAGCTCGCCAGAAGCGAGCGACAAACTGTACACCTCTATCTGAGACCACGTCCTCAGGAATCCCATGCAACCGCACCACCTCCTTAATAAACATGTCAGATAACAGTTTGGCATTTGGTAACTTGTTCAGAGGGACGAAATGTGCCATTTTGGAGAACCGATCTACAATGACCCAAATGACCGTATTCCCCTGTGACGGCGGCAAATCTGTGATGAAGTCCATGGACAGCTGTGTCCAGGGCCTGGACGGAATGGGCAAGGGAAGAAGAGGCCCCTCAGGACGTCTCCTGACACTCTTCCCCCTGGCGCACGCCGGACAAGCAGTGACAAAAGCCCGAACATCCCTACTCATATGAGGCCACCAATAAGTTCTGGCAAGTAATTCCTGAGTTCCCCGGATACCGGGGTGACCAGCAAGGACTGAGGCATGCGTCTCTTCTAACACCTTCAACCTTAATGGTAAAGGAACAAAGAGTTTGCCTTCTGGAAGTGCTTCAGGGGCTGATTGCTGTGCCTCCTGAATTAGCGGTGAGAGGTCAGAGGAGACAGCTGCGAGAACCACCCCAGGGGAAAGGATAGTCTCAGGTTCCGACTCAGGAGGTTCCGGAATACCAAAACTCCTAGATAGGGCATCTGCCTTCACATTCTTGGAACCGGGTCGGTAAGTAACCAGGAAATTAAAACGGGAAAAGAAAAGAGCCCAACGAGCTTGTCGAGCATTCAACCTTTTAGCAGAATCTAAATATACAAGGTTCTTATGGTCTGTGAGTACCATGATCTGATGGCGTGCTCCCTCCAAAAAATGCCTCCACTCCTCGAACGCCCATTTTATAGCAAGTAACTCACGATTGCCTATATCATAATTCTGTTCGGTTGGGGAAAATTTTCTAGAAAAGTAAGCGCACGGTCTCAGATTTGTGAGTGTAGACGGCCCCTGAGAAAGTACCGCCCCTACCCCAAACTCAAAGGCATCCACCTCCACCACAAACGGGCACGACAGGTCTGGTTGGACAAGAACGGGTGCGGAGGAAAAGGCAGCTTTCAAGGTAGCGAAGGCCGCCAGCACATCTGGAGACCAGGTACTCACATCTGCCCCTTTCCGGGTGAGATCCGTTAAGGGTTTAGCCACTATAGAAAAGTTCTTGATGAACTTCCGATAATAATTAGCAAAGCCCAAGAAGCGCTGGAGGGCCTTTAGAGTGATGGGTTGGGCCCACTCAGTGATGGCTTTCACCTTCCCCGGATCCATCTGGATATCCCATGGAGTAATGATATACCCTAAAAAGGATATCTTCTGCACCCCAAAAACACATTTTTCAAGCTTAGCAAACAGCTGGTTAGCCCTGAGTCGAGTCAGGACCGTTTGAACATGAACCTGGTGTGTCTTCCAGTCGGGGGAAAAAATCAGAATATCATCTAGATACACTACGACGAACACCCCCATGATGTCCTGAAAAACTGAGTTCATGAAACCTTGAAATACAGCAGGGGCGTTACACAACCCAAAAGGCATGACCAGGTACTCAAAGTGACCGAGGGGCGTATTGAATGCCGTCTTCCACTCATCCCCCTCCTGAATACGAATGAGGTTGTAAGCTCCCCTTAGGTCGAGTTTAGAGAACCACTGGGCACCGGTGACCTGGTTGAGGAGGTCTGGGATGAGCGGAAGGGCGTACTGGTTCCTGACAGTGATTTTGTTTAGCTCCCTGTAATCAATGCAGGGTCTGAGACCCCCATCCTTTTTCTCCACAAAGAAGAACCCAGCCCCTACTGGAGACTCGGAGGGTCGGATGTGCCCCCGGGACAAACTATCCTGGATATAGTCCTTCATAGATTCCCTCTCTGGAACCGTAACATTATAGATGCGACCTTTAGGAAGTTTGGCCCCCGGAATCAACTCTATCTTACAATCCCATTCTCTATGGGGAGGCAAGGCTTCTGATAGCTGTTTGGAAAAGACGTCCGAAAACTCGGAGAGGTAATCAGGTAGTTCAACTCCTTCACAGGTGGAGACATCCACCCCCACTGGGCGCACGTGGCTGTCACAGCGAGAACCCCACTTGACCAGTTCCAACGTATCCCAGTTAATTACTGGGTTGTGTTCCCTTAGCCAGGGTAGCCCCAGCACAACATCCACAGACAGGTTCTTCATAACCAAAAATGTACAGGACTCCGTATGTAAGGCCCCGATAGTGAACTGTAACTCCGGGGTAACCAGATTTACAAGACCAGCCTGCAAGAGAGTAGAGTCGACACCAGAGACCAGAATAGGGGGGTCTACACGGAAAAAATACTCAGACAGTTTAGCAACAAATTCAAAATTAACAAAATTAGCAGCAGCTCCAGAATCCAGAAACGCTTGCCCAGCACGGTAGAAAGACCGGAATTCTAAGGTGCAGGGCAACAACATTTTAGACTTTACAGGGAGTACCTTAGCTCCTAGACAGTCCTCCCGACAACTGCCTAGGAGCGGAAGTTTTCCGGCCGCGGCTTTTTCTCACAGGTCACAATGCGATGACCAGGCTCCCCACAGTAGAGACAGAGGTTCATTCTGAGACGATATTCCCGACGTTGCTTCGGGGTCATGGTTCCCAGCTCCATGGGTTCTGTGGAGGGAGGGGTTAAGGTCGGAACCCCCGAAGGAGTAGACGTACGGACAGGGCTGGTCCGAGTCGGGCGTCTGGCCCTCAAGCGTCGGTCAGCCCGGATGGCCAGAGACATGGCTTGCTCCAAAGTTCTGGGCTCCGGGTGTGCCACCAAGAGGTCCTTGAGGCCCTCCGACAGACCGGTCAAAAACAGATCCTTTAAGGCCGCGTCATTCCACCCAGACTCCGTGCAGTGCTGGCGAAATTGTGAACAATAGTCCTCAGCCACCTTCCGCCCCTGTCGCAAGGCCAGGAGTTTAGAGACTGCGAAGGCCGCACGGTCAGGCTCGTCATACAGTTGGCCCAAAGCAGTAAAAAAGGCGTCTAGTGACTGTCGGGTGGGGGAGTCAGCTGGTAAGGAGAAGGCCCAATTTTGGGGTTCTCCCCTCAGGCGAGTTATCACGAAACCCACTTTCTGGTATTCTGTGCCAGAGGTGTGGGGTCTGAGGTCAAAATAAAGCTTGCAGCCTTCTCTGAACACAAAAAACTGACTTCTCTCTCCGGAAAAGAAGTCAGGAGGTGTAGCTCGGGGTTCAGAAACCGTACCAGGAGTGGCAGGGAGCTGCATCATATTAGAAGCCCCTCGCTGTTCCTGATGCTGCAGGCGAGCAGTCAGGTCCTGGACCAGGTCCGTCAGAATCTGTACCTGGTTGGCTAAAGCCGCCACAGCCTCCATAGTGGGTTTCAAGGTTGCTGGTCGGATGTAGGGATCCGACTTCCGTTCGGCCAGTGTTACTGTCAGGACTCGGGGTCCGGGAAACTGGAGATCCCTGCAAATACCCGCAACCCCTGTCCCTACCTACTTGCCCCCCTGGGCTAAGCCCCAGGGCGACAACTGGGCGACGGTCCCTACACTCACTAAGGAAGGGGGACACGGGGACTAACGAACAGACAGGCACTGGAACAAACAACAGCAAGGAGAGTCAGACAATCCGGGTCAGCAACAAGAGGGTACGCGGTACAAGAGGGTCAGGCAAAGGCAACGTCAGGTCCAAAGGCAGAGGGTCAGTAACAGGAGTCAGGAGTCAGAACAATGCAGTACGCTGGTGTAGCAGGAAAATCCAAAAACTAACACTGGCACTGGTCAGGAGACACCAGCAGGTTTAAATGCTGTCAGAGCTCCCGCCCCAGCAGCTGATTGGGGCGGGGAGCCTGACAGCAGCTGAGTGCACCCAGCAGCACTGGGGAACCCGCCCCCAGCCCTGCAGGAGGCAGGACAGAAGACACACATTTGGTTGCCAGGATACCTAGGACGCGACGCGGGGCAACACCCACCGCGTCCCTAGCAACCCGGCGGCGAGGCGGAGCCCGGCGGCCAGGGGTGGTAGCGAGGACCGGGGCTCCCCTGCGCCGCACAGCGGCCGCACGTGTGATCGGACCGGCGGTGCGGGCACGACGGACCCGCGAACCGCCAGTCCTTACACTGCATTTTTCCCCATTGCAAGGTATGTATCTTATATTTAGTTTTCTTAGAACTGGTAGGAGGAGCTTGCTGTTATGCTGTGTCCTACTATAGGTTGTGCACAGAGAAATGTATATTATGTTCTGTAATTGTGATACGGAGAACATAACATTATCATGTAGGACAGTGCAGAGCAGTACCAAGCAGTGTAGATGCTAATAAACAGCAGCAAATCACTTATCACTTGCTCTAAGCCTTTTTGCATCTTTGTTTTACTGCTACTTTCATCTCCCCTCTGCTCTCATAGACATCAATGAGCACCATGACCCATCCCCCCCTCCTTCACTTCCTATTCTGCAGTCAATTAGCACCATGATTCGTCTCCCTCCCCTCACTTCCTACTCAGTATTGTGCCATCTCCAATATAAGATAACATCACTATGCAACAGGCAGTGTTTAGTATGTAGTATTCCTGGACACGCCCGTTACCACTTCTTTGCCGGCCATGGCCCAGCAGCCATTTTAGAATCTGCTGCAACAATACCTTTGGCTGCCGTCCAGGCACCATCTTAGCTCCACAGCAGGCACGGGCTGGCCTCTTACCTCCCTTCGATTTACCTTTTACCTAGCAACCTAATGCTTGCACTGGTAGTAGTGCAATGATGGGTGCCTTCTCTAAATTGCATAGGAATATTCAAAATCCCTCCATCCCGGTAGCAAACCCCCCCAATTATTTGCCCTACAGCCTGTTTTGCCCGATCTTGTGCTTAAATAGCCCATACATATAATTGTTACTGGAAGATCTCAGTGATCTTCTCGGCTCCAAAATGGGGGGTGGGGGTGGGTGGGATTTCCTTTATCCTCTCATTCATGCAGTCTGTGTTGCTCTATGACAGCAGTTCATATGAAAGTAACATAGTAATATAGTATGTAAGGCTGAATGAAGACAATGTCCATCCAGTCCAGCCTGTCTATCCTCCTGTGTTGATCCAGAGGAAGGCAAAAAAACCCAAGGGCAGAAACCAATTTAGCCCTTTTGGGGAAAAAATTCCTTCCTGACTCCCTAATGGCAATCAGACTGTTCCCTGGATCAACCCCTAATAGTTCCTACCTGCCTGTATACCCGGATTGACAATTAACCTAAGACTTGTATCCTATAATATCCTTCCTCTCCAGAAAGACATCAAGTCCCCTTTTAAACTCCTCTATGGATTTTGCCATCACCACTTCCTCCGGCAGAGAGTTCCACAGTCTAACTGCTCTTACAGTAAAGAACCCCCTTATATGTTGGTGATGAAACCGACTTTCCTCTAATCGTAGCGGATGTCGTCTTCTTACCGTCGCGGTCCTGGGTCTAAACAGAACTTGGGAGAGATCCTTGTATTGTCCCCTCATGTACTTATACATGGTTATTTGATCACCTATTAGCCGTCTTTTTTCCAGGGTGAATAATCCCAATTTGGATAGCCTCTCTGGGTATTCTAGTCCTGTCATTCCATGTATTAGTTTAGTTGCCCTTTTTTGAATCCCCTCAAGCACTGTGACATCTTTCCTGAGCACCGGTGACCAGAACTGTACGCAGTATTCCATGTGAGGCCTGACAAGTGCCTTATATAATGGAAGGATAATGTTCTCATCCTTCGCCCCTATACCTCTTTGAATGCACCCCAAGACTTTATTTGCCTTTGCAGCAGCTGACTGGCATTGGTTACTCCAGTTCAGTCTACAATCCACTAGTACCCCCAGATCCTTTTCCATATCACTTTTCCCTAGTGGTACCCCATTAAGTGAATATTGGTGACATCCGTTTCTCCTGCCCATGTGCATAGTCTTACATTTTTCAACATTGAACTTCATTTGCCATTTTCCTGCCCAAGCCCCCAGCTTATCCAGTTCCGTTTGTAGCCGCACATTGTCCTCCGTTGCATTAATTATATTGTATAATTTTGTGTCATCTGCAAATATTGATATTTTGCTGTGCAGCCCCTCTATCAGGTCATTGATAAATATGTTGAACAGAGTGGGGCCTAATACTGAACCCTGTGGCACCCCGCTAGCGACTGTGGTCCAATCAGAGTACGAACCATTTATTACCACCCTCTGCTTTCTATCTCTGAGCCAATTTTTTACCCATTTACACACGTTTTCGCCCAGTCCGAGCTGCCTCATTTTGTATATTAGCCTATTATGTGGCACGGTGTCAAAGGCTTTAGAGAAGTCCAGATATACGAGATCAATAGATTCTCCCTGGTCCAGCTTAGAGCTTACTTCATCGTAGAAACTGATCAGATTTGTCTGACATGAGCGACCCTTCATGAATCCATGCTGGTGAGGAGTTATTCCCTTGTTCTCCTTGAGGTACTCATCGATGGCGTCTCTCAGAATCCCCTCGAAAATTTTTCCTGTTACTGAAGTGAGACTTACTGGCCTGTAGTTACCAGGCTCACTTTTGCTCCCTTTTTTGTAAATTGGAACCACGTTGGCAATGCGCCAATCCAATGGTACTACACCGGTCTTGATAGTGTCTAGAAATATTAGATATAGCGGCCTAGCTATCTCGTCACTTAGTTCCCTTAGCATCCTTGGGTGTAATCCATCTGGGGCCGGCGATTTATCAATTTTAGTCTTCTTTAGTCGCTTCCGCACCTCCTCCTGCGTTAGGTATGAGATATTTTGTGATGGGTTCATTTTATTCCCCTGCATCTCGTGTGGCATTTCCTTTTCGTTTGTGAATACACTTGAGAAGAAACTGTTTAGTAGATTTGCTTTCCCTCCGTCATCATCAATGATCTCTCCTGCATTATTTTTTAAAGGGCCAGTGCTCTCCCTGCAAATCCTTTTGCTGTTAATATAGTTGAAAAATAGATTCGGGTTGTTTTTGCTCTCTTTGGCGATCCGTCTTTCTGCTTCCTCCTTGGCAGTTTTGATCTTATCTTTGCATATTTTGTTTTTTTCCCTGTATGATTTTAGCGCTTCTTCGCTGCCTTCTTGCTTTAGTAGTTTGAACGCTTTCTTTTTTTCATTTATTGCCCCTCTTACCGTCTTGTCGAGCCACATTGGTTTCCTTTTAGTTGAGTTTATTTTATTTTTAAAGGGAATGAACTGCTCACATGAGGTGATTAGGATCCTTTTAAACTTTTCCCATTTGTCCTCTGTACCGTCATTTTTGAGGATGTTGTCCCAATTAATGTTACCGATAGTAGTTCTGAGCTGATCAAATTTTGCTTTACTAAAGTTTAGTTTCTTTGTCGCTCCTTGATAAGGCTTCTTATTGAATGACAGCTGGAAGTTGATTATATTGTGGTCACTGTTCCCCAAGTGCCCCTCAACCTGCACCCCCTTTATACGTTCCGGTTTGTTAGTTAGTACTAAGTCCAGAATGGCCCTCCCTCTTGTTGGTTCCTGTACCAGTTGGTTCAGGTAATTGTCTTTAATTACTCTCAAGAACTTATCACCCCTGTGTGATTTGCAGGTTTCGTTTTCCCATGTTATATCTGGATAATTAAAGTCCCCCATGATAATTACTTCGTTGCAGTTTGACACCTCTTCTATCTGCCTTAATAGTAAGTTATCAGTTTCTTCTGTTGCTTTTGGTGGTCTATAGAAGGCCCCTATCAGGATTTTGTTATTTTTTCCTCCCTGTATTTCTACCCACAGAGATTCCACCTGTTCTTCTCCTACCCCTATATCCTCCCGTAGCCTCGGCTTCAACTTCGAATTGATGTACAGACATACCCCTCCCCCTTTCTGGTTCCTTCGGTCCCTTCTGAAGAGATTGTAGCCCTGCAAATTCACCGCCCAATCGCACTTATCATCAAGCCATGTTTTCGTAATTCCGACTATATCATAATTTTCATCAGTCATTCTCGCTTCAAGCTCACCCACTTTACCAATCAGACTTCTTGCATTCGTGGTCATACAATTTATATAGTTTTTTTTGTTATTTAAATTTGTTTTGTTGCTATTCGTACTAATGGCTGATCTATCACTTCTAACTGTACTAACCCTACCCCCTGCTCGACCCCCATTCCCTTTGCTTGGACCCGGGTCGCTAGTTACACTGGCTACCCCACTATTTCTCATTTTGCCCTCCTAGTCCCTAGTTTAAACACTCCTCCAGCCTTCTAGCCATCTTCTCCCCCAGCACAGCTGCACCCTCCCCATTAAGATGCAGCCCGTCCCTGCGGTAGAGCCTGTAGCCGACAGCAAAGTCAGCCCAGTTCTCCAGGAACCCAAATCCCTCCTTCTTACACCAACTCCGAAGCCACTTGTTTACCTCCCTAAGATCCTGCTGCCTTTCTAGTGTGGCTTTAGGTACAGGTAGTATTTCCGAGAAAACTACCCTGGAGGTCCGCGCCCTGAGCTTGGACCCTAGGTCCCTGAAATCATTTTTGAGAGCCCTCCATTGACCTCTAACTTGTTCATTGGTGCCAACGTGCACCATAACCGCTGGATGCTCACCAGCCCCTCCCAGTAATCTGTCAATCCGATCCGCGATGTGTCGAACTCGAGCGCCAGGAAGACAACACACTGTTCGACGATCCTGGTCTTTATGGCAGATTGCCCTCTCTGTCCCCCTAATAATTGAGTCCCCCATCACTAGAACCTGTCTAGCCTGCCCTGCACTCTCCGTCCCCGTCTCACTGGAGCAGTCATCCCCCTGGCGTTCAGAGGGCCTGTCGTGCTGCAGCGGTGCTGGCTCTGTAATGGCATCGCCCTCATCTGCCAACGTTGCAGACATGTTGGGTTGTGCCAGTTCAGGACCAGCCTCCCTGGATCTATTCCCTCTACGCCTCCTTCTATCTGACACCCAGCTTCTTGCCTGCTCCCCCTGCTCTTCCGTAGCACCATCCGCCCCAACCTCTACCCCAGCGAGTGTCTGCTCAGTGAGCACCAAACTCCTTTCCATGATGTCAATGGCTCTCAGTGTTGCCAGTTGCTGATTTAGATCCAGAATTTGGGCTTCTAAATGTGCGACGTGCACGCATCTTGCGCAACAGTATGCACCCTCGATCGGCTGATCAAGGACCGCATACATTGCACAAGTAGCACACTGGATGGCATTGCCAGGCATGGAGCTTATCCTAATGGGGATTTACAATTTACTTGTGGAAGTAGTGAAGATAGACTTGTTCACACTCCGCTCACACGCTGCCGCAACCGCTCACACGCTGCCGCACCCGCTCACACGCTGCTGCTCCGCTCACACGCTGCTGCCTCCGCTCAAACGCTGCTGCCTCCGCTCAAACGCTGCTGCCTCCGCTTAAACGCTACTGCCTCCGCTCAAACGCTGCTGCCTACGCTCAAACGCTGCTGCCTACGCTCAAACACTCACACACTGCTACAACCGCTCACACGCTGCTGCCTCCGCTCAACCGCTCACACGCTGCTGCCTCTGCTCACACGCCGCTGCAACCGCTCACACGCCGCTGCAACCGCTCACACACTACTGCCTCCGCTCAACCGGTCACACGCTACTGCCTCCGCTCAACCGCTCACACGCTGCTGCCTCCGCTCAACTGTTCACACGCTGCTGCAACCGCTCACACGCTACTGCCTCAGCTCAACCGCTCACACGCTGCTGCAACCGCTCGCACGCTGCTGCAACCGCTCAACCGCTCACACGCTGCTCAACCGCTCACATGCTGATCAACCGCCCCAAAAAAATTTATTTCCCCCCCCCCTCACAAACACTAAGACCCACAGACATACACACACAGAAGACACAACTAGGGCACACCAGATACACAGAAGACACACACTTAGCTCACAAACACACACAGAAGATACTAATCAGCTCCTGCGGCTCCTCCGCTCCTCCTGGTGACGTCACCCGCTCTCCCGGCGGCCGCTCACTCTCACCTCCTGTCTCAGCTGTTCTGCTGCTCCGTTCCAGTCCCCTCGCTGCTGCAGTCGCTGGACCCCTGGTGGCCTCTTGGCGCCGGCTACTTCTCTGCTTCGCTCACCTTACTGCCCCCGCACCTGCTTCGGCGCCGGTATCAGCTCCTGCACTGCTGCGCTGTCCCCTTCAGTCCCCCGCTCGTGCCTCTGTCTCGGCGCGCTGCTCCTGGCGTCTCATGCAGTAAGTTCATGCAGAATCTGTGGACAAATTCGTATTAGCAGGTGTCTGTCATATGCGGCGAATAACAGTTTGTCCTGTATGTCTTGATGTTGCGTTGTCTGTCTTAACACTGATCTCTGCTGTATGTATTTTCTTTTTCATACAAGTGTCAGGTAGCGTACGCACTGAGGGGACAGGTCGCTATAGATGACAGTAGCATTGATATGGATAAGAAGATAGCAGACAGCAGTATAAAAACTTTCAGAGAGAGAGAAAGGATTATTATGTGATAGTGTGATATCCTTAAGACAGTGCAAGTGTATTATTGTGTATAGGAATAGGTAAATGATTAAATGTGTGCTTACAAAGTTCTGTGAGCAAAGCAGTTCCCCCTCCTCTTCACCCCCCCCCCCCTCCTCTTCAGAGTTCAGTGAGAGAGAGAAGCAGAGGGGAATGGGTGATTGACCTTGCAAAATCTGGCAGTGGTACTCTGCTTTTGTGAATGGAATAGAAACTTGTAATGATCAAATGAATTACACTGTCTTAAAATAGGAAGTTTAATGGGGTAAAATATAGGAATTTTAAGGTATATTCTTGCTGTGATTTATGTAAATATTAGTTCTGTGATTGGTTGGACGTGTGTATAGTTGTTAAATGGTGTTACTGTTGTGTTTTCAGTGTGATAATGTCATGCAAGAGAAATAAGTTGTTCCTATTATGGGAGAATATTAGTGATACTGGCATTAGCTGGGGAATCTGTTGTACAGCTCTAGTGTTAGAAACAGTTAAAGTTTTGTTGTTTTTCTTCACTTCTCTCCCTGATAACAGGAATTCCAGAGGGAGGTGGTAGTGATTGAATGCATTTGTATGCGGATGAGGAGAGTTGTAGTACTTGTGTGAATTTCTATGCTATCCTGTCCCGGCCAGTTGCTAGCGTCCCTCTGCTTTCCCTGTCTGCTGTTGTCCAGCACTGAGAAGGTTAACCAGCTCTCTCCTTCTTAGCTCACCTGAGGGGTTCATTACTTGCCTATGTCAGCTAAGCTGATGCACTTCTTTAGTGCCTTTCAATTGGTGTTTATTTGTTCATGACACTCAGCCTTCTCTGGTCACTCTGTTCTGTCTCAGTTTTGCCCTGCTCTCTGAGCTCTGTCTGCAGTCTGAGTTCTGTCTGACCTGTCTCTTTTCAGCCTCTGTGTTGTGCCTGTTTCAGGCACATCTGTATGTCCTGGTGTGAACAGTGTGCAGGTTCTGTATCTGTGTGAACTATCCCATGCTGCTGTGTCTTTGTGTGTCTGCTGTAGGATTTCTAAACTGGCATGTTCACCAGCTCTGCATCTATATCTCTATATTCCTGCATATGTGTGCTCCTCTGTAGTTTGACAGGTCCACCTGGTTTTGAGTTTCACCCCTTCAGAGATAGTCAGATCTGAGGTTCCAGCGCAGGGCCACTCTTATGACGGCGATCACTCTACTTATAGGTAGGGGTCTGCCATTCTCATTGCAGCCGAAGGTCAGTTCCCCTTTCCCTGTCTACAGTCTGTCTATCTGAGGAGTTGGCTATCAACCACTCAGGGACTATCCTTAGCTTGGTTTGGTTGGTCCAGTGGATCCACAGTTTCCTGAAATCTGTACCAGTGGTAAACATTATGTGTGGAGAATTATATGGTTATTAATATTTATATGAAAAACTAGACTGCATGGATGGATGAAAGTTAATTACTAGTGTTCAGGCTGTGATGAATGTAAAATGTGTGATGCAGATATTGACTGGGGATAAATATTTCTCTCCCCCTATGCATAAGACTTTAATGACTGCTATGGGTAGGATGTGAATTTCATCCAAATTTTTGTTTTTCTATTTCTATGCCTATGTATATGTCAGTGTCAGTCTTCACTGCAGCTGTGATATTCTATTCATGAACTCAGGAGCTCAGGATAAGCAGTGATAAATATTGCCTCCCCAGTAAAACCTTTTTCGCCTTGCCTGCCAAGGCTTTGATGACCAAAAAAAAAATGTTTAGTTTTTTTTCTCCCTCAGCTCTAGAGTACTGGACTATGGACATACTGCTCTGTTCTAATTCTGGCTCAGGCTGGTTGGCAATGCCCTGTAGGACATTACTCAGCACGCCTTCACCCTGTTGCTTGTGTTGCACCCTCTTGTGTTAGACACACTAGCTGGAGCTGGACAAAAGTTCTGAGATAGGTTTCAATTTTCCTATGACAGTATTTAGCCCCATGATGTCTCAGTCAACACTGTCATAGGATTTGCTCAGACTTTGGTCCACAGAACGTCACTTTTACCTGCAGTGCGCTCTGCTCATGCCACTCAACGTGTCAGCGTTGCAACACCCTCAATTCCGCTACCTTGCTACATCTGGAAAAGGAGGGAAGGGTTATAATCAACTGATAGTTTTTTTCCTTTAAGCCTGATACACATGACTATGCACAAGCTAATGGCCCAGGAGACAGGGGATTCAGTTATGTTGATCAATCATTAGACAACCCTGATTTTGCACTCTTTGTGGATGGATTGAGGTATAGTCAAGAAGGCAGGTTCTATACAGGTTATGTTGTGCTCTCCTTACATGATGTGGTCAAAGCCGAACCCCTTCCATCTCGCATGTCAGCCCCAGAAACCAAATTTTGAGCCCTGAAAGAAGCATGCAAGCATGCTCAAGGGAACGTGGCTAACTCTACACAGACTCATTCTATGTCTATAGCATTGCTCATGTGGGAGATATCCAATATGTTCACCATTTTGTATGTATTTTCTGTTGTCAACTGTGAATATACTGTATTTTGTGTATGGTCTAATCCTTTGGGGGAAGGGAACATCGCCCCCCCCCCCCACCTCCACAAGAATTGGAGAAGCAGTGCTGTGTGTCCAAGAACTGGTCAAACCAGTTCTAACTAGCAGAAACCTATCTAGGAATATCTTTGTCTTTGTCTTGGTCAAGCAGAGAGGAGAAACAGGATGTTCTTCTCATGAGACCAAATTCAAGAATGAACTGAGCGTGCTCACTAAAGTTCCTCCCAGATGGATGACATCACAAGCTACCTCACAAATACCTCCCTCTGAGGATGACCAATCAGCACGCTAAATAATGTAACTGTGTCCTAAATTGCCTGACTTCCTGTGTTGAAACTTATTTAAGTTTTACCCGCACTTAATAAAGCTAGAGACTCTTTTGGGAACACATGATGTAGGCTTGTGATCTTTGAAAGGCTCTCCAGGCCTGCACTTATTATTTAATTTGGAAACGCACGGTATATCTGAAATAGCGAAAATTGCGCTAACAAATTTGGAGGCACCGCTGGGATAATGAAGATACAGAGATATGAAGATATTTCATCGTTATCCGGACACAAGGGGACTTCGAAGCAGAGACGGACAGATAATGAGCTCAAACAAGGTAATAAGTTATTCTTGTACCTGTACCATCTCTCCCTCTCTGCTATGATCCGCCCCAGGCCGGGTGAGTTGAAATATGATAAGTCTGTATCAAAAGAACAATGAAGTAGATATACTGTGTGGTTTTTATGTTGTCTGTGAAGTAATGTCCTGAGTGTAAGAAGGTGTGAGCTATGGGGGGTTTTATATTGTCTCCATAGTAGTGAATGGTGTGAACAGACTGTGCAGGTTAATAAGGAACAAAGAATGTGAAGTATAACTTGTTAGGGCGCCCACCCACTGGCGATTTTTCGCGATCGCGGTAAATTGTGATTTTGCGCGATCGCGATTTTAACATTACAAGTCCCATAGACCCCTGCAGAGAAAAAAATGCTGCGAATTTCGCAGGGAAAAAAATCGCCAGTGGGTGGGCGCCCTTAAAAGAAAGTAAAAAGGAAAGTTGATGTAAGCAATTTTAACTGGAGGTTATAGTAGTGAGTAAAGTTGCTGGTTAAAAAAACTGTAGTGTGTCCATGTGGTGAGAGAGTTTCCATTGTTCAACATGTGGTTGATGAGGTCTCCCTTTGTTATGTGGGGGGAGGGGTGCACATGGAATGCTTGCATTTGCCATGTTGGCATACATCAACTCAAGGGAATTTGGGCTTGGAGTAAAGATGTGGGCTAGCCAGAGATTCTGCTCTGATTATGGCTGGCCGAACGGACTGTTGAGGTTCCACAATGTGGTGCCAAAAGTACACATCTGTGCCATGAGGTGCAGGAGTAGAGAATCTCAATTAATTAAGGATTTTTCCAATTACGACAAGATGGGCAGGGACAAAATTGTAAGTGCTTAATAGTGAGGTAAGCCAGACCTGTGTCGTGAGGTGTGGGAAAAATCAAAGTATGACTCGCAAGCAAATTCAATGAGATGATGTTTGTAAACACAACTGGACACACAAAAATGGCTGAAGGAAAAAGCAAGTCAATGAGTTAAGGAAAATTAGAAGGTTTAACAATGAACGGTGATAATAGTTGCTATCTGGAGTGGTGAATATAAGTATGTGGGTGGAAATGGGCATAAGTTGTATTGTGTTTGTCATTGGATAGCCTATTCTGGACAAAATATGTAAAAACCGCGGTACATAAGAGTTTTTCTTATATATATATATATATATATATACTTTGTTCAATATGGGAAGTCCTATGTACAGTAAATACAATCCCAGTTTCTACTTCACATGAGATACTTATCAGTCTGTATATGAGTGAATGAAAACCCCAGTGAGTGTGAATTTGTGGGTATAAATGAAGGGCCCGTATGAGAGTTAGATTGAGTTATATGGTGTGTATACTGTCCGGTGGCTAGAAACTAAATGAGGCAAGAAAGACCAAACGCTGAGCCAGGCCACAGGAGGTGGAGCTAGGTGATGTAAGCAGATGGGAGGAAGAATAGGAAGAGTCTTGCTCCACCCTCAACACAGACCAGCCTAGGGGAGAAGTGTGTCTCCATTTAAGTGGATGTTGGTATAGATATGTATATTGTGGTAATGTATAGAGGGAAGGTCACTCTTAGACTCCATGTTAGGTCTCTCACTTGACCAAATGTAGGTGACCAAAGGAGGGGCATCTAATTTTATTCCTGAGGGTAGTTGTGTGAGATAATAGTCCAGGATTGCCACAGTGTATATATATATATATATATACACACATAGGTTCTTGGAGTATGTGGAGAATTTAAAAATATTGAGTTGCGTTAATTTGAATATTATTGGGAAAAGAAAATTGATACTAAAATGAGAATTGTGTACTTGAAACACCCGTTAAGTACTTAGTAACAAAAGTTCTATTTTATAATGTATCTCATTTTCAATTAACAACAGTATTTTACGTAAAGAGTCTTACATTTGAAAAAAAAATAAGTAAATTTTTGATGCCAGTAATTGAATATATCCCAGATGGTATCAGGGATACTAGTCCCTTAGTAAACCAGTAGTTAACCATCATTGGTGCAGTTGTTATGGTTGTAGATTGTAACAACAATATTTCCTATCCTGTTTGCAGTATGTTTTTGTGCAGGTACCAGAGATGATGTGGGGCCCCGTAACGTCATGCTCCCTCAAGGGGCCATAAAATACTGCATAGAGCACAAACTAAACATTTTTCACCTTCCAGACTAACTATGTATGAGACTGCCCTGCTAGCACCCTCACATATCGCAATCAAGTGGGGTATAGTTCCAAATGATGTTTCATATCTTTTACTGAATTCAGAAAGTGAGAGGAGGGGCAGCAGGCGCAGACCATGACATTAAATAGCAAGCACATGATTGTATGATTGTTGGAAGATTAATGCAGAAGCAAGAGATACTAGGGGTCCTAACAATAATGTTGTAACTGCCATGGTTAATGTAAATCTTGAGTTTTACCCATAGATGGTTCCAAATATCGGCGAAATGGACAAGTAAAACAGGCTATGCAGTGGTAACCGACAGAAAGAGGTAATTGTACAAAAACCACTCTTTTCCTCCTGAGACACTCAGTTACGCAGGAAATAGAGGTGATGGCGCTCACTGAAATATGTAAGCTGGCCGCAGGTAAGACTGTTTATGTCTGCACCGACTTAAGGTACACATTTGGAATCGTACACGATTTCACATCTTATATGGCACAGTGGAAGTTTCATGGGGTCCTTGAGTAAGCCAATCCAGAACGCAGAAGCAGTGTCTTTGTTCTACCAGGTTTTAGCTCTTTCCGCACAGGTGACTTATCATCAGAGTCCAGGCTTATGCCACAGAGACAACCACTGAGGCTGGAAGGAACCAGAGAGCAGGCACCGCAGCAGCCTGACTTCCCTTGAATGAGGTAACGGCTGGTAACCTGCTTGCACCTGAAACAGGTGTAGATATTTCTCTGTTGCTTGACTTACAGGAACAGGCCTCAAAAGAAGAAAAAGGAGGAGTGGAAAAGTGAACAGAATGCTACTGGGGTCTGGCAGAAAGGTAAATGCCTGTGCCTCCCCTGCACGCTGTACTCCATGATGTCACACCTGATCCCTGAGCTAACCCATTCATCCAAGGAGGTAATGTGTGGTATGGTGTCTTCTGCTTGGCTTACCCCAGGGTTCAGCACTGCTGCAATAGGGTTTGTACAGGGATGCACGATATGCGCCCGTTACAATCCAGGCCAATTGGTCAAGGTACCTTCTCGATGCGAGCCAGACTATCTGTATCAGTGACTGCAGGATGATAGCATACATCTACCAAAGGTAGGTGTTTGGAGTTGTTGGTTTGCATAGACCTCTTTTCATGTTATTTGGAGGCGTGGCTTGAGAAATAAAAAAAAATAAAATGAAAATAATTTTTAACCCGCCAAAAATTTGACCTAAGAATATGTTTTATGAAAGTAATTTTGAATATTTGGATACACCAGAAGTCATAGTAAATAATCGAAGTAAACATTTTATTAGTCATCTACTTGGTCAGAACCACGCCTAAATGTAAGACTAAGTTGAGTCCCTATGAAGGTTTTGTTTGGTAATGCTGCTGTAATAGGCCTACGCTTATTCCAGGCCAAAAAGGAGGGCCTCGTCTCCCATGTGAGTGCCTTACATCAGGAGTTATATCAACTGTCACTTATAAATGTGTATTCCCCTTGTTTCCAGATCAAGAGTCGCATAGTTTGCTTTCAGGTGGTTGGGTTGTCCTAAAAAGACGCAAGGAAGTACTTGGAATCAAAATACAGAGAACTCTTTCAAGTGCTGTTAACCACTACGATCACAGTGAAACTTCAAGAAAAGCTAATTTGGGTTCATGTCAGACATTGAATAAAGATTATCAAGGGAGGAGACAAATGTGGCCCATATCCTTCGTTATATGTAGGACCCCTGCGGTCATTGGGCTGTCATTTCTCTTCTTCCTCATAAGGGTAACAGAAGACGTACATCCTATGAAGAGGGTTATACTGTTTCATATGTAATGTGTAGAGGCGTAACTTGAAGCTCCCGGGCCCCGATGAAAAACTTGGAACCGGACCCTGAACTATAATGCTTTACTCATAGTACTGGGTTCCCTATATGAAGAAGAGAGGCCTTATGGGCCCCCTAAAGGCTCCTGGGCCCGGGTGCAACCGCATCCTCTGTATCCTCTATAGTTACGCCCCTGGTAATGTGTCAAAGATCAGAAAAATGTCAACAGATACAATAAGGTAGCAGTAAGTGTACCAATGTTTCAGCCATATTGTGTAATCAGACCAATGTTAACATGTAACAAACAATATAACCTGAAATCACACCTTGGAAAGCCAGTCACATTCAACATGTTGTATCATCTAAACTATGAACAAGGTGGCTTATGCAGAAAATGTGAAAAAGATCAATCTTTTAGGAGCCATCTACCTAGAATACCGTTGGGAAACTGTAACGTGTTGTGTGGTATTTTCCTTATCCTGGATATCACCCAGCAGTAGGAAGGGATAATATTAGGAGACAGGGAAAGGGCCCAGGCGTGAGGTGTCACCCTTGCGGGAGGCAGCCTCATGGCGAAGGTAACAGCTAGGGTCCCCTGTGGGCCATAGGGAAAGGCCCGAGAACACGAATAGGAAGGAAAAACTATCCAGGAGAATGAAAATACGCACAACAAAGGAGGGAATTGTGGGAGATATCCAATATGTTCACCATTTTGTATGTATTTTCTGTTGTCAACTGTGAATATACTGTATTTTGTGTATGGTCTAATCCTTTGGGGGAAGGGAACATCGCCCCCCCCCCCCCCCACCTCCACAAGAATTGGAGAAGCAGTGCTGTGTGTCCAAGAACTGGTCAAACCAGTTCTAACTGACAGAAACCTATCTAGGAATATCTTTGTCTTTGTCTTGGTCAAGCAGAGAGGAGAAATAGGATGTTCTTCTCATGAGACCAAATTCAAGAATGAACTGAGCGTGCTCACCAAAGTTCCTCCCAGATGGATGACATCACAAGCTACCTCACAAATACCTCCCTCTGAGGACGACCAATCAGCACGCTAAATAATGTAACTGTGTCCTAAATTGCCTGACTTCCTGTGTTGAAACTTATTTAAGTTTTACCCGCGCTTAATAAAGCTAGAGACTCTTTTGGGAACACATGATGTAGGCTTGTGATCTTTGAAAGGCTCTCCAGGCCTGCACATATTATTTAATTTGGAAACGCACGGTATATCTGAAATAGCGAAAATTGCGCTAACACTCATGACTGCAGACCCATCTGGAGAGCGAGGTCATTCTTGAAAGCAAATGAAAAAGCAATTAAAAACAGTAACTGTGTACAGGCATTGATGGAAGCCCTCTTGCTGCCCAAGCGAGTGGCCTGAAAGCATAACAAAAGGCCACTCCAAGGATGGCACAAAAGAGGCAACTGTAAATCACCCGACTGATCAGGCTGTGAAGACAGCCACACAGAAGCCCAAACTTGATCCTTCAGGTGTTGGGACGGTACAGGTACCTTCTCAAACGTCACCCCCGGTGGATTATGACCTGTTGATGCAGTTACAAAAGCAGGCAACCAGGGAGCTGGGGAAGGAACACTGGGAACCAGCAAGAGGGGCAGAGACACCTGAAGATAAATGGATGATATCCAACAAGCTCTGTCTTCCACAGGACCCTATCTCATCATGGCTCTGGCCTCTCATGGAAATACACACCCGTCAAAAACAGCTATGACAGATGTGGTTGCTAGTTACTGGTCTACACCAGGATTTAGCATAATGGCAGCTAAACTCACACAGGGCTGCCTGATTTGGTCACAGCACAACATGGGTAGGTCTGTATAGGCTCCCATGCAGTGCACCCCTCGTCTTGACTACCCATTCCAGCATCTTCAAGTAGACTACTTCCAACTGCCAAGGGTGGGCAAGTATGAGTTCATTCTAGTCTGCCTAGACCTGTTCTCAGGGTAGATAGTCTGGCATACCTGCTCACAAACGCCACCACAAAAAACTAATATCTGAGGTGGTACACAGGTACAGAGTAAGTGTACTAAGGTACAAGGAGTGACCAAGGTATTCCCTCCATGGGAGAAGCGATGCAGAAAGTAATGAAAGTGTTGGGGTAGAACAGGCCTTTCATGCGCCGTACTATCCACAAAGCAGTGTTAGAGCAGAGAGCTTAAATGGTACCTTAGAAACTACGATTCAGAAGGCCATGGCAGAGCTCAATAGACCATGGACCAGAGTGCCTCCCACTGGTACTCTTTTCTGTAAGGTACACACCTAACAGAATAGGCCTCAGCACATATGAGGTGTTTTTTGGGTTGGCCCCAAGGTTAGGATTGTATTTACCATGATAACTACAGATGCATCATGGTAGCTTGGCAAGCTGTTTTATTGCTCTCACAAAACGTCTAACTAATATATATTCTCTAGTGTTTGCTTCCCTTCCAGATCCTGACAGCTTGGAAGGAACTAATTCTGTGAAACTAGGAGGTTGGGTGGTTACTAAAAGACATGTCCGCAAAGCTCTAGAACTTAGACTTGATGGTCTATAACAAGTGTTCCTGACCACCGCTACAGATGTTCAGCTGGAATGACAAATCCAACTGGATACATGTGTCTCAATGAAAGAGTCTTCCCATCATGATGAACATTTGCTTTCTCCTAGGTTGTTCAATCCCTGTTATCCCAGCTATGGTTCCATAAGTGAGCCACTGAAGGGTCTAACTAGCATCTTTAAAGAACTAGCAGCAAATTCTGGCATCTCCGACCACTTTTGGTGACTGGTGGACTGATACTTTCAGCAGATGGAGCCACCGGATTTCATCTTTTGCTGGAACTTTAGTGACTATTCTTACTGCTATATTGACTGCATTATTCCATGCCTTCAAGGATTTATCTCAAAGACTATTGACAAAGCTGTCCCTGTTATGTATGATGATGCTTTGCCTTTGACTACTGACTCTGAAGGTTCTTTCGATCAACCTTCTCCTCTTGCAGTGCCTTCCTATGATTCTTTTTATTTGTGCGTGCTATGGGAACATCAGTATGGGGATTCAGGGAAGTGGTGAAGAAATTCTGGCTTATGTCATTAGGGCATTTGTAAGTACCTTGCTAGATGTTCTCCTGGCTGCTCTAAAGAAACAAAAAGGAGGGACTGTTATAGTAATAATATATGTTTCTTATATCAGCCTAGACAAACACGTGTGTGTGTGTGTGTGTGTGTATATATATATATATATATATTAAAAAAATGTAACAAGGTGGGAGGTGTGGTCTGGAATGGAAGATATATGTCACAGAGGTTGTCAGCTTCTGTGATGTAGATCGGTCAAATTGTACTCCGGGACAGATCTTTCACTTGAACCAGCAAATTAAAACAAAAGAGACAGGTGGAAGTGAGGGGGGGGGGGGGGGGGTGTCTGGAAGAACCAGCCTTCTGCTGTAAGAAGACTTTTGTTGTAAGCAGAGAGAGGCTGTGAACAGACAGAGAGCTATGTTGTGCTGGCAGGATGCTTGGGGAACCTCGGCCCTGGGACTGGGGCTTGGAGGCCCTACGCCATAAGACAAACTGCACCTCGGAAGGCTACAGGTCAGTGAATGTAAAACGGACTTACTGCTGTTAAAATCAGTTGTGGACTTAATCGATCCTCCTGTGGACTAGGAGAGGATAAAATTGATGGACTTAGCAAACTTTATGATTTTCCTGGAGATCCAGTCATTTCTGTTGTACTAAACAAAACATTGAATAAACCGACCAAGAAAATAAAAGTACTGATTGGCGTATACCTTAACACCCGTGGTGTTACAATGTATATATATTCATATATCTACCTTCATAAAAATAGCTAGCAGTTAAATGATTAACTGGTTCAATATTGTACACTGGTGTTTGTGTGTGTTGGATTCTTGGGCAGTATCTCCAATACACCCCTACGCAGCTTCTCGCGAGAAAGCTCTGGGATGCTCATTCCCATAGGGAGAGAAGCTTCATATCTCCTCTCTTGCATTCCTTTGGTCCAGGCAGGAAAGTTAATAAAGTCTGTGCTACTTGAGTTTTAGGAATTACATGTTTGGTAGTGGCATACACCTGGGGTGTTAACATATGTTAATCATTGAGTCATTATATACTAAGCCAATCATGAGTTGTTATGATTTTGGGGGTGTACATGTGTATTGATGCATCATGTTCAACTATATCTGTACTATTATGATGTGAATAAACCAGAAGTGTACTAGAGAATGCCCAACATGGAGTCAGACTCAGATACATTTGCATGCATGCTACTTCTCATTATAACCAATTTGGAGCAGACAGTGAAGTACGTGGAATATGATATTTATTCCCATAACAATGTAAATAGCAGTTTGGTTATCACATTGCCTAATATACTGTATAAGCACAAGCTGTTTGAAAAATTAGTGACCATTTAAGGTTACACTTTCTGTTTTACTAAGTATCAATCTTAATGCATTAATTGGCTTTTTCACTCAGTTTCCAGTTTGCCTTATCTCTTCTAATTAAAATTTTCACAGCCTCTTTCATGTTATGTTATAATGGTGTTGACATGTCTTTCCAGTCTTTTAAGCTTACAATATATTAGAAACACTTGAAGCACCAATTGTATTTATGATAAACAGCTTATATTAAAGGCCAAACATAATCCTTGTATTGAACAACTCCAACAATATGGATGCTCTGCACCTCGATTGATGAAAAATGTTCAATTTATTTACTAAATATAACAAATTCTAATCCCCTCTGAGACAGATAGTGTGGTGACACTGCACACAATAAAATATAAATAAAATTATGAACAATCAAGGGAACATTTCCAATATAGTGTATATATGTAACACTCCTTACAATGGTTAAGGGCAAGAACATCATACGCCCTTAGACACCACCCTGTGGCTCAGCCATAAGTCAAATTTATTAATGACCCAGTGGGTTCAATTCTCCTGCTGGAAAAGAAATCACAGAAAGCCGCCACGTCCTCACTGATACAAGAGGGCAGACATATAAACCAGATATCCCTCAACTATGCAGAGGCCAGACTGCTATATGGAGGAGCCAAAAACAGACATGTGAGGACACTGATGAGGCAACCACTCACAGCCCTCTTTATAATGAGGGGGGTGGTTGCTTAGTGTTAATTCCTACACAAGAAAGTCAAATGCAGGATGTCAGTTGACATGATACATGTAGTGCACCATGCAGGATTGTAACCTATTAATGTCGACAGATTTGAAACCAGCGGGCTTCCCTGCACCACAAAGTCCCTGCATCACACGGGACTGACACCCTGGGCGCCTCCAACAGTCAAAGCCACACTACATGTTATAGATAAATGCGAGGTATTAGCTGATATTTTAGCTAGAATATGTGAGCCCACAACCCACAGCAGGGGTTTTTTGATTCTCTCATCAGTGTCCTCACATGTGTCTGTTTTTGGCTCCTCCATATAGCAGTCTGGACTCTGCATGTTTGAGGGATATGTGGTTTATATGCCTGCCCTCTTGTATCAATAAGTATGTGGCCACTTTCTGTGATTTTGTTCTGTTTGATAATTCCCTTTCTGTGATTTTAACTGGTAGTGTAGGTACCCACAAAAATCGAGGACCCATGCCGTGGGTTGTGGGCTCACATATTCTAGCTAAAATATCAGCTCACATTTATCTATAACATGCAGTGCGGCTTTGACTGTTGGGGGAGCCCAGGGTGTCAGTGCCGTTGGGGTGTACTTTTAGGGTGCAGGGAAGCCCGCTGGTTTCAAATCTGTCGACATTAGTAGGTTGCAATCCTGCATGGTGCACTACACGTATCATGTAGTCTGACACCCTGTATTTGACTTTCTTGTATAGGTAGAAACCCTCATTATAAAGAAGGCTGTGAGTGGTTGTCTCATCAGTGTCCTCACATTTGTCTGTTTTTGGCTCCTCCATATAGCAGTCTGGACTCTGCATATTTGAGGGATATCTGGTTAATATGTATGCCCTCTTGTATCAGTTAGTATGTGGCCATTTTCTGTGATTTATTTCCTGTTTGATAATTCCCTTTCTGTGATTTCACTTCTCATACTGGAGTTGCTCCAGTCTGTTTAGGGTATGGACTTCACTAACTATATGTGAAAATTCAAAAATGTTATATTTGAACAGACTCCTCTGTCCTTCTTTGATTATATAATTTATAACAAGACCTTAAGGTGGATCCTAAAAATGTATGCCATATTCACACACCTTTATCCGTTGGGTCCTAAGCCCATCCAACATTTTCAGGGATTTTCAAAATACTATCACTCTCTTCCCTACTTCTCCTTGCTGGTAGCACCTCAAAGAGCCCTCACTGAAAAAAGAGGTCCACTCCAGGGAACAGACTTCAAAGGGGGGTTTAAAGCATGCTCCTCCGCCACAGTTCACCATCAGAATGATTCCACTATACCCTTTTTTCTTGACATTGACACATATTCAGTAGGTGTTGGAGCCGTTCTCTCAAACAAAGGGGCAAGGGCAAATTCTCCTCTTGTGGTTTCTTCTCCCAGGCATTTTGTTTGTGGAAAGGAATTACAGCATTGTGGTCCGAGAACTTCCTGTCATCAAACTAGCTCTCAAGGAGTGGAGACAACTGCTAGAGGGAGCCTGCTCCTCTGATCATTTACACCGATCACAAGAATTTTCTTCCTCTTTAGGCTGCATATCAATTGAATCCCCATCAAGCACGCAGGTCTTTGCTTTTCTACTGGTTTGACTTTTCACTGCCAGCCTGCAGAAATCATCCCAGTGACTTTTTCTGCTTCTGATCCAGAATACAAGATTGAAGAGATTCTGAATATTAAGCAATCCAGAGGCAAAATGTTCTATCCATTTTTGTCCAGAGGAGAAATCTTGGAAGCCTGTGGAGAGCATCAATGCTCCTGCCTTCAAAGTTCAAGAATGCAGGTACCAGGCAGCATCAGAAAGTGGTGCAGGTTAAAACTCAACCGTAACTGGAAGTGTTACTTTATTGTATGCAACTTCAGCATAATCAGCAACATTTCAACCCACAGCAACAACTGGGTCTTTGTCAAGATTGATAATTCCCTTTCTGTGACTTTAACTGTTAGTGTAGGTACTGTAAGCAGGATCCACAACAGGTATGTTTCCGCTGTAGGCAGTCCAGCGGCAGCAGAGGCCGGTGATGGTAAAGCAGGTGGGTTTATTGCCAAACTATCAGTCATAAACAAACACAGGCTTTTTCCAGCCATATAATGTCCATAAGGAACACAAAATAACAGTCCTTCTAATCTGATGCAGGAATTCTCACCCAACCCTCAGGGTTTTGCTTCCCTCAGCTTTTCAGGTTCTCTTCACCCAGCTTTCCAGGGACTCTGCACACAGTCTGTCCGCTGAACACACTCTCCCCCAATCTCTCTCTTACTGAGCTTTTCCTGCTCCTTTTTCCATTATGTTTCAGCTGTGTTCCAGATTCAGGTACTTCCTGGACTGGAATATACGTGTGACCCGGACAGCCCCTGTCTCATGCAAACTCCGGAGTTAGATCCTGGAGTTTAGTAATCTCCGTGGTATATACACACCATCCAGGACTTTACCCCTTTCTTCACTACAGTACCCACAAGAAGAGAGGACCAGTTGTTGCTGTGGGTCGAAACATTGCTGCTTGATTATGCTGAAGTTGCATACAATAAAGTAACTCTTTCTGTTCTGGTTGAGTTTTAAACTGCATTCCAGACAGGCCGCGGATCGGACGGCTTCCATTGACTTCCATGGAAGCCGTCCGTGCAGGAACCGCACCAAAATAAAGCATACTGCGATTTGTTTTCCAGACCAGAAGGTCCGCAAAGCAAATCTGTATGCTTTAATTAAGCTGCGGACGCCCATCTCCCTAAAGGCAGCTTGAATTGTGGATTGTCCGTGCAGATGCCCCGCAAAGATTCCGCAATTCAAATTTGCCTGTGGACATTGGGCTTAAATGGGTTCTGACAGCAAAATAAAAAAAATTATACTTGCCTCCATCCTGCCCTGCATCACTTTACAGTGTAACCTGTGAAAACAGAAAAGTTAAAGTAACAAAGCATACTCACCTAATCCTGTTGTTCTTGGTCCCTTCATTGCTTAGGTGCCGCGTGCGGGGTCATCTTCAGCAGCGCCATCTTCAGCAGCGCCTGTGCGCTCCCGCCGTCCTGGCCGCGTCTAACCTCTGCCGTCCTTGGAGAGTTGACGGCGAGTCCGCATGCGCACCGGGAAGGGGGACGCATGTGCACTTTCCATCGACTCTCCCAAGGACGGAAGACGTTAGATGCGGCCAGGCCAATCAGTGGGCAACGCGTCTTTGTCAAGATTGATGACGAGTCAACCACTGCCCCGGGAGGCGGTACTTGCCATCCGGAAGTGGTCGGAGCAGGGGCCGATGCTGGCATTTTGCCAGCTTCTGTCCTGCGATCAGATGGCTGCCAGAGGGAGAGGAGAAGACCTGCAGGATCCCGGTAACCGGCCCCGTACGGCACAAGTGAGTATAATTTTTTCTGACAAAACCCCTTTAAAGGAGACTATGAGAGATGAGTGAACGTACTCGTCCGAGCTTGATACTCGTTCGAGTATTAGCATGTTCGAGATGCTCGTTACTCGTAACGAGTACCACGCGATGTTCGGGTTACTTTCACTTTCATCTCTGAGACGTTAGCGCGCTTTTCTGGCCAATTGAAAGACAGGGAAGGCATTACAACTTCCCCCTGTGACGTTCAAGCCCTATACCACCCCCCTGCAGTGAGTGGCTGGCGAGATCAGGTGTCACCCGAGTATAAAAATCGGCCCCTCCCGCGGCTCGCCACAGATGCGTTCTGACATAGCTGAGGGAAAGTGCTATCGTGTTGGAGCTGCTATAGGGAGAGTGTTAGGAGTTATTGTAGGCTTCAAGAACCCCAACGGTCCTTCTTAGGGCCACATCTAACCATGTGCAGTACTGTGGAGGCTGCTTTTTGCAGTGTTGCACTTTTTTTTTTTTTTGGTATATCGGCCGTGCAGAGCATTGCGCCCTGCAGTAATACTCCAGGGACAGAAGTGCTTAGGCAGGGAGAGCGTTAGGAGTATTTTAGGCTTCAAGAACCCCAACGGTCCTTCTTAGGGCCACATCTAACCGTGTGCAGTACTGTGGAGGCTGCTTTTTGCAGTGTTGCACTTTTTTTTTTTTTTGGTATATCGGCGGTGCAGAGCATTGCGCCCTGCAGTAATACTCCAGGGACAGAAGACATATTATTGATTGAATATAGGCAGTGGGCCTTTTCTAAAAAATATTGGGCAAAAAATCTATTTGGTCTGCCTGTCACTGTGCTCAGTGTTCTGGGTCTGTGTGTGCTGGGTGTAGTAGTTCTACAAAATCATACGCAGCCAGCTAAGTGTTACAGCAGGCTTGCGTAAAATTATTTCCTGGCTCTGTCTGGGCTCTGAAATCACTGCTGTATTGCAGTCCACAGTGCAACACTCTGCAGTTCTGTGACATAGTCCAGGGACAGAAGTGTGGAGGCAGGGACAGAAGACATATTATTGATTGAATATAGGCAGTGGGCCTTTGCAAAAAAATTTGTGGGAAAAAATCTATTTGGCCTGCCTGTCACTGTGCTCAGTGTTCTGGGTCTGTGTGTGCTGGGTGTAGTAGTTCTACAAAATCATACGCAGCCAGCTAAATGTTACAGCAGGCTTGCGCCAAATTATTTCCTGGCGTTCCATAAACGAAGTCAGCCTCCAACTACAGGCCAATAAGTGGCACATTTAATTACAGCGTTCTGTTTCTGCACTACTGGTAATACACCATGCTGAGGGGTAGGGGTAGGCCTATAGGACGTGGACGCAGGCGAGGACGCGGAGGCCCAAGTCAGGGTGTGGGCACAGGCCGAGCCAGTGCGGTGGCCAGGGGTAGAGGCAGGGCCAGACCGAATAATCCACCAACTGTTTCCCAAAGCGCCCCCTCGCGCCATGCCACCCTGCAGAGGTCAAGGTGCTCTACAGTGTGGCAGTTTTTCACAGAGACGCCTGACGACCGACAAACAGTGGTGTGCAACCTTTGTCGCGCCAAGATCAGCTGGGGAGGCACCACCACCAGCATGCGCAGGCATATGATGGCCAAGCACCCCACAAGGTGGGACGATGCCCGTTCACCGCCTCCGGTTTGCACCACTGCCTCTCCCCTTGTGCCCCAACCTGCCACTGAGATCCAACCCCCCTCTGAGGACACAGGCACTACCGTCTCCTGGCCTGCACCCACACCCTCACCTCCATTGTCCTTGGCCCCATCCAGCAATGCCTCTCAGCGCAGCGTCCAGACGTCGCTAGTGCCACAGTTTGAGCGCAAGCGCAAGTACGCCGCCACATACCCGCACGCTCAAGCGTTAAACGTGCACATAGCCAAATTGATCAGCCTGGAGATGCTGCCATATAGGCTTGTGGAAAGGGAGGCTTTCAAAAGCATGATGGCGGCGACGGCCCCACGCTACTTGGTTCCCAGTCGCCACTACTTCTCCCGATGTGTCGTCCCAGGCCTGCACAACCACGTCTCCCGCAACATTGTACGCGCCCTCACCAACGCGGTTACTGCCAAGGTCCACTTAACAACCGACACGTGGACAAGCACAGGCGGGCAGGGCCACTATATCTCTCTGACGGCACATTGGGTGAATTTAGTGGAGGCTGGGACAGAGTCAGAGCCTGGGACCGCTCACGTCCTACCCACCCCCCAAATTGCGTGCCCCAGGTCAGTGGTGGTATCTGCGGCGGTGTATGCTTCCTCCACTAAACCACCCTCCTCCTCCTCCTCCTCCTACGCAACCTCTGTTTCGCAATCAAGATGTGTCAGCAGCAGCACGTCGCCAGCAGTCGGTGTCATGCGGCGTGGCAGCACAGCGGTGGGCAAGCGTCAGCAGGCCGTGCTGAAACTAGGAGAGAAGAGGCACACAGCCCACGAACTGCTGCAGGGTCTGACAGAGCAGACCGACCGCTGGCTTGCGCCGCTGAGCCTCCAACCGGGCATGGTCGTGTGTGACAACGGCCGTAACCTGGTGGCGGCTCTGCAGCTCGGCAGCCTCACGCACGTGCCATGCCTGGCCCATGTCTTTAATTTGGTGGTTCAGCGCTTTCTGAAAAGCTACCCACACTTGTCCTACCTGCTCGGAAAGGTGCGCCAGCTCTGCGCACATTTCCGCAAGTCCCACACGCACGCTGCTACCCTGCAGACACTGCAACATTGGTTTCATCTGCCACTGCACCGATTGCTGTGCGACGTGCCCACACAGTGGAACTCTACGCTCCACATGTTGGCCAGGCTCTATGAGCAGCGTAGAGCTATTGTGGAATACCAACTCCAACATGGGCAGCGTAGTGGGAGTCAGCCTCCTCAATTATTTACAGAAGAGTGGTTGGCAGACATCTGCCAGGTCCTTGGAAACTTTGAGGAGTCTACCCAGATGGTGAGCGGGGATGCTGCAATCATTAGCGTCACCATTCCTCTGCTATGCCTCTTGAGAAGTTCCCTGCAAAGCATAAAGGCAGACGATTTGGAATCGGAAACGGAGGCGGGGGAAGACAGTATGTCGCTGGATAGTCAGAGCAACCTCATGTCTATATCTCAGCGTGTTGAGGAGGAGGGGGAGGAGCATGAGGAGGAGGGGGAAGAGACAGCTTGGCCCACTGCTGAGGGGACAGATGCTGCTTGCCTGTCATCCTTTCAGCGTGTATGGCCAGAGGAGGAGGAGGAGGGGGAGGAGCATGAGGAGGAGGGGGAAGAGACAGCTTGGCCCACTGCTGAGGGTACAGATGCAGCTTGCCTGTCATCCTTTCAGCGTGTATGGCCAGAGGAGGAGGAGGAGGAGGAGAAGGAGGATCCTGAAAGTGATCTTCCTAGTGAGGACAGCCATGTGTTGCATACAGGTACCCTGGCACACATGGCTGACTTCATGTTAGGATGCCTTTCTCGTGACCCTCGCGTTACACGCATTCTGGCCACTACGGATTACTGGGTGTACACACTGCTCGACCCACGGTATAAGGAGAGCCTTTCCACTCTCATTCCCGAAGAGGAAAGGGGTTCGAGAATGATGCTATACCACAGGGCGCTGGTGGACAAACTGATGGTAAACTTCCCATCCGACAGCGCTAGTGGCCGAAGGCGCATTTCCGCGGCCCAGGTAGCAGGGGAGGCGCAGAGATCAGGCAGCATGTACAGCGCAGGCAGGGGAACATTCTCCAAGGCCTTTGCCAGCTTTATGGCTCCCCAGCAAGACTGTGTCACCGGTCCCCAGTCAAGGCTGAGTTGGCGGGAGCACTGTAAAAGGATGGTGAGGGAGTACGTAGCCGATCGCACGACCATCCTCTGTGACGCCTCTGCCCCCTACAACGTTTTATATGTTTCAATGCTCTATAAAGCGTTGAAACTTTCACCTCAACCAATTTTTATTTTTACTGGGCTGCCTCCAGGCCTAGTTACCAATTAAGCCACATTAACCAAAGCGATTAATGGGTTTCACCTGCCCTCTTGGTTGGGCATGGGCAATTTTTCTCAGCTACATTAGTACTGTTGGTACACCAATTTTTGGGGGCCCTCGCCTACAGTGTAATCCAATTGATTTTTAGCCCACCTGCATTACAGCTGACGTTACATCAGCTGTGTTGGGCACTGCAATGGGATATATTTATGTACCGCCGGTGAGTTCCAGGGAGCCACCCATGTTGTGGGTGCACAGGGAGTTGTAACTGCATGTGTCCACTTCTAAAGAACCCCAGTCTGACTGGGGCATGCAGTGTGGGCCGAAGCCCACCTGCATTAAACATGATATTATTACCTCAGCTGTGATGGGCAATGCAATGGGATATATTTATCTACCGCCGGTGGCTTCCTGGCACCCACCCATGCTGTCGGTCCACACGGAGTTGTAACTACATGTGTCCACTTCAAAAGAACCCCAGTCTGACTGGGGCATGCAGTGTGGGCCGAAGCCCACCTGCATTAAACATGACATTATTACCTCAGCTGTGATGGGCAATGCAATGGGATATATTAATGTACCGCCGGTGGCTTCCTGGCAGCCACCCATGCTGTCAGTCCACAGGGAGTTGTAACTGCATGTGTCCACTTCTAAAGAACCCCAGTCTGACTGGGGCATGCAATGTGGGCCGAAGACCACCTGCATTAAACATGAATTTATTACCTCAGCTGTGATGGGCAATGCAATGGGATATATTTATCTACCGCCGGTGGCTTCCTGGCACCCACCCATGCTGTCGGTCCACACGGAGTTGTAACTACATGTGTCCACTTCTAAAGAACCCCAGTCTGACTGGGGCATGCAGTGTGGGCCGAAGCCCACCTGCATTAAACATGACATTATTACCTCAGCTGTGATGGGCAATGCAATGGGATATATTTATGTACAGCCGGTGGGTTTCAGGGAGCCACCCATGCTGTGGGTGCACACGGAATTCCCATTGCGGAGTTGTACCTGCCTGTGACTATTTATAAAAAAACGCGGTCTGACTGGGGCATGCAGACACCTTGACAGAATGAATAGTGTGTGACACATAGGTTCCCCATTGCTATGCCCACGTGTGCAGCTCCAGATGGAGGTGGCACAGGATTGCATTTCTCATTGCTTCTGGCATGAGGGCAGCTGAAGGCTGGGCAGGGACAGTTTGGTGTGCGCTGTGGACACTGGGTCGTGGGGGGGGGGGGTTGGGCAGCATGTAACCCAGGAGAATTGGCAGCGGAGTGTCATGCAGGCAGTGATTGTGCTTTGTTGGAGGTAGTGTGGTGCTTAGCTAAGGTATGCATTGCTAATGAGGGCTTTTCAGAAGTAAAAATTGTTGGGAGGGGGGGGGGGGCACTCTTGCCGCTATTATGGCTTAATAGTGGGACCTGTGAACTTGAGATGCTGCCCAACATGTAGCCCCTCGCCTGCCCTATCCGTTGCTGTGTCGTTTCCATCACTTTCTTGGGTTTTGCAGATTTTCACAAATGAAAACCTTAGCGAGCATCGGCGATATACAAAAATGCTCGGGTCGCCCATTGACTTCAATGGGGTTCGTTACTCGAAACGAACCCTCGAGCATCGCGAAAAGTTCGTCTCGAGTAACGAGCACCTGAGCATTTTGGTGCTCGCTCATCTCTAGAGACTATTATTATGGAAGTAGCAACCTGGGGATTCCCTTCTGGCAAAAGTCCACACTGGCTTGCGGGGGTTATGGGTGAGGAGCTCTGCTACATGGTTTCACCCTGATTCAAATCTACTAGTGCATCAACATTGCCTGTTGGCCACCATACAATATACATATCTGCTGTTGGACTCTTTCTGTTCCCTCTGCAGCTCCTTCAGGGCTGCTTGACAGAGGCCGGTCTCCTACCAGATGTGCTAGATCTGCTTCAGGCTGGAAAACAGCCTTGAATCACGGCGGGATGCAGGGAACCTCCGCCGTGGCTGTCAATGGCTGATCTCACAAAAAGATTGGACATGCTGCGATGTCATGTGTATGAGCCCATTCAAAAGAATGGCGTTCATATTTGTGAGGCATTATCAGCCTTAGTCTTCCTTCCCAACAGCTGCACAGGGCTGCGGTGGGTGACAAATGGTGACAAGGCTGAAAGTTTTGTTACCATTTTTTTAAATGTTGGGTGCGTTGTCAGGCATTTTGGTTGTCATTTGAAACCTCGGCAACAATACAGCAGAAAACCATGATTGGCGCCCCGCTCCACTGCTCACTGCCTTTACCGACACAGGTGGCTTGATGAAGCTATTGCACCGCCTGTCATTATGCTGGATCCCAACCTGAAGAGGTGAAGGCACTGAAGATGGCATGGGTGCTTGAGGGACAGTGTGGCTTATTACCAAAAGGGGCCTCTATTGCTTATTACAGGGAGCGTTAGTAAGTAGCCACACTGTCCCCATAGTAATAACCCATCCATATATGTTGTCCTTAGTAATAACCTACACTGTGCCTTTAGTAAGAAGCCACAATGTCCTTGTAGTAATAAGGGAACAGTGTAGCTTATTACAATATTATGACAATACCAATATATATATTTTAGGTTTTTCCACTTTTGCACAATACAATTTTTTTTCTTTTGCATTGCTGCATTGAAAGTCCCATAACTTTTCTATTTCTTCATGGTTGGACCTCTGTGGGGGCTTGTGTTGTGTGACAAGCTGTAGTTTTTATTAGTACAATGTTGGAGTACATATGCCTTTTTTGATCACTTTTATTGCTTTTGGGAGGTGATATGAGCACAAAAAATCATTTTAGCTCAGTTTTTAAGCATGTACTGTACAGGATAAAACGTGTGTTCAATTTATTGTATGGGTTGTTAATAGAGTTCAGCAAACATACTCTTCTGAGCTTGATGCTCGTTCGAGTATTAGCATACTCGATGGTGCTCGTTACTCGCATGAGCATCAAGCCATGTTCAACCTGGCCTGTTTTTGGCTCCTCCCCGCTGTGACGTGTCTGTTTGGCCCCTCCCCGCCGCAGCTCGTGTCATTGACAAATTTTTTGTCAGGCAGACGAGAGAGAGAGAGACCTAGGAAGAAAAAAAAGCCCGGCTCCCGGCGTCCCACATACAAAAATGCTCGAGTCTCCCATTGTAGTCAATGGGGTTACTCGAGTAGAGCTCTCGAATTTTATGAAAAGCTCGACTCGAATAACGCGGACTCGAGCATTTGGGTGCTCACTCATCTCTAGTTGTTACTGATGTGACGATACCAAATATGTTGGTTTTTACATTTTTTTAAACAAAGAGGGAAAAGTGCAAAAACATTTTTTTGCTTTTACTTTTTTGACACTATTATTTTATTTATTTACATTTTTATGTTCCTGTGATCCTATAATACATTGCAGTACTTCTGTACTGCAATGCATTATTACTATTCAAAGCAATCATAGACCATGGCAGACTCACTGGCCCTCTGCAATTACATGGAGGAGGGCCGACGACATTACAGAAGAAGCATCCTTCATCTGTGAATCCTTTACATGCTGCGATCAACATTAATCGCAGCATGTAAGGGGTTAAGTGATACCCGCTGTTGCAGTTTCTGAGCCCATGCCATCCATAGCATGTAAGTTTAGGTACATTTGCAGGAACCCCTTGCCAGCCAGGGCATAAACTTACAATCACAATCTCCCTCTTTCTACTGACTACACCAAGCCAAGCCAAGCAACTGAGCATCCTGCTTGATTTCTCTGCTGCCTGACCGCACCACTGACTCATTTTGAAGCGGTTGAAAACCAGAAATCCTTCTCTTCTAATGTCCCGGATAGCACAGAACAGCCGATACGTTACTCATTGTTTACATGTGGAAACAGTGAACTGCATTGTCAGTTGTTGTGACCATTTATCCAGTAAAGCTAAATATTGTTCCATCTTCAAGACCCCACCAGGAGCATCAACCCGACTGCACAGCTGTGTCATCAGCAAACAGACAGGACTTACCTGTTAGCCCCAATATCTTCATCAGCCACCTTCTTCACTTATTATAGGACTTACCTGTTAATCCTTCTCTTAGGTCACTTACCATATTAATAGGACCCAGAATCTGATATCTTCTAACCAACTGTGAATCCACCGGCATATCAAAGGACTGAGTCTAATTTGGATCTATATCAGAGGCTTTAGGGACATCCAGGCATGTGCTATCCACAGCCCCTTCATCCACCACTTTGGTGACATCATGAAATCAACGAGACTGGTTTGACATGATCTGCCCTCAGTAAAGCTGTGTTGTCAACAGGTTCGGGTGGTCAAATATCTTTTTCAGGAAAGTTTCCATTAACTTACCTACTACAGGTGTCTAACTAACAGGTCAGTAGTTCCCGGCTTCTTCTCTGCTACCCGGCATTGGCCATTCTCCAGTCATCAGGAACTTCACCTTTCAGAAGGGATTGGTTAAACAAAGCAGTTTGAGGCGCAGCAATCAGACTGGAACTCTTTAATTCCTTAATAACGGGCTCATTTTAGGTCTTAATGACCAACCAATTTTTCAT
Source organism: Eleutherodactylus coqui (assembly GCF_035609145.1). Classification (NCBI taxonomy): domain Eukaryota; kingdom Metazoa; phylum Chordata; class Amphibia; order Anura; family Eleutherodactylidae; genus Eleutherodactylus; species Eleutherodactylus coqui. Next base: position 3,695,970 of record NC_089848.1, on the reverse strand, counting down.
TTTTTACCTAGTATCCTAATTTTTTCGTTAAAAAAAATAAGCCATATAAAGGGTTGTTTTTTTGCGGGACAGGTTGTATTTTTAATGTCATATTTGGGGTACATATAATGCATAACTTTCATTAATTATTTGGGTGGGGATTGGGAAGAAAAAAAATCCCACCGTTTTTTTACTTCATTTTGACGGTGTTCAGCGTGCAGAATAAATCATGTGACACATTCTTCACCGATCGGCACGATTCCAGCGACACGTTTATAGTGTTTTTATGTTTTGCTATTTTTGTACACAAAACCACTTTTTATTTTATTTGCTTTTGTGTCGTCACATTCAGAAGAGCCATAAGACCTTTGTCTCTCCATTAACAGAACTTCAAGAGGGCTCGTCTTCTGCAGGAGCTCTAGTTTCACCAATCTCATTTTTGGAAACTTTAATAACATTTCAATCGCTTTTTATTCCATTTTTTTTTCTAGTGCAACACTGGCCATTGTCTCCCTTCAGCTTAACCTACCCTGTTACTATGTGTGACCCCAAACACTTTTTCTCTCAATGGCGCTGTGTGAGGAGTTTGATTCTACATGACTTTTTGATTGCTTTCTATTCGGTTTTTTGTGAGGTGAGATATACAAAATTAGCCATTTTCACCATGTTTTTAAAATTCTTTTTTACAGCGTGCAATATGCAAGTTAAATATTGTACTAACTCTTTATGTGGGTCATTACAAATACAGCAATACCAAATTTGTCATTTTTCTTTAATATGGTAAAGGGGGAAAGGTGGGGTTTTACTTTTTATATTTGTCTCACCACGGGAATTGAATGTCACTCTAGTTGATCATTGGCATAATAGACTGTGATGCTATAGATGACAGACACAGAGGCCATCATCATCCTCCAGGTGCCATAGCAACCCATTGGGACCTTATGGTCACCTCACAGCAGTCAGAAGAGCGATAGAGGGAGCCCCCTTCCCCTGCCAGCCTTTTACATGCTGTGGTCACATTGACCACAGCATGCAAATGGTTAAAAAGCTGAGATTACAGACTTCTCCCATCCCCACTGTTAGGGTGGACACACACTAGTGTTTTTTTTTTTTCGCGTGAAAACACTCGCCTTGCAGCGCAAAAAAACCGCTGCGATATCACAAAATGCTTTCAATGGGGTCGTCAGCAGCAGCGCCAGCCCTATTGAAAGCATAGGGAGTATATTGCGGACTTCTGCCACAGCTGTCGCAGGAGTTTTCTTCCTCCCCATCGTCCCCGTGGGGATGAAGGAATCCTCTGCCACAGCCATGGCAGAAGTCCAGAATGCTATGCCATTGCTTTCAATGGGGTCGGCGCTGCTGCCGCCGACCCCATTGAAAGCAGTGGGTTGTAGGCAACCCCTGCAGCATGATTTTTGGGTAGGGCTTGAAATATAAACCCTTCCCTGAAAACCATGCCTAGCTGGTAAAAAAAAAAAAAAATTATATATATATATATATATATATATATATATATATATATATATATATATATATATATATATATATATATATATATATATATATATACACACATACATATACATATATCTATCTATATATATATAAAGCTGAAAGCCCTCACTGACTGACTGACTGACTGACTCACTGACAAAAGTTCTCCAACTTCCCGATGTCGTAGAAACATGAAATTTGGCGCAAGCATAGATTATCTCCAATATAGGAAAAGAAATTGGGTCCCAACTCGATTATTCAATTCTAGCGCAAAAGAATTGGCGTCGAAATTTAACGTACATAATCTAAATCACTCACTTCCCAATGTCATAGAAACGTGAAATTTGGAAGGAGCTTTGATTATGTCATAAAAAGGAAAAGCTAATAGGTCCCAACTCGATTATTCAATTCTAGCGCAAAAGAATTGGCGTCGAACTTTTACGTGCGGAATGTAATTTTCTCACTTTCCGGTGTCATAGAAACGGGAAATTTGGCACAAGCATTGGTTATGTCATAAGTAGGAAAAGCTAATGGGTCCCAACTCGATTATTCAATTCTATGCGCAAAAGAATTAGCGTCCAAATTTTACGTACGGAATCTAATTTTCTCACTTTCTGGTGTCATAGAAACATGAAATTTGGCACAAGCATTGATTATGTCATAAATAGGAAAAGTTAATGGGTCCCAACTCGATTATTCAATTCTAGCGCAAAAGAATTAGCGTCCAAATTTTACGTACGGAATCTAATTTTCTCACTTTCCGGTGTCATTGAAACATGAAATTTGGCACGAGCATTGATTATGTCATAAATAGGAAAAGCTTATGGGTCCCAACTCGATTATTCAATTATATGCGCAAAAGAATTAGCGTTCAAATTTTACGTACGGAATCTAATTTTCTCACTTTCCGGTGTCATAGAAACGGGAAATTTGGCACGAGCATTGATTATGTCATAAATAGGAAAAGCTAATGGGTCCCAACTCCATTATTCAATTCTATGCGCAAAAGAATTAGCGTCCAAATTTTACGTGCGGAATGTAATTTTCTCACTTTCCGGTGTCATAGAAACGGTATATTTGGCACGAGCATTGATTATGTCATAAATAGGGAAAGCTAATGGGTCCCAACTCCATTATTCAATTCTATGCGCAAAAGAATTAGCGTCCAAATTTTACATACATAATCCAAATCTCTCACTTCCCAATGTCATAGAAACATGAAATTTGGCACAAGCATTGATTGTGTCATAAATATGAAAAGTTAATAGGTCCCAACTCGATTATTCAATTCTAAGCGCAAAAGAATTAGTGTCCAAATTTTATGTACGTAATCTAATTCTCTCACTTCCTGATGTCATTTTATATGAAGGAAACGTTGCATGGTTACCTCCACGTGGTGTTTCCTGGGTAACGCAGAGAACTATGCAAAATGGTGAACATATGTTTTTCCTCAGTATCTCTAAAGTAACCACGACTTCATAAGATTTTCCGTGTGAACACCAGATAAACACCAGTACCAAATTAACTCGGGCGAAGCCGGGTATATCAGCTAGTATATACATATCTATATATATAAAGCTGAAAGCCCTCACTGACTGACTGACTGACTGACTGACTCGCCAAAAGTTCTCCAACTTCCCGATATCGTAGAAACATGAATTTTGGCACAAGCATAGATTATCTCCAAAATAGGAAAAGTAATTGGGTCCCAACTCGATTATTCAATTCTAGTGCAAAAGAATTGGCGTCGAAATTTTACGTACGTAACCTAAATCTGTCACTTCCCAATGTCATAGAAACTTAAAATTTTGCACGAGCATGGATTATGTCATAAATAGGAAAAGCTAATGGGTCCCAACTCGATTATTCAGTTCTATGCGCAAAAGAATTGGCATCAAAATTTTACGTACGGAATGTAATTTTTTCACTTTCCGGTGTCATAGAAACGGGAAATTTGGCACGAGCATTGATTATGTCATACATAGGAAAAGCTAATGGGTCGCAACTCCATTATTCAATTCTATGCGCAAAAGAATTGGTGTCCAAATTTTACGTACGGAATGTAATTTCTTCCCTTTCCGGTGTCATAGAAACTCGAAATTTGGCACAAGCATTGATTATGTCAAAAAGAGGAAAAGCTAATGGATCCCAACTCGATTATCCAATTCTAGCACCAAAGAATTGGCGTCAAAATTTTACGTGTGGAAGGTAATTTTTTCACTGTCCGGTGTCATAGAAACAGGAAATTTGGCACGAGCATTGATTATGTCATAAATAGGAAAAGCTAATGGGTCCCAACTCCATTATTCAATTTTATGCGCAAAAGAATTAGCGTCCAAATTTTACGTGCGGAATGTAATTTTTTCACTTTACGGTGTCATAGAAACGGGAAATTTGGCACGAGCATTGATTATGTCATATATAGGAAAAGCTAATGAGTCCCAACTCGATTATTTAATTCTATGCGCAAAAGAATTGGCGTCGAAATTTTACGTACGGAATGTAATTTTTTCACTTTCCGGTGTCATAGAAAGGGGAAATTTGGCACGAGCATTGATTATGTCATACATAGAAAAAGCTAATGGGTCCCAACTCGATTATTAAATTCTAGCGCAAAAGAATTAGCGTTGAAATTTTACGTGCGGAATGTAATTTTTTCACTTTCCGGTATCATGGAAACTGGAAATTTGGAACGAGCATTGATTATGTCATAAATAGGAAAAGCTAATGGGTTCCAACTCCATTATTCAATTGTATGCGCAAAAGAATTAGCGTCCAAATTTTACGTACGGAATGTAATTTTTTCACTTTCGGGTGTCATAGAAACGTGAAATTTGGCACAAGCATTGATTATGTCATAAATAGGGAAAAGCTAATGGGTCCCAACTCGATTATTTAATTCTAGCGCAAAAGAATTGGCGTCAAAATTTTACGTGCGGAATGTAATTTTTTCACTTTCCGGTGTCATAGAAACGGGAAATTTGGCACGAGCATTGAATATGTCATAAATAGGAAAAGCTAATGGGTCCCAACTCCATTATTCAATTCTAAGTGCAAAAGAATTAGTGTCCAAATTTTACGTATGTTATCTAATTCTCTCAGTTGCTGATGTCATCTATATATATAAAATTGAATGTATGTCTGTCTGCGTGCGTGCGTGCGTGTTTGTCCTTTATGCGCTACTACACCATTCATCCAATCGCCATGAAACTTTGGGAAGTTGTTGAGTACACTCCTGGGAAGATTATAGGCATAGTACAAATATCCTACGATAAATGGCGCGCGCGTCGAAAGTTACGCCCCCCCCCCCACGTAGATCGAATAAGTAAGCCACCTGCTATTGTGATGTCATCACTGATGTCATCAACATCGGACGCCCTTGAACATGCCCCAACATGTTCTATAAAGCTGCATTGTGAGACCTCCTGCTCATATATTAATATATTAAACAGACGACCTCCTCCTCATATACTAATATATTACACAGACGACCGCACCGCCTCCTCATATACTAATATATTACACAAGACGACCTCCTCCTCATATACTAATTCTATGCGCAAAAGAATTAGCGTCCAAATTTTACGTACGGAACCGAATTCTCTCGCTTCGCGATGTAATAGAAACTTGAAATTTGGCACGAGCATTGAATATGTCATAAATAGGAAAAGCTAATCAGTCCCAACTCGATTATTCAATTCTAGGTGCAAAAGAATTGGCGTCCAAATTTTACGTACGGAATGTAATTTTCTCACATAGAAACTTGAAATTTGGCACGAGCATTGAATATGTCATAAATAGGAAACGCTAATGGGTCCCAACTCGATTATTCAATTCTATGCGCAAAGAATTAGCGTCCAACATGTTCTATAAAGCTGCATTGTGATGTCATTAAGGCTCTATTATGACACGTACAGCTTGGAACCACTAGAGCACGCCAGCCAATTACCATTGGAGTTGGAAGTGGGTAAACAAGTACTAGGATATCTTCCTAAGAAGCCACAGCAGCCGGATAAATTGTATGTTCCACCCAACGGCTATTTTATTCAGCCCGCAAGGGGGAAGCAGCGGCCTACAAAATCTAATTCTCTCATTTCCTGATGTCATAGATAGATAGATAGATAGATAGATAGATAGATAGATAGATAGATAGATAGATAGATAGATAGATAGATAGACTGTATGCAATGACACGTACAGCTTGGAACCATAAATACTAGAGCACGCCAGCCATTTACAGTCAGTCTCCATTGGAGTTGGAAGTGGGCAAACATGTACTAGGCTATCTTCCCAAGAAGCCACAGCAGCCGGATAAATTGGATGTTCCACACAACGGCTATTTTATTCAGCCTGCAAGGGGGAAGCAGCGGCCTACAAAACCTCAGTGGTCGCTGCTGCCGTCATCTAGATATATAAAAACGAAGTATGTATGTATGTCTGTCTTCGCAGCAACGCGCGACGGGTACGCTAGTCTGTGTGCGTGCGTGTCTGTCTGTTTGTCCTTTATGCGCTACTACACCATTCATCCGATCGCCATGAAACTTTGGGAAGTTGTTGAGTACACTGCTGGGAAGATTATAGGCATAGTACAACTATCGAATGATAAATGGCGCGCGTGCGAGCGTCGACAGTTACGCCCCCTCCCCACGTAGATCGTTCGATTTCCATCATTGCCACCAATTCTCTCACTTCCCAATGTCGTAGAAACATGAATTTTGGCACGAGCATTGATTATGTCATAAATAGAAAAAGCTAATGGGTCCCAACTCTATTATTCAATTCTAGTGCAAAAGAATTAGCGTCCAAATTTTGCTTACGGAATGTAATTTTCTCACATAGAAACTAGAAATTTGGCACGAGCATTGATTATGTCATAAATAGGAAATGCTAATGGGTCCCAACTCGATTATTCAATTCTATGCGCAAAAGAATTAGCGTCCAAATTGTACGTACGGAATCAAATTTTCTCACTTCCCAATGTCATAGAAACTCGAAATTTGGCACAAGCATTGATTATGTCATAAATAGGAAAAGTTAATGGGAAGTTGCTGAGTACACTCCTGGGAAGATTACTGGCATAGTACAACTATCCTACGATAGGTGGCGCGCGTGCGAGCGTCGACAGTTATGCCACCCCAGACAAAGATCGTTTGATTTCCATCTCAAGCACAAAAGCAAAAGGCATTACGAGCAACGGGAGGCGTGTTCAACTACAAAATGATGCATCCGCCGAACGTATCACAGGACAATTCCTGGATATTGAGAATGCTGAGGTAAAATGAAAGCTGTGCTGTGATTGGTTGCTATATATTATACTGAGGTAAAATGAATGCTGCACTGTGATTCGTTGCTATTTTTTATATTGCTGAGGCAGAATAAAAGTTGCGCTGTGATTGGTTATTTCTCTTACTGCTGAGGTAACATGAAAGCTGCGCTGTGATTGGTTGTTATATTTTATACTGCTGAGGTAACATATAAGCTGCACTGTGATTGGTTGTTATATTTTATACTGCTGAGGTAACATAAAAGCTGCGCTGTGATTGGTTGCTATATAGTATACTGCTGAGGTAACATGAAAGCTGCACTGTGATTGGTTGCTATATATTATACTGCTGAGGTAATATAAAAGCTGCGCTGTGATTGGGTGTTATATATTATAAAGCTGAGGTAACATGAAAGCTGCGCTGTGATTGGTTGTTATATATTATACCACGGAGGTAACCTAAAAAAAGCTGCGCTGTGATTGGTTGTTATCTAGATATATAAAAACGAATGTATGTCTGTCTTCGCCGCAACGCGCGACGGGTAAGCTAGTTTTATATGAAGGAAACGTCGCATGGTTACCTCCACGTGGTGTTTCCTGGGTAACGCAGAGAACTATGCAAAATGGTGAACATATTTTTTTTCCTCAGTATCTCTAAAGTAACCACGACTTCGCAAGATTTTCCGTGTGAACACCAGATAAATACCAGTACCAAATTAACTCGGGCAAAGCCGGGTATATCAGCTATTCTATATATATATATATGTAACTCGGGCGAAGTCGGGTATATCAGGCAGTAGGTGATGGGAGGAAGAGGCTGGCGCCCGCCAGGCGGTAGGTGATGAGAGGAGGAGGCTGCCCCCCCGCCGGGCAGTAGGTGATGAGAGGAGGCAGTCCCCCCCCGCCGGGCGGTAGGTGATGAGAGGAGGAGGCGGTCCCCCCCCGCCGGGCGGTAGGTGATGAGAGGAGGAAGCTGCCCGCTGCCGGGCGGCAGGTGATGAGAGGAGGAGGCTGCCCTCCCGCCGGGCGGCAGGTGATGAGAGGAGGAGGCTGCCCTCCCGCCGGGCGGCAGGTGATGAGAGGAGGAGGCTGCCCCCCGCCAGGCGGTAGGCGATGGGAGGAGAAGGAGGCTGCCGCCCGCCAGGCAGTAGGCGATGGGAGGAGAAGGAGGCTGCCGCCCGCCAGGCAGTAGGCGATGGGAGGAGAAGGAGGCTGCCGCCCGCCAGGCAGTAGGCGATGGGAGGAGAAGGAGGCTGCCGCCCGCCAGGCAGTAGGCGATGGGAGGAAGAGGCTGCCGCCCGCCAGGCAGTAGGCGATGGGAGGAAGAGGCTGCCGCCCGCCAGGCAGTAGGCGATGGGAGGAAGAGGCTGCCGCCCGCCAGGCGGTAGGCGATGGGAGGAAGAGGCTGCCGCCCGCCAGGCGGTAGGCGATGGGAGGAAGAGGCTGCCCCCCGCCAGGCGGTAGGTGATGGGAGGAGGAGGCTGCCCCGCGCAGGATGGTAGGTAATGGGAGGAGGAGGAGGCGGCCCCCGCCGGGCGGTAGGCGATGGGAGAAGGCTGCCACCCGCCAGGCGGTAGGTGTTGGGAGGAGGCTGCCCCCCGCCAGGCGGTAGGTGATGGGAGGAGGCTGCCCCCCGCCAGGCGGTAGGTGATGGGAGGAGGCTGCCCCTCGCCAGGCGGTAGGTGATGGGAGGAGGCTGCCCCCCGCCAGGCGGTAGGTGATGGGAGGAGGCTGCCCCCCGCCAGGCGGTAGGCGATGGGAGGCGGAGGCTTACCTCCCGCCGGGCGGTAGGTGATGAGAGGAGGAGGCTTACCTCCCGCCGGGCGGTAGGTGATGAGAGGAGGAGGCTTCCCTCCCGCCGGGCGGTAGGTGATGAGAGGAGGAGGCTTCCCTCCCGCCGGGCGGTAGGTGATGAGAGGAGGAGGCTTCCCTCCCGCCGGGCGGCAGGTGATGAGAGGAGGAGGCTGCCCACTGCCGGGCGGCAGGTGATGAGAGGAGGAGGCTGCCCCCCGCCGGGCGGCAGGTGATGAGAGGAGGAGGCTTCCCTCCCGCCGGGCGGCAGGTGATGAGAGGAGGAGGCTTCCCTCCCGCCGGGCGGCAGGTGATGAGAGGAGGAGGCTTCCCTCCCGCCGGGCGGTAAGTGATGGGAGGAGGAGGACGCCGCTCGCAGTGTCACATCTGCCTGTCACTCCGCTGAGATTGTACCGCGTCTCCCTGCCGCCCAGTGCGCAGCCGCCGCCGGTGACATGCTCGTGGCTGCGGGATTACCTCCTCACTCCGCCGCCCGCTCACCTGGCTGTCTGCCGCTCGTCCTCCCGCTCCATGCGGCTGCTGCCTGTTGCTGAGGAATGGCGCCCTAGCTGCTGCCGCCCGCCACTGCCCCGCTGACCCCGCCGCCGCCGCCCGCATGAGGGGAGGACTCGGCTCGCCGGCTTTATGAATGGCACTGATATGGAGGAAATACCGTTTCAGAAAGTCAAAACCCGAAGGAAGAAGTGCCGCTGCCCGCCCGCCGCGCCGCTGGACGCCATCGCCTGCGAGGACGAGTTCGACTGCAAGGAGCTTGAGTCCCTCTTCCAGAACTACAACCTGAAGCTGGAGCAGACGGCCACCCTGAAGGCGCTGGCGGTGCTCATCCTGCTGACGGCCACGCTGGCGCTTGTGGAGCTGCTGTCCGGCCCGAGCCTCAGCATCTCCAAGGGCTCGCACCCCGTGCACTGCATCATCTTCGTCTCCCTCTTCATCGTCACCAACGTGAAGTACCTGCAGGTGACGCAGCTGCAGCAGATCGTCAAACTCACGCTGCTCTTCAGCTTCACCTTCTCGTTCCTGTGCTGCCCCTTCTCGCTGGGCGCCTACGGCTGGCAGCCGCCCACTTCCTCGGAGCAGGGCATGTGGCAGCTCATGCTGGTGACCTTCGTGTCCTACTCGCTGCTGCCCGTCCGCACCCTGCTGGCCATCGTCTTCGGCTTCATGGTGTCCGTGTCTCACCTCATCGTCACCGCCACCTCCGTCAGCGGGAAAAGGCACAAGCTCTGGAGAATGGTGAGTCCTCTTTACTGTCCTGGTAGTCCCCGCCGCACCTAATCCCACCGTAATCCTGCCAGCACCTGTCAGTTTACCAGCGCCGCCGCCATCCGCCACACCAGAACGGACCCATATCGGATGCGGACTTATGGCCATTTGTTTGGGCTTGTTCCCCGGAGCGCCGCCGTGTCCAGGACAGAAGGACTCCGCTTACATTATCTGCTGCCATCTTTTTCCCAATTACCGATCCTCCGCTTCTCGGGCCGCTCTTCATTCTTCCAATGTGGGCGCTACACAGCTGTCACTGCTCAGACACTGCATGCTGCTTCCTGATTGGCCCAGTCACAGCTGTGTAACATCCTAGACTACCGTCTCACCTCCGCAGCCCAATGTGCATCCGGTAGTCCAACAGTTACTGCCGCCATATGAAGAGGGGCCGATCAGCGGCCGGACTGGGAGGAGGATGGCGGCAGGTAATAGACCGCGGGACTGAAGGGGTTTGCAGTAACGGCCTGCGTCACACGGGTGATGTGCCATATGCAGAAGATAGAAACCATTGAATTAATGGCGCCATTCACATGCGCAGATTTAGCGCTCGCAGTTACATTGGGCAGCGAATACGCTGCTGCTCTGATTTCCTGAGCATTTGCAGAAGGAACGCTCACAAATGAAACTCCTGAGGCCTCCTGCCCACGGGCGATAATCCGGCCGCGGGAAATGCAGTGACCGCTTTCCATAGACTACTAGGGAAAGCGCAGCCCCGCTGTCCACGAGCGCAGAATTGTAGCGATTCTCCGCTTGCGGGATTTAAATGGCAGCATGCTGCGATTCTCTACGGTGAGCCTGTAAGATAGGCTCAGCATGGAGAGCCGTTCGTTCTCCCCGGCGGCGGCTCCTGCGGTGGAGATCCGCCGCGGGATATCGCTACGCCCGTGGACAGGAGGCCTTAATCTATTTGGCCATTTCAGTGGCTGAGAGCAGGTTTAGTCAGCAGCGGGGGCTCCAGCCTCCTCGGATAGGATGGATACGAGGCCTGGTCCCCTGGAGTGGAGCAGAAGCTGTGAGGGTCCTTTCACACCGCTGGGATGTTTCCGCAGTCCACAGCTAAATTTGCCGCTGCACATTTCCTCTCCCATTTACTCCCTTGTTTACATGCAGACTCTGGAGCCGAAGTTTCTGCGTTTTTAGCTGTGGAATGTGGAAATATCCCGCCGGTGGGAAAGGGTCCCGAGACCACCACAGATGTCTCTGATGCGTTGCCCCCGGCTCTGATGAGTTGTGGGGGATGGGTGTTGTGTCTGTAATACAGCTGGACCCCCAGGACACTTTCACACAACTGCTTTTTGGTATTTGTGAGCCAAAGCAGGAGTGGATCCTGCGGAGAAAAAGTATGGAGGTTGGCGCCGCTCTTGTTCATTGGGGGCACTGCTGAGTGTGGCCTATAAAAACTGCCGGGGCTGCCCTGCACGGAAGTGACTGCAGTGTACGTGGGCGACGCCAGGGGGTGGCAGACAGGTGAGGGGGAAATTGGTTTTGCTAGAGTTCTTTAAGGGGGAGGATAGTGCACCAACTGACTGCGTGGTACACGCTACAGACGTGTACTGAGTCATGTATGTGTAAGCTTCACCAGAGTCGTGCTGCAAGGAATTAAGAGAGTCCTAGATGTGTCGGAACGCTGAGGAGATCCGTGACCTGCTGCAAAGTTATGGAAGTCTTGTAGAGACCGAGTGGAGAGAATAACCTGGCCGCCGTGACACCAGCTGATCTATACAAATGCATCACCTCGTTAGACCGTCGCTGACGTGAATCGCCGTTAACGAGATCTGACTGAGCACAATGTAAACTGTATCCGTAAATGATAATCTGATTGTATTCCGAGTCCTTTGTACATATATGTCACATATATACATATTACACAATGCATGCGGGTTTGTTAATAGACACAATGTATAAGGGGATTCTGCCAGCAGCTCCACACTGCCCAAACCACGGGCAGCCTGAACCCGGGACACGGGCACCTAATGCCTCCTGGCTGTTTGTTCTGCAATGTAGCGTCATTGCAAAGTAAATGCACTTTAAAGTTGGACTCGGAGCTGCGCTCCAAGCCCCAGCGGCGGACCACCGGCCTCTCCCCACCTGCTTCAAGAAGACCGACCAAACACAGTGCATCATGAATGTTAGTAGTTAAACGTCATACATAAGGCTGGACAGACATCTGTCTGGGATGATTTAGTGATCCTGCACTGAGCAGGGGGTTGGACCTGATGACCCCGGAGGACCTGATGACCCTGGGGGGGGGGGGGTCCCTTCCAACCCTACCAATCTAGGATTCTACATTTTGTATCGAACCAAATAGTTTTCATGTTGTTATGCCATTTGGTGAACGTTATTTGATTTAAAAAAAAAACCAAAAGTAAATCTGCACTTCTGTGCAATAGTTCCCGGCAGATGTGTGAAAAATGCTACAAAGTAAGAATGTTTTCAGGAATAGAAGTGTTAATAGCTTATCTTTGTCAATTCACAAAATGTAAAGTGACTGAACAAAAGAAAAATGTAACCCATCAATATGTGATGTGACTGCCCCTTCGACATTAGAAATAGCATCAATTCTTGTACATGCCCTTGCACACAGTTTTTGAAGGCACTCTGCAGGGAGGTTGTTCCAGACATCTTGAAGAACTAGGCACAGATCTGTGTTTGTCGTCTCGCTTCGATCCTTCTGTCTCTTCATGTACCCAGACAGACTGGACGATGTGAGATCAGGGCTCTGAGGGGCCACATCATCAGTTCCAGGACTCCTTGTTCTTCTTTAGGTCTCGTTCACGTGATTTTTGTGCATTATAGGCGCCTGAAAAGATGGCGTCTAATAGAACCGATGGATTTCTATGGAAACGTTCAGATGAAGGAATTTTGGTCGAACAAAAAGCTCGCACCTCCCAAAGACAGGACATGTGTGGCTACAATGCCGCATCTGAGGTCCATGCTGCGTGAACAGATGGGACCTGACCTAGCTTTGGTGCGCTGCGCAGGAGTTTCCATAGACTCCTATGGGAGCAGCACAAGAAGGAAGGGGGGAGGGAGTTTAGCTGCGTCCAACGCTCAGAAAAGAGGAGCGGTGCCTGTAGTTGAGGGATTAGAAGTTATCCGTAGGAATTCGGAACAGCAGTGTATTTTTCCTGCAGCACGCCGCTCTCGATCGCTTGAACGGGCCAATTCACCAGTAATTAAAGGGGTTCTGTCAGTAAAAGAAAAAATGTATACTCCTCTGCATCCTGCCCCGCACCCCCGTGAAAATAGTTAAAAAACAAAGCAAACTCTCCTAATTCCGTTGTACTTCTTCCCTCCCTTGTTCACCTGGCACGTGAGGGTCATCTGCCAGCGGCTCCGGCGCACTCTCGTCGACCTGACCACGTCTAACCTCTGACGTCCTCGGAGTCGACGGGGAGTGTGCAAGCACGCCGGGAAGGGGGACACATGCGCACTTACTGTCGACTCTCTGAGGACGTCGGAGGTTAGACGCTGCCAGGCCAATAAGTCATCCACTGACCCGGGCGGCAGGACTTGCTGTCCGGCAGTGGTCAAAGCAGGGGCGGAAGCTGGAACTTTGCCAGCTTCTGCCCTGCAATCGGACGACTGCTGGAGGGACAGGAGAAGAGCAGCAGCTTCCCGGTGACGGCCCCATAAGTCACAGGTGAGTATAATTTTTTTATTTTTCTGACAGAACCCCTTTAAGCTTGAGACTTGATGGGTAGAAATCACCAGTTCACGCAATTTTGCATGCAGTTAGCTGTGAGGCTTTCACGTGCCTATTCTGCGCTAAAATCACGCTCGAGTGAATGAGGCTTTCTGCTGAAGGTGGTTGTTACTGACATTGGCTCCAGAATTATTCTGCAGCAGAACAACAGCCCCAAACATGCAGCCAATCAGATGCCTCCCTGATGGTATGCATGATGGATCAGTATTTTGGCTGTATTTCTCAGTGTTGAGGACCCCCTTAATCCTGACCAAATTACCAATTCCATTTGATGAAATGCAGCCTACAAACGTGCAATCATTATTGTAGCGCTCTCCACCGTGCTTCACTGCTGTCTGCAGACACTCATACTGCTCTCCACCATGCTTCACTGCTGTCTGCAGACACTCATACTGCTCTCCACCATGCTTCACTGCTGCCTGCAGACACTCATTATTGTACTGCTCTCGAGCATGCTTCACTGCTGCCTGCAGACACTCATTATTGTATCGTTCTCCATCATGCTTCACTGGTGCCTGCAGACACTCATTATTGTACTGCTCTCCACCATGCTTCACTGCAGATACTCATTATTGTGCTGCTCTCTACCATGCTTCACTGCTGCCTGCAGACAATCATTATTGTATCGTTTTCCACCATGCTTCACTGCTGCCTGCAGGCACTCATTATTGTATTGCTTTCCACCATGCTTCACTGCTGCCTGCAGACCCTCATTATTGTATCGTTCTCCATCATGCTTCACTGCTGCCTGCAGACACTCATTATTGTACCGCTCTTCACCGTGCTTCACTGCTGCGTGCAGACATTCATTATTGTACCGCTCTCCACCATGCTTCACTGCTGCCTGCAGACCCTCATTATTGTACCATTCTCCGCCATGCTTCACTGGTGCCTGCAGACACTCATTATTGTATCGCTCTCCCCCATGCTTCACTGGTGCCTGCAGACACTCATTATTGTATCGTTCTCCATTATGCTTCACTGGTGCCTGCAGACACTCATTATTGTATCGTTCTCCATCGTGCTTCACTGGTGCCTGCAGACACTCATTATTGTATTGTTCTCCATCGTGCTTCACTGCTGCCTGCAGACACTCATTATTGTATCGTTCTCCACCGTGCTAAACTGCTGCCTGCAGACATTCATTATTGTACCGCTCTCCACCGTGCTTCACTGCTGCCTGCAGACCCTCATTATTGTAC